>NC_028648.1:15187383-15205388 GCF_001406875.1 Solanum pennellii | reverse complement strand
GACGGTCCGTCATGCAGGTTCGTCATGGACTCAATTTGTTTAAGGAGTCTTTGACGGCCCGTCGTGCCTACGACGGTCCGTCCTGCACTTCCGTCACGACGTCAGAGAATCGTTCCCTGTACCAACTTTTCAAGAGTTGAAGTATTTTGTAACGAGAGTTCACGACGGTTCGTCGTACCTGTGACGGTCCGTTCTGCAGGTCCGTCACAGAGTTCAGAGAGTCAATTTCAGTACTCAGATTTCAGAATTTCCTAAGTGTTTTGGAACGAGACACCTGCGACGGTCCGTCGTGCCCACGACGGTTCGTCCTGCAGGTCCGTCGCCAAGTTCAGAGAGTCGATTTCAGTACCCAAATTTCAGAAGTCTAAGTCTTTTGGAACGAGACCCCCTCGACGGCCTGTCGTGCCCATGACGGTCCGTCGTGGGTTCCGTCGACTCACACAGTTTTTCCAGAAATAAAATCTGCTGCTCAAAACGACTAAACAGGTCGTTACAAAAATATTACAACAATGGTTCATACAATCCTTATATTGTCCAGTATGTTAGTAAAATAAGAAATTGAAAGATTTCGTTGAAATTGTTCGTTTGGAAATTTCCCGAAAAGCTAATCATAGGTTCTTCTCTCCATCGGAACAATTTTTGATTTTATATAATTTATAGGACATAATTGTCCATTCTTTTTTGCAGTCACTTAGGATAATTGTGAGAAAAACAGGTTCCTCTATTCTAACTTAACTCCCTAATCTATTCTACCATAAAAACTCTATTATACTCTCATATCATACAGGGAAAGGATCTGCATAATAACTTTTATGTTTGCTTCAAAAACTCTCTACATAAATAAAATGCTCCCAAACAACTTTACTTGTGATGTGATTGGTATATCTTCATTACATATGCTAAATAAGGGAGCATTCATATTTATTAGTGATTGTTGAGTCGTAGGGCAAAAATTAGTGACTTTTTAGGTATGAAAATTAAAAACATAATGGATAATACTTAAATTGAAATTAAACAAACATGCAATTAGTACTAGACTAAACAAACAACTGATAGTACTACTAAACTAAGAAAGCCAATAATTTAATAATCATCCAGCAGTTATTACAATTTGATTACTCATTCCTTTTTTATTATGAAGACGAAGTGTGTATGGCAGCCATGTTATGAGAATATAATAAGTTCCATTTTTGAGAAGAATGATCACATACGAGTTACTCAAATATTTTTTGAAGCTCGAAAAAATAATGAGAAGCCCGATTAGCTACGAGCAGACATATGAGTTACATATTTGGAGAAATGGAACACTCCAAAATTTAAGAAGAAATGTGTAGGGAAATGGTATCTCGAGCGTCTGTAAAGGGTGGCTCTTTACACACCGGAGGTTCTATGAGTTTAGCAGCACACAAACGGAAAATGGTCATTTCTAATTGAATCTCCTTACTTTTAACTAGATATGATTGAACTTCATTAAAATTTTATTGCAAGCAAACGTAAAAGGTGCAGAAGTGTCTATTTTCTGATGTATTTGAGGAGACGCATAAGAAAAGATATAATGATGGTACAAGGGGAGATTGGATAGAGACACGTGCCGAGGAGACATTTGTAAGTTATAACCATTCATTATTATTTCATTTAACATAATCTTAAAATTTTAGATCTCCATGGCATAACTCAGAAAAAGTATTGGTGGAATTCGCCTCATCTATGGAAACATGACATGGTGTAAGGAGCATGGACAACTTATTTGTTACTACTCGAATACATACGGTAATTAATTATATAAAGCACAAATTCAGAATGCTTTGAGTTTTTGCGAGTCTCATGAAAATTATTTGCTTTAGGATTTAGTGCTGCCATTAAGATAACATTGAAGAAACTAGCTGAAAGTAGTTGTTGTAGCTGTTACATCTGCTCTAGTTGGATTGAAATAAATCGTGGTGTTCATGCATATGTGGGGATCATTCCCACCTTCTTTCCAATAAAATAAATGAGAAACTAAAGGAACTTTCGACAGAGACGAAAAACATTTGTAAAGATTTGCTTGTCGTTTCAGACTAGTAATCGTTGTATTTTTGTAGGGACTTGCTCCTTAATTTTTTTAATATATAATGTTGCTTATAATTCGATTATCGTAGAACTTTTCTAAGACTTGAAGTTTAAGTTAATAAAGGGCATGTTTCATGGATCTGTAGAGGGATGTTCTAGTGTAATGCTGAACACAGCAAATTTGCCTGGAAAAATAAGTTGCAGCCTAATTTGTAGCGAGTAGTGAGTTTCTTGATGCTAAATGAGGATTTCCCTTATTTTCTATTTTTTGTTTGTTGCTGCTTGCACAATTTGGTTGCTACTAGTTGCAAGTCTAAATTGAATTTTTCTTTAGTTTGAAGACACTTTTGAATGTGCATATTATAAAGAATTTCTGTTAATTTAACTTCTTTCTTTATCTAGATTGCTGGAGAACTATTTGACTATATATAAAAAATAAAATTAATACAACTAACAATAGAATTAGGGAAAAATGCGTGAGGAGATATTACTCTTTTTGATGTAGTCTTTGGCTGTATACATTTACCATAAGTCTTTGATTCTACTTATTTTATGTACATAATCATATATATTAAAACCTCAATATACATAGGACAAAATAAAAAATTGAAAGTGGCCAATAATATTTCAAAAATGTATAAATGAAGTAACTTGAAATGATAAGATCAAACGTAACATTTCTTACATTTCTTTGCTAGGTGAATATGGTCAATCTTATTTCTATTTTATTGATCAATGAAAATGCAAAGAATGTTAAAGTAGTTGAATTGATGCTGAAAGGCAGTGAAATGGGAACTCGATTATGATTTTAGGATTGTATGTTGGTTTTTACTTGTGATTCACAAGTCAAATATTGTTGGTTACTGTGTTGATACCAACCTGATTTCCTTTGTGACTAATAAGTGTGTTGTTGTTGAAATTAGGTTTTAAAGACATGATTCTCGAACTGAAATTACATTAGAGAGTTAAAGTAGGTTACTAATGTAAAATCAATTTGTACATGCAAGCATAACGTACAAGATGGGATACGACATGAGCATTAAAATTAGTTTAAGGACTTTTATTCATTTCTTAATAGTATGAGACACCTCTAATATGGTCAAAGTATCTAGAACAATTTCAGCCAGATGCTTAAATAATTTGTTCAGAGGGCGCAAAAGCTATAAGAAGAAAAATGTATGTGAAACTTTTTCTTTATTAAGGGGAAAGATGAGTTTCTTTATTCTTTTCCTCCTTTGTTATTGTCGTCTCTTTTAAATCTATTGTGTATTATATCCAAAAGAAATAATATTATTGATTTATATATACATTTATTTCAAGTTGAATTTCACAGAGTCTTGAATAAATGGCATTAGACAAATCCTACTTCAGAAGTTGGTTCCACATCATCTAGTGATATTACATCAATATGGACAAAATGTTGCAGGAGATGTGAAGAAAGATAGAGTTTTACGGGATGGGAGCACAACATTCCTCGTGTCATCCATCATCATTGTTGTCTGGTTCTTCTACTTCTTAATCTTTGGAAGAAATTGAAGCAATGTGAAGACAAAATTCAGAGCTTATAGAATGACTTCAATCATCTGAAGCTAACATTGCTGAAGTGCAAAAGTTCATGAAGAAACATATGGCTGAATCTGATGATAGTGAAGAAGGGACTGACTATGATAAAGAGTAGATTGTGATATGGTTTATTAGACAGTTTCTATCTGATTTAAACGTATTTTTAACTATTTACTTTCTTTTTGAATAACAACTTAATATTTGGTAGACTTAATTTTAATGACGCTTAAGCTTTTAGTCTAAATTGAATTTAATGCAATTTGAATGTTTAGGAATGTATTCAATGTTTGTTTTTGTTGTTTAGTTTTGTGGGTGGATAATAGTATTGATTTCGCATGTGTTCTACCAAATAAAAAAACTTTTTTTTGTAGTAAATTATAGTTTCTTTGGCTTCAATAATATGCAATATCATAAAATATTTTTCAAAAAAAATTAAATTGCCGACTACAGTAATCAACAACTTACCTAAAAAGTTAATAAATTATTTATGTAGAATGACTGTATTGGTCGAAAAAATACTTAAATAATTAATAAATAAATTAATGCCGACTATAGTAGTCGGAAAATAGATTAATTTATTATTTAATTGTTCAACTAATACGGTAATAGTAGTCAACATTCTTTCAATTATTAAATTATGATTTTAAATTTTTTCGACTGTAGTAGTCAGCCTTTAGGAACTTAATAGTTGGGTGTTGTTTAATATTTTCTTTCTACCTTAGTCGGAAAAACCCGACTACTGTAGTCAGTAAAGAATTTTTGCCCTTCAACATTCCGACGGAAGGTTATCGGCAAAACCCACTCTCCTACTACATTCCAAAAAATTTAGTAGTCGGAAAATAGCGAATTTGTAGTAGTGTCGAATAGGATGCTATAAATTCATTTCACTAAGTAGGTATTCCGAAAGGGAAGTCTTGGTGTTTTTTATGAAGTGTTCGACTGTTCTTCCAATGTTTTGTTATTGAGTGTGCGTTTGTTCCCCCCCCGTGGACAAAACATATAGTATGTAGTCTGGAGGATCATTTAGGTGTTCATCGAACGACTTGTATGGGCGGTTCCCTCATGTCGTTATTTTGTTAGTCTTAGCATAACCTTTTTTGGGGAAACTTCTACATAAAAGAGGGGTTCACTATAATGTTAAAGGGGTTTACTATTACTTTTGGGTAGCTTACTGTAAAATAGTCGTTTTACTTAAAATTATGGAAATTCTTTTCTAAATGTTAAACGATGTTCTATATGTTGCTTTACTTCTATATTCATGAACGTTTTAGTTAATTGTCATGAAACTTTTATATACTAAAATGTCCCTTTTTACATGTTTTTGCATATGCCATACTTAGTACATTGGTTGCACTAACCCCATACTTTTCTATAGTCTATAAGTATAGTTTTGAAGCAAGGAGAAGACTAGAAGGCAAAGCTTGAGAATCTACTCTCTCAACACATGATATGTCCTCATATATTAAAGCACATAGTCTATGTTTCTTAGTTACTATCATTAAGACTTATTATGGATTTTCCTCCAAATGTAAAGGGCCGTGTCCCTAAGATTTTTACGTAGTGTATTTAAGTTTGGCTTGTGAAGATGAAATTTCCTTAGTATTTTACTAAAGATGTTTTCTTTGTTAAATTATTTGTGACAATTTTTAATTCCACACTACTTTTCATGTCTTGTGTAATGAAATATAGTTAAAGGGCTTGTATAAGTCACCAAAGGTTCAAGTACGCCTTGTAACGATCCAAGGGTTGCCATAACTTCTAGGGGGTACTTTCGGGTTGTTACAAAGATGAGCCATTTGCTTACATGAGTGTCCGATGATTAGTAGAAGAATGTCATTATCCTATTCTTTATGATAATATGAATAACTCTCGTCTAATGATTAATGCACAATATTTGGAAGAAAGTAGACTAAGGACGAAAAATTGGGAGGGCCAGAGGGACATGTCTTAGGAAGGTAGTTCTTCAAGGGGAAGGTTGTAAATTCAAGACAAGCCTAGAGTCAAAAACATGTTCTCCAATAATGTTCCTTTGAAATTTTCCAAGGATCGTGATGATAAGGTGTTTAACCCTATGTCTCAAAAGGAAAGAGGTACTAGTTCACTGTGTAAGAAGCCAACTTGTCAAAAGTGATGAATGAAACATATGGGTGAATCCCTAGTTTGGATGGCCAATCGTATTGGGCATAACAAGAGCGGCCACAAGGTTAGAATTGCCGTATTGCGAACGGGCAAGACAAGGGGAGTGGTCAAGCTCAGGAAAGTAATTCTAATATTGATGCTCAAAGAAAGAATCATTTTTATGCTCTTTGCTCTAGTGGTGAACAAGAAAGTTCTCCCGATGTAAACGGTATGTTACAAGTCTTCTCTATTAATGAACATGTTTTTTAGTGGAAAAGGGGTAATTCTATTCCTAGAAGTCGTATCATTTACTGTCTAAAGGCTTGTAAGATGATCTCAAAAGGGTTTTTTACACATAGTGTAAGAGTCCAATATTTAGACTCTGAAAATTCTTGGATTGAGTTAGTCTCCATAGTAAGGGAACTTCCAGAGGTCTTTCGAAATGACTTTCTCAAAATCCCTCCCTAACAGGAAGTAGATTTTGGTATTAACTTGCTACGGGATACCAACCCATTTAAATTCCTCCTTATCAGATGGCTCCAGCCAAATTAGAAGAGTTGAAGGCTCAACTCAAACACTTGCTAGAAAAAGGCTTCATTCGACCTAGTATTTCTCCATAGGTTTCTCCAATTTTGTTTTTGAAGAAGAAGGATAGGTCCCTTAGGATGTGCATTGACTATCGCCAACTCAATAAAGTTACCATTAATAACAAGTATCCTCTCTCTCAGATTGATGACTTGTTTGATCAACTCCAAGGGGAAAGCTACTTTTGTAAGATTGACTTCAGATCGGGGTATAACCAACTTAGAGTTACAGGTGAGGATATACCTAAAATTGAATTTCGAACTAGTTTCGTCACTATAAGTTCCTAGTAATGTCTTTTGGTCTCACAAATGCCCCAACGACTTTTATGGACATAATTAATAGGGTGTTTTGAAATAACCTAGATTTATTTGTCGTTATTTCATTGACGATATCTTGATATATTCAATGAATGAGGGTGAACACATGGGCCATTTGATGGTGGTATTACTAGTTTTTAAGGAACACCAATTATTTGCCATATAAAGAAAATGTGAGTTTTGGTTGAGGTAGGTGGCGTTTTTTTGGTCGCATTATCTCTAGTGATGGAGTAGTGGTTTATCCAAGGAAAACTGAGACAATTAAAAATTGGCCTAGACCATTGACTCCAAATGATGATAGAAGTTGTTTGGGTCTAGCGGGGTACTATAGGAGGTTTGTGGATGGTTTTGCGTCCATTTCTTCTCCTTTGACTACCGTGACCCAAAAGAGTGTCAAATTTTAGTGGTCAGAGGCATCTGAAGAAGCTTCCAAATTTTTAAAGATAGGCTTACTTCCACTTCGGTGTTTACTTCACCGGAGGTTACCAAGGGCTAAGTAGTATATTGTGATGAGTGGGCTTGGGGTGTGTCCTCATGCAACTCTGGAAGGTAGTAGCCTATGCCTGTAGAAAACTTAAGGTGTATTAGAAGAATTATCCAACTCATGATCTTGAGTTAATGTATGTGGTGTTTCCTTTTAAAATATGGAGGTATTATCTTTTTGGGGTTCATATTGATGTGTATACCCGACTATAAGCCATCTTCCATATGTGTTTACTAATGAGGAGTTAAATCTCCGACTAAGAAGATGGTTGGAATTGTTGAAAGATTACGGCATGGGTGTTCTCCACCATCGTGGTAAAGTCAATGTGGTGGAATTCTCTAAGTCGTAAGACCATGGGTAGTGTATCTCATGCATAAGAAGTCAAGAAAGATCTAGTGAAAGGTGTTCATAGGTTGGCTCATTTGGGTATTAGATTGGAAAATTCCCCAAATGGTGGTTTCATGGTCCATCATAACTTCAAATCATCTTTGGTGGTTGAGGTAAAGTCAAAAGAACACCTTGATACATCATTTATGGAGTTGAAGGAATCACTTCTTGGTAAACATATTGAGTCATTCTCCTTACGGAGGGAGAGTGTGTTGAGGTATCAAGAAAGGTTGTTTGTGCCCAATGTTGATAACTACAGAAACCGTATTCTTGAGGAATTTCATGGTACCCATTATTCTATTTAATCGGGCTCTTCTATAATGTATCATGACCTTAGAGAAGTGTTTTTGTTATATGGATTAAAAAAGGACATAGCTGAATTTATAGCAAGGTGTCCAAATTGTAAATAAGTTAAAGTCAAGCTGTAACACCCCGTATAAAAAATAGATAAAAAATTAGCTTTTCAAGAATCTGTATGTGTAATTGACGTTTACCGTCGACGGACCGTAGCCTGACCCACAACATGTACTGTACATGTGTCGTTTGTGACTGAAACTCTCCCATGACGCAACCCAAAAAAAATTGACGAACTGTCGATCCACGGCCAGACCTATGTCCCATAAGTAAGACTAAGGTCCGTAGTCTATGTCCGTCGATCAAGACCCCATTTACCCACTCTCTTATGAGAACCTCGATTGACCAGTACGGTCCGTAGATGGACGTACGGACTGTAGATGGAAAATAGCAGACAGTTAGGGGGAAAACGCAGTTGGGTCAACTTCAAATGGTGGTTTCATGGTCCATTATAGGTGTCCCAAGACCTATGAAATGATAGATAATTGAATTAAATTTCCTGAGACACCAAGTTTGCTATAATCATACATTCGAGTAAAAAGTAATGCTAGTTTTAGTAAAGGAAAGTCGAACAGACCCAACCTACGGATCGAAACAACGGACCGTCGATTGAATGATGACCCGTCAGTTTAGGTCGTTGTTTGGTCCATAAAAAATTGAGTCAATGGTCTTTTGATATTTTCCCACTTTGTTTAAACCCTCAGATACGTTGTTTTGACCAAAAATCATCAGATTTTAGTCAGTTTAAGCCAAGAAGCATAACTAAAACATACCTAAGTCAAATAATTAATCAAAAACCTAGAATATTAGAAGCAAGAAAGGAGAAAAATGTCAAGAGCCGTAGTTTAAGAATGCGACAAGGTTCCATCAGTTCCAGCCCCAAAATATAAATATTTCTCCGTGGATTTCATCACCAGGTATGTGCGATTTTACTAGTGCGTTGTTTTCATCCATTAGATCCGTAGTTTTTATTAAGATTCGTGATTCCCATATCATGATTAAATCTAGAGTTTTTAGAACTTCAACATAACTTGATTAGTTAATTAGTTGTATCTTCCAAATCATATTTCCATGTTATTATTCAAAAGATCGCATGAATGTCAGACCTAGCTATATATTTCTTTAGGTCTTTAATTACACATGCTAGGTAAGATATTTCAGTTATACATTCCTCAATTATTAATGCATCATTCTCATATTGAATGTTGCATTATCAGTTTGCATGTTCAGTTTTGAGTTATCCGATGTTTATAGAAACTCAGTCATAATTAGTTAATTACATAATTCATTGGGAGTAGCGTAATACCGAATTGGACTAGGGTCCGTGACTTTGTTAGGATGAATCCTCCTAAGTTCTTAGGATCACAAACTAATAGGGATGCTCAGAATTTCTTAAATAAGATCAAGAAGATATTTGAGGTAATGCAAGTCACTGGGAATGATCGGGTTGAGTTGCCATCATACTAGGTGAAGGACGTTGCTCATATCTGGTGCACTCAGTGGAAGGAAAATAGGGGTGCAAATGCAGCTCCTATTACTTGGGATTGCTTTAGTAAGGCCTTTCATTAAAGGTTTTGCCCAATACAGTTCAGAGAAGAAAAGGCTCAGGAATTCATGAATTTATGGCGGAGAAGCATGAATGTCCAAGAGAATTGGATGATATTTAACCAACTCTCTAGGTATGCTCCTCATATGGTTTCCGATCCAGTGCTAAGATGAATAAGTACTTGTATGGAGTGTCGGATTTGCTGAATACTAAGTGCAGAAATGATATGTTATTGGGAGATATGAAAATCTCTAGGCTTGTGACTCATGCTAAGAAGGTTGAGGGTGATAAGCTTAGGGAATAGGACAAGGAGAATAATAATTCTAGGAATGGGAACTATGACTACTCCCAGCAAAAATGTAGTGGTGGAAATCACAGACACAGTGTGTGGAAGTTTTCAGCTCCATCCCCTTCCTCAAATAGTTTTCATTCTCCAAGAACAGGTATGACTAGAAGGTTAGAGCACCAAACTCTAAGTCTCTGGGATGTGTTTCAGGAAGCAAGACTTACCCGACTTTCCCTAAGTGTGGTAAGAATCATCGTGACCAGTGTCTCCCAGGAAAAGAAAGATGGTTTGCGTGAGGTCAATCTTTTCAGAGGTTGAGGGATTGTCCTTGTAGACATAGTCAAGGAAGTGGTAGTGGTAGAGCTCAGTCTACAACTTCACCCGCACCATCAAGTCGCCCGACTCAGCATGGTAAATCATCTAGTAAAGGTGGCGGTCAGCGCAAAAGAGCAGGTTGTATGTTTTTATGGCACGCCGTGATCAGAAAGATTCTCCTGATGTAGTTACTGGTACGTTACGAGTCTTTGACCTTGATATTTATGCATTGTTATATCTAGGGGATACTCTTTCCTTTGTAACTCCTTCCATAACAGTCAAATTCAATGTTAGTCCAAAAACTCTCTAATAAGCTTTCTCAGTCACTACTCCAGTTGGTGACCCAATTATAGCTAGATGGGTATACAGAAATTGTACGTCACAATCAGGTAGAAAGTCCTGTCGAATAGACCCAACTTATGGATCCAAACGACGGACTATTTATTGAACAAAGACCCGTCAGTCCAGGTCGTCGTTGGGTATGACAACAATAAACTGAGGGGTCTTTCGATCTTTTCCCACTTTGTTTAAACTCTAATATACATAATTTTGACCCTATATCATCATATTTTAGTCAGTTTAAGCATAGAAACTTAAATAAAACTTACCTAACTCAAGTTATTAATAAAAAACATCGAAAATTAGAAACAAGAAAGGAGAAACAGGTCAAGAAACCTAGTTTATGAAGGTTGCAAGGTTCCATCAGTTTTAGCCTCGAAATCTAAATATTTCTTCGTGGATTTCATCACCATGTATGTGGAATCTCACTAGTGGGTTCTTTTCAACCTATAGATAGTTATTTTTTCAGTCAGATCATGATTCCTATGTCCTGATTAGGTGTAGGGTTTCTAGAACTACAACAAAACTTTGTGAATTAATTATTTATATGTTCCAAATCAAATTTCCTTCTTATAATTTAGTTTATCGCATGAATTTCAGAACCCTAGCTATGTATTTGTTCAGTTCTTGAATTACACACACTAGGTCAAATGTTTCACTTATTCAGTTATACATGCCTAAGTTACTGGTGAATCATTATCAGATATGAATGTTGCATTCTCAGGGTTCATGTTTATTTTTGAGCTATCCGGTGGTGTTTAGAAACTCAATCATAATCACTTGATTTCATAATTCATTGGGAGTAGCATAATACTGAGTTAGACTAGGGTTCAACGTACCCAATTTGTCCCAGAACTACTTGCCAAGTAGGTTATAAGTTCCCTCTATTGGAAATAAATTTAATGATCACGCCTTCATGCCTTTATTCCTTTTGCAGGGTATATTGGGTCCTATCAATAGGGTGTATACATCAGACTCCACATTTAGCTCATGTGGTTTTATTATCGTTTATTAGAAGCTCTCATAGTTCTTTCACACTCCCTTTCATCAACCATATTTACAAAAAAAGTTAATATCCTTACTCAGCATGTTATAAATTTTGTCATTACATCAAGTTATCTCTGAATTCAGTATATATCATATTCAAATTATTATGCTTGGTTTTGTGCTTTTTTCTCTTATGTTTTATTTAAGGTTTACTCTATCCTACATGCTAAGTACCTTCAAATACTGATGCGTACATGCGCTACATCTTTCAGTGATGTACGTTTAGGTTCTCAGCATCCAGATCACGGTTAGGTCGATTTTCAATCTCCATTTCAGCAGATTCAATGGTGAGTCCTGATTCTCCAAGGACAATAGTCATGAGTTCATTTTAGTCTTTATGTCATTTAGTTTCAGATTTTTTCTAGACTTAGATGGGTCTTGTCCAAACATTATGAGTCAGTTAGAGACTTATTTCAGACATAGTAAGTTTCAGCTTAATATTGACTAAATATTTCCCTTGTATTAAGCTCATTATTTCAAATATCTCAGTTATAAAATAGGGTATTCCCTATCTTTTCAGTTTAAACTATGATATAGCTTCTGCATTAAGTTTATTATATTTTGTATGCGTATGATCATGCCAGCATGGTTATCTTGAGATTACTTGTGGTCCTAGGTTCTGTGTCTGCATCTCAGGGTTTGCTCGGGGCGTGACACGAGCAACAAAAGTCGGGTGACTTACTTTAAGAAATTCGAGTTGCCACTTGAAGTGGTATGATATTAATATGGAATTTGTAGTGGGTTCGCCTTGGATTAGAAGAAAAAATGACTTAATATGGGTGGTGGTGTTTAGATTGAAAAAATCCACTGATTTTATCCCCGTCATGTCCACTTATTTGACAGAGGATTATGCAAGGATAATTAGAAATGAGATTGTGTGTCTATCGTATTCCATTATCCATCATAATATATAGGAGCAGACAATTCACATCTAGATTTTTGAGGTCATTCTAAAAAGTGTAGGGTACAAAAGTGAAGTTAAGTATCGCTTTTCATCCACAAATGGATGGTCATGTGGAGCGTACTATTCAAACCCTTGAATAGATGCTTAGATCTTGTGTTATCCACTTTAAGGGAAGTTAGGATGAACACTTTCCCTTGGTTGTGTTCCTGTGCAATGATAGTTATCATTCGACTATATCCATGGCTACTTTAGAGGCTTTATATGGTAGGAGATGTAGATCTCCGGTTTGGTGGTATGAAGTTAGTGAGTATTCACTTGCTGGTCCCGAATAATTATGTGAAACTGTGGAGAAATTTCGTGTCATAAGGGTTAGGTTGAAGGCAACCTATATTCGGCAAAAGTCTTATGCTGACAATAGGAAAAGGGAACTTGAATTTGAAGAAGGTGATAAGGAGTATTTATAAATTTCACCCATGAAAGGGGTGATGAGATTTTGAAAGAAAGGGAAACTTAGTCCTTGCTATGTTGTTCCCCATGAAATTTTTCAAAAGGTTGGCAAAATTGCATACGAGTTGAGATTGCCAAGAGAACTAGCTTCAGTTTATCATGTCTTCCATGTCTCCATGCTCAAAAACTGCGTCGGTGATCCCGAGTGTAACCTTTCTATTGAGGGTCTACGTATTGATGAGAATCTCTCCTATGAAGAGCTTTCGATGGAAATATTTTATCGTCAAGTGAAGAAGTAGAGGAACAAAGGGGTGGCCGCCGTAACATTTCAATGAAAAAACAACTTTGTTGAGGGAAGCCACATCGGAAGCTCAGGAGGACATGAAAGTCCCATTATCCTCATCTCTTTGTCAATTAATGTTTTTGTTCTTATTAATAGTGAAAATATTGAATAAATTGAATTTGACTTGGTTTGCAAGGATAAGAACATATATGGTAAAAGTGTTTGATAAAACGAGTTTTTATGCAATAATGATCTTTTTCTTGTTTTGCACTCGTTGTGTATATGGTATATTGTTGCCTTCATGAAATAATATTTAGCATGTTTATGTGTTTTAAAGGACATTTTATCTAAGTAACCCTTGGTGTTGTGTTGAGCTCATGTTGTTATTGAGAATGTAATATTGTTGCCTATGTGTTGAATGGAGTTTTGAATTTCTCCTATGAGCTGTGACTCAAGACGGTTTTATATTGTGTTTTTTGGGCTACTAGAATTGAGTCTATCCTTTCCCTTCAATAAGATTTTAGTGTCATTCGCGGAAAAATGTTCCTAGGAGGGGATAATGTAACACTCCGTAAGTTCCATGAAATAGAATAGAGCTTCGCCTATTCAATAATGTTTAAAATTATGTTTCCAGACCTATATTAATGTATTAATGTAATTTAGAAAAGGTTAGAGCAAAAACGTCGAAAGACCTTGACGTTCGGAAACTAGCTAAATTGAACTAATAGACGTTCCTATGTTTGGGAGTGTCATATGAAGTCTAAAAATTCTAAAAATAATACTTTAATTAAGTATAATATAGTAAAATTGGTCCAAATGTTCAGTAATGACTCCCCAAGGACCCCCGGAATGGCCCTTGACGAGGACCCGAACTTTGGTAAAAGTGTTTGATAAAACGAGTTTTTATGCAATAATGATCTTTTTCTTGTTTTGCACTCGTTGTGTATATGGTATATTGTTGCCTTCATGAAATAATATTTAGCATGTTTATGTGTTTTAAAGGACATTTTGTGTAAGTAACCCTTGGTGTTGTGTTGAGCTCATGTTGTTATTGAGAATGTAATATTGTTGCCTATGTGTTGAATGGAGTTTTGAATTTCTCCTTTGAACTGTGACTCAAGACGCTTTTATATTGTGTTTGTTGCTCTACTAGTATTGAGTCTTCCTTTCCCTTCAATAAGATTTTAGTGTCATTCGCGGAAGAATGTTCCTAGGAGGGGATAATGTAACACTCCGTAAGTTCCATGAAATAGAATAGAGCTTCGCCTATTCAATAATGTTTAAAATTATGTTTCCAGAATTATATTAATGTATTAATGTAATTTAGAAAAGGTTAGAGCCAAAACGTCGAAAGACCTTGACGTTCGGAAACAAGCTAAATTGAACTAATAGATGTTCCTATGTTTGGGAGTGTCATATGAAGTCTAAAAATTCTAAAAAAATACTTTAATTAGGTATAATATTGTCACGACCCAAAACCGAGCCGCGACTGGCACCCACACTTACCCTCCTATGTGAGAGAACCAAACAATCTAAACCTTAACGTTTCAATTTAATATCAACAGAAAGTAATGCGGAAGACTTAAACTCATTAATAAAAAACCAATTCAATAACTTCTAAAATTCAACATCTATTATTCCCCAAAATCTGGAAGTCATCACCACAAGAACATCTATGATCAAATTACTAAACTAAGAGTATTCTAAGAAGCTAAATTAAACAAAAGCTAGTCCATGCCGGAACTTCAAGGCATCAAGACATGAGGAAGAAGATCCAGTCCAAGCTAGAAGCATTAGCTCACCCTGAAATCCGGTGTAATGAAGACTGGCTAGAGTTGCGGTTGAGTTGAAGACGACGGTACGTTTGCTGCACTCCACAAATAACAAAGAAAACAAATACAAGTAGGGGTCAGTACAAAACACGGGTACTGAGTAGATATCATCGGCCAACTCAAAATAGAAAACAGTATATATCAGATAATATCATAAATCAACTACAATACTCAACGTGTAGCAACAACAAGTTCTATAATCATTAATAAGCACCGCCAAGTTCACACATGAGGACTCAAGCCTCAATACCATACTCTTTTGGGAATTAGGTTCATTAGATTGAGTATATTAACATCTTTCAAGATTCTTTATCTTTATTCCTCTTGTGTCGGTACGTGACACTCCGCTCCCCTACTACTATGTGTCGGTACGTGACACTCCGATCCCCTAATTCTACGTGTCGGTTCGTGACACCCGATCCCCTAATTCTACGTGTCGGTTCGTGACACCCGATCCCCTAATTCTACGTGTCGGTTCGTGACACCCGATCCCCTAATTCTACGTGTCGGTTCGTGACACCCGGTCCCCTAATTCTACGTGTCGGTTCGTGACACCCGGTCCCCCTAATTCTACGTGTCGGTTCGTGACACCCGATCCCCTAATTCTACGTGTCGGTTCGTGACACCCGGTCCCCTAATTCTACGTGTCGGTTCGTGACACCCGGTCCCCCTAATTCTACGTGTCGGTTCGTGACACCCGATCCCCTAATTCTACGTGTCGGTTCGTGACACCCGGTCCCCTAATTCTACGTGTCGGTTCGTGACACCCGGTCCCCCTAATACTACGTGTCGGTTCGTGACACCCGCTCCACTAATCTCATTCTATTAATTCATCAATCCTTCTTTTATACCAAGGCATCATCAACCCCATTACTTTAGTTCATCAAGCCTTCTTTTATACCAAGGCATCATCAATCTCATTAACAAAGTAGATTAGGGTTTTTCAAGATTTGGGATTCAATAGCTTCATCATGCTTATTTTATCACAATTATATACAAAATCACATCATGCATGCACACAATTAAGCATATAGAAGGGTTTACAATACTACCCAATACATATCATTCGCTATTAAGAGTTTACTACGAATAGCATAAACCATAACCTACCTCCACCGAAGATTCGTGATCAAGCAAGCAAATTCCCCAAAGCTTGTGTTTTCCTCTTCGTTTGTTTCTCTCTAAATTCTACTCGTTCGTTCTCTCTTCTTTCTCTCTCTTTGTTCTTTCTATTTTTCTTATTCAAACCCTCTTTCTTTTACCCTAATTAGCATATAATTAAGTATAAAGGTGGCAATAATATCCCACTAATTAACTCAAGGTTACCTCTTTTAACCCCCAAGTAATTAGACTTATAAACATTAACCCTCTAACTTTATAATTAAAGCAGGAATAGTCAAAAACGCCCCTTAAATAACTAACAGAAATCCGACCCAGCCTGGGATTACGCAGCCTGTGACGGGCCGTCGTGCCTGCGACGGTCCGTCCTGCTGCTCCGTCACAGAGTTCAGAGACTAGATTTTTACCAAGAGTCTGTGACGGCCCGTCACGCCTGTGACGGTCCGTCCTGCCATTCCGTTACGAAGTTCAGAGAGTCGATTTCAGTACCCAAATTTCAGAATTCTAAGTGTTTTGGAACGAGACCCCCTCGACGGTCCGTCGTGCCCATGACGGTCCGTCGTGGGTTCCGTCGACTCAGACAGTTTTTCCAGAAATAAAATCTGCTGCTCAAAACGACTAAACAGGTCGTTACAATAGATACCAATTTACCCATCGTTCGTCCCCGAACGATCACAAGAAGAAAAAAAGGGCGAAAAGGGAGTACCTGAATCTGTAAACAGGTGTGGGTATCTTTCTTGCATATCAGCCTCCTTCTCCCAAGTGGCCTCTTCAACTGGTCGATTCTTCCATTGGACTTTGATGGATGCAATCTCCCTTGATCTCAATTTGCGAATTTCTCTACCTAAAATGGCAATAGGCTCTTCCTCATAAGTCAAATTTTCATCAAGTAGAACCGAATCCCAACGAATGATGTAGTTTCCATCCCCATGGTATCTTTTTAACATAGACACATGAAATACCGGATGCACTCCGGACAGCCCTGGAGGCAAGGCTAACTCATAAGCCACCTCTCCTACTCGTTTAAGTACTTCAAAGGGACCAATATACCTTGGGCTTAGTTTACCCCTTTTACCAAACCGCATCACCCCTTTCATGGGCGAAACCTTCAGCAAGACTTGCTCACCCTCCATAAACTCCAAGTCTCTAACCTTTCGATCTGCATATTCCTTTTGCCTACTTTGCGCCGCTAAAAGCTTTTCTTGAATAGATTTCACCTTCTCTAATGAATCCCTCAAAAGGTCAGTACCCCAAGGTCTAACCTCAAATGCATCAAACCAACCAATGGGAGACCTACATCTCCTCCCATACAATGCTTCAAATGGGGCCATGTCAATACTTGAGTGATAGCTATTATTGTATGAAAACTCCGCTAAGGGTAAGAAGCTATCCCAATGGCCACCAAATTCTATCACACATGCACGAAGCATATCCTCCAACACTTGAATCGTTCGCTCAGACTGTCCATCGGTCTGAGGGTGAAATGCAGTACTAAGGTCCAACCTAGTACCTAATTCAGCATGCAATGTTCTCCAAAACTTAGAAGTAAACTGCGTACCTCTATCTGATATGATGGAGAGTGGAACTCCATGCAACCGAACAATCTCTGAGATATAAAGTTTTGCTAACTTTTCTGCATTGTAAGTCACCTTGACCGGAATTAAGTGAGCAGACTTAGTTAACCTATCCATAATTACTCAAATAGAGTCAAACTTACCCAATGTTTTTGGAAGACCAAGTACGAAGTCCATTGCAATCCTTTCCCACTTCCATTCGGGAATGGGCATTCTCTGATGTGTTCCTCTGGGCCTCTGGTGTTCATTCTTTACTTGCTGACAATTTGGACATTTGGCAACAAAATCAACAATGTCGCACTTCATTCTACTCCACCAAAAGTGTTGCTTTAGGTCACGGTACATCTTGGTTGCACCAGGATGTATAGAATATCCGGAACTATGAGCCTCTATAGGAATAGTGTGGATCAAATCGTCAACACGGGGTACACATACTCTTCCCTTAATTCTCAAAAC
>NC_028648.1:15137357-15185367 GCF_001406875.1 Solanum pennellii | reverse complement strand
GAAGGATCCACCATCACTCCATCCTTAGAAACCACGTGCCCCAAGAAGGACACCGAATCTAGCCAAAACTCACACTTGAAGAATTTGTCATAAAGATTTTTCTCCCTCAACATTTCCAACACAGTTCTCAAATGCTCCTCATGTTCCTTCTTACTCTTGGAGTATATCAGTATATCATCAATAAATACGATCACAAAGAGATCAAGATATGGCTTAAAAATCCCGTTCATCAAGCTCATGAAAGCCGCAGGGGTATTCGTTAGTCCGAAGGACATTACCAAGAATTCATAATGCCCTTACCTGGTTTGAAAAGCAGTCTTTGGCACATCTGCTGCCCGTATCTTCAATTGATGATAACCAGACCTCAAGTCGATCTTAGAGAAGACACAAGCACCTTGTAACTGATCGAACAAATCATCAATGCGAGGAAGAGGATACCTGTTCTTAACAGTTACTTTATTTAGTTGCCGGTAATCTATGCACATCCGAAGACTCCCATCTTTCTTCTTCACAAACAAAACAGGAGCACCCCAAGGGGATGCACTTGGTCTAATAAAGCCTTTCCCTAACAATTCTTGAAGTTGGGCTTTTAACTCCCTTAACTCTGCTGGAGCCATTCTATAAGGGGGTATGGAAATGGGACGAGTACCCGGCTCCAAATCAATGCAAAAGTCAATATCCCTGTCCGGTGGCATACCAGGAAGGTCTGCAGGGAACACATCCAGAAACTCACGAACTACCGAAACCGACTCAATCGAAGGTACTTGGGTAGTATCATCCCTGAGGTGTGCCAAGAACGCTAAACACCCTTTACTAACCATTTTCTTAGCACGAAGAAAGGAGATGATACGAACTGGAGTGGAAGTGTAGTCACCCTCCCACACTAACGGATCTGTCCCAGGCTTGGCCAACGTTACAGTTTTAGCATTACAATCTAAGATTGCAAAATTTGGAGAAAGCCAAGTCATACCCAGAATTACATCGAAATCAACCATTTCTAAGATAACCAAGTCTACACGAGTATTGCTACCCATAAAAGTCACCAGACAAGACCTATATACCTTTTCGACTATCACAGACTCACCCACCGGAGTAGAAACACGAATAGGCATGTCAAGCAATTCACAATGTAAATTAAGACCAGTAGCAAATGAGGAAGATACATATGAAAATGTGGAGCCAGGATCAAATAATACAGAAGCCATGCAATCACAAACAAAAAGATTACCTGTGATAACAGCATCTGATGTCTCCGCTTCAGACCGCCCAGGGAAAGCGTAACAATGGGCCCTATCACCTGTCTGCCCGTTTCCCCTACCATGTGGTGTTGTAGTAGCTCCAATTTGTCCGTCACCCCGGCCGTTTTGGTGACCACCATTACCTCGGCCACCACGCCCTCCAGAATAACGGCCTCTTCCATGACCACCTCTACCTCTGACTGTTGGGGGTCTGTAACCTTGTTTTGGACAAAACCTCCTAATGTGTCCGATCTCTCCACATTCATAACACTCTCTGGACTCAAGCTTAGGTCTCTGTGAGAACGACGAAGTCTGGGGATGACCTCCAGACTCAGAGAAGTGTTGACCGGTCTGCGGTGGACCCCCAACTACAGTCTGTAGTGAAGACTGAATTGGTCGGACTGAGTAACCTCCTGAACCCTGTCCTCTAGAGTAAGAACCATTAAACTCACCTCCCTTTCGAAACCTCTTAGATGTCGATGCCATGGTGAAGTCGTCTGGCTTCACTCCCTCCACCTCTATCACGAAGTCTACCACTTCTTGGAAGGATTTCGCTGTAGCCGCTACCTGTAAGGCTGAAATCCGCAAATCTGACCTCAACCCTTTCACAAAACGGCGAATCCGCTCTTGTGAACTGAAGCAAAGCTGGGTGGCATACCTAGATAATGCACGAAACTTAGCCTCATACGCAGTGACCGTCATTCTGCCTTGCTCTAGGCTCAAGAACTCATCTCTCCTCCTATCCCTCAAGGTCCGGGGTATATACTTCTCCATAAACAAGCTAGAGAATGACGCCCAAGTCATAGGTGGTGCCTGTGCCGGTTGACACTCGACATGTGACCGCCACCACATTTTGGCGTTTCCCTGAAACTGATAGGTTACAAACTCAACGCCAAATCGTTCCACTATGCCCATTTTATGTAGTAACTCATGACAATCAACCAGAAAATCGTAGGCATCCTCAGATTCAGCACCCTTGAAGACTGGAGGTTTCAATTTCAAGAACTTACTGAAAAGTTCATGCTGATCGCTTGTCATTATAGGCCCTGTAGTCAAACGAGGAAACGTGCCTATTTCTAATGGAACATCCATGCGGGGAGCCGCAGCAGTTGCCTGTTGTACTTCCGGAACCTGAGGTGCTGGTGCAGAAAACACTGGAGGTGTTTGACCTTGATCAGATAACCCACTAAGATAAGCAAGAACCTGATTAATCATCTCTGGGGTAGGTTGGGGTGGTAGTTCCTCATTCTGCACTTGCTCAGTTTCCCCTTCCTCACCCTCTCTTACTACTTCCTCAGTCGGTGGAGGAGTCACCGCCCTAGTACTAGATGGGGCAGGTGCTTGTCCTCTTCCCCTAGAGGACGTCCTCCCACGACCTCTACCACGGCCTCTTGCCGTTGCTCTTCCTCGAGCTACAGCCCCAGCGGCTGGCTCAGACGCACCCTGTTCCGCCGGTGCTGGTGTTGGCGTAGTCGTTGCTCTAGTTCTAACCATCTGCGAAATAGAGTGAAGATGGTCAGATACCAATTTGTATCACCTAGATACCAATTGGATTCAAGTAATAGCACGAAAGAAAGAAAGAATGGAATTTTCCTAAAGTCCTATAGCCTCTCAAAGAAAAGTAAAGGCGTCCCCCTACCGTTCCTTAAGACTCTACTAGACTCGTTCTTGTGTGATGAGACCAACGAACCTAATGCTCTGATACCAAGTTTGTCACGACCCAAAACCGAGCCGCGACTGGCACCCACACTTACCCTCCTATGTGAGCGAACCAACCAATCTAAACCTTAACATTTCAATTTAATATCAACAGAAAGTAATGCGGAAGACTTAAACTCATTAATAAAAAGACAATTCAATAACTTCTAAAATTCAACATCTATTATTTCCCAAAAACCTGGAAGTCATCACCACAAGAACATCTATGATCAAATTACTAAACTAAGAGTATTCTAAGAAGCTAAAATAAACAAAAGCTAGTCCATGCCGGAACTTCAAGGCATCAAGACATGAGGAAGAAGATCCAGTCCAAGCTAGAAGCATTAGCTCACCCTGAAATCCGGTGTAATGAAGACTGGCTAGAGTTGCGGTTGAGTTGAAGACGACGGTACGTTTGCTGCACTCCACAAATAACAAAGAAAACAAATACAAGTAGGGGTCAGTACAAAACACGGGTACTGAGTAGATATCATCGGCCAACTCAAAATAGAAAGCAATATATCTCAGATAACATCATAAAATCAACTAATATTCTTAACAGGTGATAGCAACAAGTATAAAAATCATTTATAACATCACCGAACATATCTATGAGGACTCAAGCCTCCACACCATACTCTTTTGGGAAACATGTTCTTTAGATTGAGTATATTAGCATATTTCAAGATTCATTATCTTTATTCCTCTTGTGTCGGTACGTGACACTCCGCTCCCCTACTACTATGTGTCGGTACGTGACACTCCGATCCCCTAATTCTACGTGTCGGTTCGTGACACCCGATCCCCTAATTCTACGTGTCGGTTCGTGACACCCGATCCCCTAATTCTACGTGTCGGTTCGTGACACCCGGTCCCCCTAATACTACGTGTCGGTTCGTGACACCCGATCCCCTAATTCTACGTGTCGGTTCGTGACACCCGGTCCCCCTAATACTACGTGTCGGTTCGTGACACCCGCTCCACTAATCTCATTCTATTAATTCATCAATCCTTCTTTTATACCAAGGCATCATCAACCCCATTACTTTAGTTCATCAAGCCTTCTTTTATACCAAGGCATCATCAATCTCATTAACAAAGTAGATTAGGGTTTTTCAAGATTTGGGATTCAATAGCTTCATCATGCTTATTTTATCACAATTATATAATCACATTCATACAAGCATACAATTAAGCATATAGAAGGGTTTACAATACTACCCAATACATATCATTCGCTATTAAGAGTTTACTACGAATAGCATAAACCATAACCTACCTCCACCGAAGATTCGTGATCAAGCAAGCAAATTCCCCAAATCCTTGTTGTCCCTTCGTTCGTTCCTCTCTCTCGCTCGTTCTCTTTCTTTTTCTGTTTCTCTTTGTTCTTTCTATTTTTCTTATTCAAACCCTCTTTCTTTTACCCTAATTAGCATATAATTAAGTATAAAGATGGCAATAATAACCCACTAATTAACTCAAGGTTACCTCTTTTAACCCCCAAGTAATTAGAGTTATTAACATTAACCCACTAACTTTATAATTAAAGCAGGAATAGTCCAAAACGCCCCTTAAATTACTTAACAGAAATCCGACCCAGCTTGGGATTACGCAGCCTATGACGGCCCGTCGTGCCTGCGACGGTTTCCGTCACAAAGTTCAGAGACTCAATTTCCTCGTAGAGTCTGTGACGGTCCGTCGTGCCCACGACGGTCCGTCCTGCCATGTCGTCACGAAGTTCAGAGAGTCGATGTCAGTACCCAAATTTCAGAATTCTAAGTGTTTTGGAACGAGACGCCCTCGACGGCCCGTCGTGCCCATGACGGTCCGTCGTGGGTTCCGTCGACTCAGACAGTTTTTCCAGAAATAAAATCCGCTGCTTAAAACGACTAAACAGGTCGTTACAAATATAGTAAAATTGGTCCAAATGTTCAGTAATGACTCCCCAAGGACCCCCGGAATGGCCCTTGACGAGGACCCGTACTTTGGTGAGCAGACTGCCCAAGTAGTCAGCGTGCAGCCAATATGTGCAGTCCCTTGTGAGTCACGCAACCAGAACTGGCTAGGGAAATTTTGCCTCGCGACACAAGTCCTTCACGTCGTTTTTAAATCAAATTAACTTCACAATAAGACCCAATTAAGTGACGGGTCTTTTGGATAATTTAGGGGATGAACATATATTTATTTTAGGTCAGTTTGAAGTATATTTCACTCACTCAAATAATATCCCCGAAACCCAAAATCTCTCATTTCTCTCTAAATTCTCTCTCCATTCATCCTCCATTGAAGAAGCAAAGAAGCTCGTGGAATATTACGAAGTCTCCAAACTTCTTACTCAATTTTCATTGATAAATCTTCATTAAGTAATGAGTTCTTCACCCTTGGGATTCCATTCCGTAAGAGGTCCTCAAGAAGTTGATTTCTAAATCACCCAATTCTTAAGGTTTTCTGTACAAATGGGTGTTCTTCTAAACTTGAAGTTGATGGTTGATTATGATTAATTGTGATTTCCAATGTCTAGTTAAGTTTATATTGTTAAGTAATTCATGTTGATATGTAATTTCTTTTCATTTATGTCCTTTCCCCAATTCCCCCAAATCTTGGATCTTTCTTGTGAATTGAAGAATGTATTGATTGTTAGACTTGTTTTATCTTTTCAAATTTATTCATGGACAGCCTAGGTAATGTATTTTTGGGATTGGATCTATTTCTTGAACAATTCATGATAAACCCTTCTTCGCTAACCCTAGAGTATGAATTGAAATTAATTTTGATAGTGCTGATACAATGGACAAAGTTATTGTATAGATTACTATTATATGACGTTATTACACCTATTATTGGATGAAATTGGTTGGTTTATGGTAAGACCATGGATGATGCATTTTGAGATAGAATTGGTAAGACCTTGTTATCTTAAATCTTTACTTACATATTGGTGGCTTGTACTTGAAGATGAAGTTCAATTGAAGTATATCTTGTGATTAGATTAAATAGGTGTTTTTATGATGATGCAATTGAAATGTCATGAGTATGTTGATTGTCAGGTTATTATTAATATGTAAATGTAACACCCGTAAAAATGAGCTAGGTTGAACTAGAGTCTAACACTTTTTCATGAGGTTTGAAGTCCTTAAATAGTTAATAATAGTTCTTATAGGCAGTGTATGAATTTTGAAGGATTTGGACCGTAAATGTCATTAAACGTCCAAGACGTCCGGATAGTAGTCAAAGATTAACTAGTGTGTTGTAGTGTTTTATAGTGATGTTTTGGGTGATGGTATGAAGTTGATATTGAGTATCTTTGGTTCCTACACATCTAATGACATGTAAAACGTCAAAATGTCCGAGAACGAAGCCCCAGGAACCAGTCTAAGGGTCCCCGAGGAGGACCTACACATTACCATTGAAAGTTGCTGCGCCAGCCAAGATGTGGCAGTGGCTGGACGTCATGCAGCTGGCACTGAATGGGAAAAAATCTTTACCTATGAGGCGGGGATGTCGCGAACTATTCTGTCCTGAAGATTTCCTGAACCACCATTTGAAAATGGCTCCACAATGCGCGGTGTCTTTTTAGTAATTTGGGGATTTCTTACTGACGTTAATTGAGTCCTTTTAAACCCCTAAACTCACAAATAAAATGTAAAACCCTCAACTCAAAAGAAAAACTCTCAATTCCTTTATCAAACACGTTCATTGATGAAGGTTTGAAGCTCCAAGAAAGAAGACAGATTTTCAAGATTTTTTCTCCATCAATCTTGTGGGATTTTTGTAATACACCAAAAGTCTAAATCCATATCTGGAGTTTTACATATAATAAGAGTTGTAACACTGCTTTAATGTCAAATATAGTGTATATAATTCATTTAGGACGTTTTAGAATCAAAGCGTCAATAAACGTCCATGACGTCCCAAAACTAGTTCAAGAGATGCTAGCATGACTTAGCCTATTTGACAAGGTTTTAGGAGTCTTAATTTGATGAAATTTGGTGGTAAGGTGTCTCACATGTATTAAAGTCGGTTTAGGGTCGAAATGTCCGGGCATGACTCACCAAGGACCTACCAAAGGGTCCTTTAGGAGGATCTTTGCATTGTGGCTAAAAGTTGTCTTGAGATAGTTTTCCATCAATGATTTGCAGGCATCGAGGCATGGTTCAATCGATGGGACGTCGATTGACACCGTCAATGGTCAGTTAGACATTTTCAGCAAGTGGTCCTTTTGGAATGTCATTGACCAAAACGATGACTGCAGAAGATGGTGGGTGTCCTGAAGGTCAGGGTCTCGTAGATCAGTGTCACTATTTTTCTGCCATGATTTAATTAGTACAATTAATTAATTAGGTGGTTAGGTAATTATTATGGGTTTAAGGGATGTATAATTAAGATAGTTAATGATTTAAATAAAGCTCCAAACCTAATTAAACTAACTCAACTCTCATAATTCCCAAAACCCAATTGCTCTTCCTTCTCTCTACTTTCTCTCAAGTCAAGGTAGTTATATGGAAGAAATAAGTAAAGTTTCTTCCATTAATATTCATTCAATTAATTAGATATGGGATACTCTAACCATTGGGATTACTTTACCCAAACAGATCATCCAAATTGATTTCAAAAAGATGAGTTTCAAGTGGGTTTTCTTCTTTTATGTTTTTGATCATCTATATTGCTCTATTTATGGTTTATTTAGATGATTATGATTAGATTATGATTTATTATGATTCAATTATGCTTGTTCTTGAATAATTAACCTAGTTTGTGAAGTAGATTATGAATTTGACCTAAGTCCCTAACCCTAAGCTATGAACTAGTGATTAATTGTTGTGTATAGATTCAATCGACTTCATTAATGTTTTTACTATTATTATGTGATTATATTACACCAATTATTGGGTTTAATTGTATGGTTGATTGTAAAACCTTGGATGATGCCTTGTGAAGGAGATGATGTATGTCTTGTAATCTCAATCCTTTACTTCTATTTTGATTACTTGTGTTACTGATGAAGTTATATTGAAGTAAACCTTATGATGAGATTGATTAGGTTTGGTATGATGTTGAATTGGAATGTCTTTATTTACGAATTTTGTGTTGCTGGCTAAGATGTAGTGATATAAGGATTGTGATTACTTACCTATGTGCCTTAACTTAATGTGATTATGTAAATGTGCTAACCTCACATGTGTGAATTATATTGAAAGGACATTCTCATGAAATTCCTATTGAGCTATTCTATATAAGGGGTAGACCCTATTACCTAAACTAAGTTATAATTATTAATGAAAGACATTTCAAAAGGGACTCTAGCTTAGCACCGAGTAAACTACAAGTTAGGAATTTCTCTTCCCATATAGGGAAGGTAGGATTACTAATGTTATCATGAGATTGGAGACTATAATGCATGTAGCATGAAAAGGGTCCAAACTAAATCTCCTAGTTGTTGAACTATTTTTCCCCCATAGGAATACTAGCTAGTGGATCCACGTAGATGCTATGTTCAAGTTTTGGTACTACCTTGGCATGTAGTCCGCCTTCTGTCGATGTAGGCTTCAATAACACCGGTTTGCACATTAGCTCATGTGGACTATGTCGGTTAGGGCAAGATGTTCCCAAAAGTAAAATGATGTAAAAAGGTGATCTCTAACTAGGATGACCTAAGGGGTTTGATTTAGACTAGATTGGGGTATGGAAATCTACCTTTTCATTGAACTAGTTAGCCATGAGGGAAGTATTAGAAGGATGTTCTTATGTGTTATAAATGTAAACGATATGTATATGTTATTCATACATGTTAATGACACTATGTGGTATTGGTTTCATATATGAACATGTGGTTGGTCTCTATAGTTAAAATATGATGATGTTTACTCTTAATGATATTTTATGTAAAGTGGGCATTGCTTATAGTTCTTATTGGGTTTAATTTTTTGAGTGAGGTTATGGGTCCTTACTCAATTATTGCACTATTAGAATTAATTGGGGGGGGGGGTCATGAGTGATGCTCTTTCTTAGGTTATAATGTTATGAACTCTTATGCATTTTTTTGATATAATAACACTGTGATGTAGTTTTCTTGATATGCATGTTGACTTAACTTGACTTGGTATTGTTGTTCTTTTGATGTACATGATCTTGACTTAGGAATATGTGTTTATTGATTGGTATTGGTTGTTGAATGTGCATAAGGTGTTCTCAAAGTAAATTAGCATTCTTTAATAAAATGTCCCTTTTTAACATTATTTTTGTATTGTATGTGCATATGATTCCATACTTAGTACAAGTAATGTGCTAACCCCATTCTCCCTTTTCTCCCAAAGTTTTAGATTCAAGTCGTTGAAGGTTTGTGACCACTTTGAAAGAAGGCTTGGATCATTTATCTAAGAGTGGGTATGTATTCAAGTCCAAGGATCATGCCTTGTTATTACTCGAGCTATGGTTCTTTGTTATATCCTAAAGACAATCATTCATTCATGTCGTTGCAAGATATTGATGTAAGACCTATGTGGCATTTATAATTTTGTGTAAGGGCTTTGCCCATATTTGTTTGAGTCTTGTTAGATGGTTAATATAAGACATCTCTTTTGACAATATATTGTGTATGTTGTCTATATGTGGCATAAATGTACAAGACTACTTAATCTTCTTAAAAGAAGGATCTATGTATACTCGATATAAATTATTATGCTTAAGCGAGAGGTCTAAGTAAACTTCATGAAGTAGTTGTAAATGAAAAACATTATATTTTCCGTATTTTTAACCCATGAATATAATTGTGAATGCTAAGAGGCTAGTCTTGGTCCTCTCCGAAGACGACGACGCCGGTTACGTCTTGAGTGTACTTCCCCGATGTGACAAACTTGCTATCAGAGCCTGAGGTTGAATATCCCTAGAAAAGTTGTCTCACTAAACCACATGTACGTAGATTCGTATTTATATTTGTGAAGGGCGCCTCACTTAGGAATAAGAGACTACGTGATGCTTAGAAACTCTCATTATCTTGTATTCCTACATCGTCCCTCTAGAGTATTATTATGTGCTTTGACCAAAACCTTGTATCGTTGTTATAGGTATGAATACTAGAAGAGCAGATGCTAGAAGGGCCGAGGAAGAAATTGCTAATTCGGGAGATCATGACAATCATGTAGCTCCGCAAGATAAGAGAGTTCCTCCACTTGAAGAAGTGTAACATTCCGAAAAATTTCATGTCTAGTGAAGAGCCCAATAGGTCGTTAAGAATTCGTATTTGGGGTACATAGGCATCTAAATGCCCAATATTGAGAAATATTGGGCATAGTATGGAAAATTGGCTAAAGGGTATTAGCCAATTTCTATATAATACCCAAATAGGCAAAATATTGGCATATTAGAAAATATTGGCTTAAAAGTATTAGCCAATTTTCTATGTATAAACAACCAAATGAAAATACATTGTGGGTTGTCCTACCCAATCCAAGCTTGTTTGAGAAGTGTACCTGCAATAAAGACCCTAAAGTAAAAAACTATTGATTCTCAACTTAATACAATATGTACTACGCATGCAAGTGTCAAACCTAGTACCGTAGAACATGACCATTTAAAATGATAATGTAGAGTAAGAAGTGCCAAAGGATATAGTGAGGATCCTTGGGACAATAAGAAATGAGCAGCAACCCATGTGCAAGCACACACAACCCATGTGCAAGAATTTGGTTAGGGTGGTTAGGGGCAGGTACACATTTGGGGGTCAAGCCATGTGGGGCTTATCTTCCTAACCAACTCTAGAATCTAAATAACTGACCTAACTATCTATTTAACCTTGGACTAACCGAAATAAACCAATTAGTGCAGCCGACAACCTAAGACTTAATTGAGTGACACTAACCTAGTAAATAGTTAAAGAGCGAACCTAGTACCTAACCTAGGATGGTCCAAAGAGTTAGTTAGGGTCCTAACGACTTAAGGGTACTTTAGTAATTGACCTAGGTCACCTAATTAATTAAATTATAAAGTTAATTTATCAATTTAAATGGTCAAAACGAAATTCATACACTAACCTAGTCACTAGTTAAAGGGACAACCTAGTACCTAATCTAGGATGGTCGAAAGGGTTAGTTATGGTCCTAACTACTTAAGGGTACTTTATTAATTACCCTAGCTCACCTAATTAATTAAATTATCAATTTAATTAATTAATTTAAATGGTCAAAACGAAATCCTTACACTAACCTAGTAACTAGTTGAAGAATCATCATAGTACTTAACCTAGGATGGTCCAAAAGGGTTGATTATGGTTCCAATGACTTTGGGGTACTTATGTAATTATACTAGATCCATTAATAAATTAATTTAGCCATTTAATTAATTATGTTAAATGGCAAACACGAATCCTTAGGCAATATTTCAGATTTTACCAAGTGCTACGTTTTCTTATTTCTAGTCAATCTACTAGGGGATTTTCAGTAATTGATTAATTAATTAATTTAATTAACTTATTAAACCTAAGTTGAATTAGTAAATATCAGTTACTAAAACCTAAAAACTCACGATCATTCATTTAGATCAAAACATTTAGAAAAAGACAGAAAGTTTCATTGACTCTCTTAGGCTAATTCAAGGTGTTCTTCATGGTTTCGTGCAAGCTGTTCTTCGTAGATTAAATTATACATAAGGTATGGGTTTTTTCTCCTGGAATTCTATCTCCAAGAGTATTTTCCATCATCTTGAATCTATGAAATCTGGAAACTAGGGTTGTTTCCCAAGGTTCTTGTTGAACGTCCTTCTTCCCTAGTATCATCGCTTTCAATTCTAATGAATATATAGATGTAGTCTTGTCATGTTTTTTATGTGTGGTTATGGTTCATCTTAATGCGTAGGGTTCTCGATTTGTAAATGTGGAATGAACCTATAGTTTGTACATGTATGATTTTATGTGCTCCTTACGTGATATAATGAACGTTGTTGCATCATCTTGTGTCCAACAATGCTAGTCTTGAGACGTTACGGTCGTGATGTGTATAGTATTGTTAAATGCGACTTAAAGAAAATTTATTATTAATTGAAGTGTTCATATGAGGCTTTCCGAAATGGACACTAATGTGATGTTTGAACTATGTTATAAGGTTGGCTAAAAAGATCTCCATGAAATCATATTTAAGTGAATGTTGGGCTTATGCCAATAAAATGGCTAACAATACATTGTCCAATAAGTTGAAAGAAATTGGATACAATGTTATATTTAAATAATTAAAAGATTTGCTAATGGTTAATACATACAAAATTAAACATGAACAAATGTCAATTTGGCTTATGCCAATAAAGATTATTATGAATTCTTGTCCAATTTGTTTAGGCCAATACTAATTTTATTCAAATCATATATAGACAATGTACTTCAATGAATCCATATAAAAGGGCATGCAAATCATTGGGACAAGTCCCAACATGCCCTAAACAAATGAACTATGAACATATGTAACTCATTGAATGAAGTTCTCATCGTCCATACACGATAATATGAAGCTACCAAATGAACGTATGAAGGAATGTGAGTATTAACACAATCAAATATGTCTACGTTAAAAAAGTTACCAGAATGAGGTGTTAAAGGAAGTGAGAGAAGCCTAAATTACACCTAAGATACCATGTTATAATACTCATGATAATGGGAGTTAGAATTTGTAAGACAAGTCTCATTAACAACAAATATATTATGTAAGGATAATTCACATTTCATCAATGTAAGGAAAGGGATGAAAACTCATCAATCGAGTACGTAAACCTCAATCTACAAGCAAGCTTCCATAATGTTTGAGTCACCGATAGACTAGCTATGAGCTTGTGCTTGCACGTGTAAGTCTCATGAGATGAGGCTACCACCGAGGTGGATAAATAGTCTCCATATGTCTCCTAGTCTTTGAACTATGTCTATCCAACATGGGAACTAGCATATGGTTTCCACCTAGGGGAGCTAGGTATGTTTCGATCTCCCCTTGGCCAGTGAGATCACCTCTTTTTGGTGTGGGGAATACACTGGAGTTCATGTTTATCTCACTTAATCTATATCGATTAATGCTCAAAAGAATGTTCTTGGTTCACTATAGCCGTGATCCACCCCTTTTGGTGTGGGGTAACCACTTGACATGGATTCACCTTAGCCAGATAATCACCCCTTTTCGGTGTGGGGTAGACACTATATTTTATGTTAGCTCACATGATCTACATTAATTTTTATCGGTGAATCACCTCTTTTCCGTGTGGGGAAGACACTGGATTTCATGTTAGCTCGCATGATCTTAATTCTAAATATGTCTCTATGAAATCAAGAAAGAAAGAAGAAGGAACGTATGTTCAAAATGAGCTATAAAAGTAAGAGCTTATGAATATCAGTTGTCAATGTTGGTACCAATGAAGTTTTCAACAAATAATAGGTAAAGCCAAATAAAATTATCTTATAATGACTTCATATATTATGCCAATAGAGGGGAGTAAAATGTAATAGCTAATCAATTCTTCATCACTTCCATAATATGAAAATGATGAAATAAGAGGCATAGCCAATAGAGACTTGCTTATGAAGTGTTCCTTCCCAACGAATATAGAATGTAATGAATGACTTGTTGTAAGGATGGTGAAATCGTTCCCTTTGTCCTTGGGTTACTTACTTGATTCGTTCTGGGTATGGGACTACAATGAATCATTGCACTTGTACATAAATCATAGGATTACAGGAATCATTGCACTACACAACAACAAGAAGAAAAAGGCTGAAAAATAAACTATGCACAAAAGGGAGAGATCTTGGGTTAAAGGGGAACAAATTTTCAAATATTCGCTTGAGTTGTTCTAAAATGATGTTGATGTGTCTAATGTCTTTTTATAACATCGAAAATGAGTCGTGTGCTTTGAATACATCAAAATACATCATATCCGCACCACAATTCACAACTAACGAGATAAGAAAGTAAAGTGACTTCACATTCAAGAAATGACATGTTGTACAAGGAGACCTTTCCTTGATCATGCATAGTCTTATGTGTATGTATTCATACACCCATACATAGTACAAGTGAGTAGTAACCCTATAAAATTATTTTTTTTATAGGTGCAGGTCAGAGAGCATATTGAAGACTCATTGAAGTTGTTTGGACTAAGCGATCTTCAGATAATTTTGTTTGTCCTCTCTAGTTCGAGGATACTACTTCTATCTTCATAGCCTAGTATTTAGAAATAGCTAGAGGATGTTGTCCCTAGCATTTATTTCTGATTTTTTCATTTTGAAGTTCTTGTATCAAGGCCATTTTGGAAAACTTATTATGATATATATTGATTCTTCCTTTTGAATTGTGTAATCCATTATAGATGGTTATTTTGTTTTGGTTATAGTATATGAGTTTATTAAAGATTAATTGAAGTCTATCTGCACTTAATTAATGTTTAAATGTATTAAATTTTCCGCAAATTTAATTATATGAATGTGATGAATGATAAGAAGAGGCTTGCCTGTGACATTTGAGAGGTCAACGACGCCGGTTGCATTCGTATTCCATAATCCAGGTCATGACAGTCTCTATGGGTTATCAAGTTCTAGAAGTTCCTCCACCGATGACCGATGGAGAGTTAAGGGCATTGTTTCTAACTTTGTCTAAACACATAACCTCAAGCTAATGCCACCACTTCTCAAGTTCATGCTTTTATGGGCCAAGTGAATAGGAGGGTTGGAAATCAAGTGCCTCAACATGTTAACACTATGGCCTCGTGTTTGAGAAACTATATTAGAATGAATCCACCTATGTTATATGGGTCGAGGTCAGATAAGGACCCTAAAGATTTCCTCGATGAGGTAAAAAAGATTCTCTATGTTATGGGTGTGACCTCAAATTAGAAGGCCAAGTTGGAGGCTTGAAACTCAAAGATATGGCCCAAACTTGGTATGTGAAATTAAGGAATAATATGTCACTAAGACATGGTCTGGTGACTTGGATACCTTCAAGAAGGCCTTCCTTGATAATTTCTTTCCTATAGAGATGAGGGAAGCGAAAGTGGAAGAATTCATCAACCTTCATAAAGGAGATATGAGTGTATTTAACTATTCTTTGATGTTCACTAAATTGTCCAAGTATGCTCCATCCTTGGTTTCAAACACAAGGGATGATATGAGTAATTTACTTATGGGGGTATCAAATGACTTAGTGGAAAAGTGTAGTTCAGCTCTGATTCGCGATAATATGAATATCTCTCATCTTATGGTTCATGATTAACAAGTAGAAGAAACTAATTTGAGGAGAAAGAATAGAGAGGCCAAGAGGGTCAAGTCTTATGTTAGTGGTGCTTCAAACGGGAGGTTTGAAATTCAAGACAAGGCCAGGTTCATGAAGAGGTTTTCAAATCAAGTTCCTTAAAAATTTCCGAAAGGGGACGTTAAGCCCGTGGTATGTTGGTCCCTATGAGGTTTTAAACGAATTGGTAATGTTTCCTATGAGTTGAAACAACCTAGTGAATTATCTTCGGTTCATCCGGTGTTTCATGTTTTTATGGTCAATAAATGCATAGGCGACCTTGTATCCATTCTACCTATAAAAGGATTAAGAGTGGATGAGAACCTCTCCTATGAAGAGGTTTCGATTGAGATCCTAGATCACCAAGTAAAAAAGTTTAGAAACAAGGAGGTTGCGTCTGTAAAAGTTCTATGGAGGAACCATCTTATTGAGGGTGCAACATGTGAGGCTTAAGCCGACATTAAGTCCCGCTACCCTCATCTCTTTATTTCATAAGGTTAAACATTCATCTTAATTGATAAAGTAATGCATGATCATGGAATCGACTTATTTTCTAAATAGGTGCATGCTTGGTAAAGGTTGTACCAACTAGAGTTTTAAGAAAATGCCTTCATACTCTATTATTGTACTTATGTGAAACATGTATGCATATGTTTACTTTATATTTTGGTGTTTTGTTTCTATCTTGAGAAGAACCATAGCTGGTGACTCTTTGAGGCATTTTTAGCTTATGATAAGGTTGAGAAGGAAATTCCTCACTATATGTTATGAATATGGAGCTCTTATATGTTGTGCATCATGAATTGAGTGCTACGTGTAATGTTATGGTATGTGTTGTAAGGAGTTGTGATATACTCCTATGAGCGGTGAATCATTATGACTTAATGTTGCTGATTGGTTGTGCTGCTAGTATTCAGTATATTCCTAACCTTAAAAAGATTATAGTGTCATTCGGGAACTAATATTCCTAAGGGAGGGGGGATAATGTAACAGTCCGAAAATGCCATGACTTACGAAAGATCATAATATATTAAATGTTTTTTAAAATGATGTTTCGAAACCTATATTAATTTAATAAAGGGTAGATCCAAAATGACTAAGAAAGACCTTCACGTCCGAAAACTAGCTAATATGAAGTAGTTGACATCCCTATGTTGGGTGAAGGTTTCGAAGTGTCAAATGAAGTCTAAAACTTGTAAAGAATCTTATATAGGTAGTATATAGTGTAAAGGGTCCAAACGTCTGGTAATGACACCCCAAGTACCAACTTAAGTGTCCTTGGGGAGGACCCAAACATGGGTGGGCAAGCTACCTGGCAGTCTGCGAATAGGCAGATTTTAAGGCATGGTGTGCGACGCGAGGCTGTCACGCATGTTTCTGCCTAAAAGATTTGAGAGGAAGCCTCGATACGAGAGCCTGACACGTACCTCTCTTCCTCAACTCAAAAGTTAATAAAAATGATGGGATTTGGCACCGGGACGCGCAACTACTCCCATAATTGTTAAAGTCGTATTTTTGGTAATTTAACTTATTAAAAAGACCCATTTGAGTAGAGGGTATTTTGGGTAATATATAGGACTACAATATATTTATATTAGGTAAGTTTTAGAAAACTTTTACACGTCTTAAACTAGAACATACGAAATTTCTCTCATTCTCTCAAGAACGCTCTCTTTTCTCAAAACTCCATTGAAAAACAAGAAAACCTTAAGGAAGAAGACGAAGACATAGGTTTTTCATCCAAATTTCGTGGATTCATCATCTATAGGCTATGTATTTTTCACTATTTGGATTCCTTCCCCAAGAGGTACTTTCAAAGATAAGTTTTCAAGAATTTCAAATATTAGGGTTTTTACTCTACGAAATGGATTTTCTTCCTAACAGTAGATTTATGATTTTCAATGAAAAGTAAGTATTTTCTATGGTATATTCCACATGATTTGATGATTATGTTATTATTTATTATTGAAATTCGTTTGAAGCATGTTTTTATCTAAATGATGGTTTCGTAATTGTTTCTACTATTTCACAGTATGAAAACGTAGGGATTGGAACTATGACTAGAATGAACTCTTAAATGACCCTTATCCTTTATCCCTTCATTATGCATTGATCCTGTATATGATTTTAAGAATTGTTATTGATTATGATATTGAGTATTTCACTATGTTATGATTATGAATGTTGTAAGTAGAACTAAGTTCTTTAATAAGGTTCTTGGAAGCAAGAGGAGGTAAGTTGTCTAAAGTTGTGATTACTCTACAATGTTTATGTTACTCTATATATCATGATGATATGTTGTGAAAGTATGTATGATTTTTCTATGTGGATATGTTGTGATATGAACATTCTATTTATGAGATTATGATAACAAAACGAACACTGCAAGTTACGATATTCTCTTGTATGTTTTACACGGATGACTATGTTATGTTAATCTCACATATTAAGGGTTATGATGAAAAGAAATTCCCATCTATTCAAAAATATCTCTTGATCATGTTTATACAAAGATTTAATCTCCTATGACCTATGATAATTTTATGATAAAAGACATCCTAAAGGTTATTCAATAAAAGGGAGTTAAGCTAAGCACCGATGAACTAGATATGAGAGGTGTTTCTTCCCCATTTTGAAGCTAGTTTCACAGTGACTCTCATGAGATTGACGATTCCACGTTGTTTGGAGCTATGAATCTCTAATACATCTCCCAGTTCTTGAACTATGTTGCCACCATAGGATACTAGATAGACGATCAACCTAGAAAGCTATGTGATGTTTTGTTCTACTTTGCCAGTAGACCACCTTCTTTTGGAGTGGCGTTTTATGACACCGGATTCCATGTTTAGCTCACATGGTCTATATATCGGTTAAGGCGAATGTTCCCTAATGGTAAAATGGAAGACAAGTGAATGAATGTTGAATAGGGTTACTTGAGGAGTCTACTTAGTAGAAGTAGGGGTATGGGACTCTACCTAGAAATTGCACATGTTGACTCTAATGGAAGTCCTAGGAAATTATTATTATGTAATATGATAACATGAAAGGTATATGTTTATGATACATGATGTTACTCTTATATGATGTTGCTTTTTATGATGAATGTGTTATTGGGTGATGTTGTTAAATAAAGTGATGACTACTTATGTTACAAATTATATGAAGCAAAGCTTTACTCATGGTCTCTTATCTATTCTACTTTGTAGTGTGGGGTGATGGGGCTTCACATGATCATTGCACTTGTAGGTTGTGGATGGGATTATTGGTATGTGTTTTGTACACTATGTTACGTGATTTATTAAATATGAAAAATTAATATGACTATATAATAATATACCGTTGCTTACGATCACGCTTTATCTGGATGAAATCCTTAGTTGTATATGTTATATAATATGTGCATTGAAGACTTTTATGTGACTGAGCATGTTTTATAAAGGATATGATAAATGATCCTTTTTTATAAATGTCCTTTTATGTTATGTGCATATACCCATACTTAGAACATGTGGCGTACTAACCCCATTACTTTATATTAATTCAACTATAGATTACGGCCATTGAAATAAACAAGGTTGATTTGAAGAGGCGTGCAACTCTTTTTCAATGTCTTGGTAGGTCCCCAATGTTAAATGTTATTATTTTGTCAACATTCTAACTTAGGTAGATTTTAGTAGTTTTAAGATACGCTATTTCCACTATGTTCTATGGATTCTTTCATTTAAAGTCTATATGGCATATTGACTATATATTCGCTAAGTCCAGATTTGCACTCTTTAGATGGTTTTTTATATGTGAGAAAATTTCGTAGAATATCGTATGGTTTATGAATGATAAGTATGAAGTGTAAGTATACTTCAAGTAGAATGTAAAAATTTTAATTTTCCCAATTTTTATTGATCACATGTTCTGACAAATGCTAAGGGCTTGTCTGAGTCTTGTGAGAGAACTACGATGCCGGTCTCATCCAGAGTATGCACTCCAGGTCTGACAAAAATGATCTCCAAAAGGTGTCTATACCATATTGTAAGAGTCAAATATTAAGAAGAATTACTCCCATTGATTTAGTCCTGTAGTGTGGGTATTTATGGAGTCTATCCTAATTACCTTCCCAGAATCCCTCCCGAATGAGAAATTGATTATGTAATTGACTTGCTACAGGATACAAACCCCATTTCAAATCCTCTTTATCGGATGGCTAAGAACGAATTGGAAAATTTGAAGGCAACTCAAGGACTTACTAGACAAAAGTTTCATTAGACCTAGTATTTCTCCATGGGGTGATCCGGTATTGTTTCTTAAGAAGAAAGATATGTCCCTTAGAATGTGCATCAATTTTCGACAACTCAATAATGTCATTATTAATAACAAGTATCCTCTCCTTAGGATTGACGACTTGTTTGATCAACTCAAAGCGGCAAGCCACTTTTCTAATATTGACTTGAGATCAAGGTATCACCAACATAGGTTTAGAGCTGAGGATATACCAAAAAAAAACATTTCGGACTAGATATGGTCACTATGAGTTTTCATAATGTCCTTTGGTCTCAGTAATGCCCCGGTGCCGTTTATGGACCTCATGAACCTAGTGTTTCAAAGTTACCTAGATTTATTTGTCATTGTCTTTATTGACGATATCTTGGTATATTAAAAAAATGAGATTGAACATATGGACCATTTAAGGGTGGTGTTACAAGTGCTTAACGGGAATAAACTGTTTTCCAATTATACAAAATGTGAGTTGTGGTTGAGTTCAGTGGCATTTTTTGGTCAAATCATCTCTAGTAAGGGAGTGGAGTGTAAGACCACCAAAATGAGATAACGTGTCTATACCTCCCATGTGTTAAATAGGTTTAAAATATGTTAACTAAGTGTTTTAAATGATGCATGATTGATTTTAGTTCATTTGGAAGTCAAACGTCCAAGACGTTCGAAAGTTAGTCCTTCAGACGTGCACTTGTGACTTTATTTGGCCTTGCATGGTTGGATGTGTTGCGAATGTGTTTGATTATAAAATTTATTTGCATGGTCCTTGAAATTATAAGTTGTATATTAACATTGGAAAAATCCATGTACGACTCCCAAAGGGCCCCGCAAGAGGCCCTCAAAAGGACCCAAAGGTTGACGAGACACTACCTTGGCAGTGTCAATCGACGAGCCCAAACTGTCGCAATGTTTTTTGGATGTCGTCAGTCTATAGGTGGCATATCTCAAAACTTAGCCCTATGAGAAGGATCTCCCAAGAAGCAGCCTCAGTCACCATCAACGGTGCACCTGGACGGTCCTTCTGTCCATCGACGCCCCATCGACTAACGTTTGTAGGTGATATATCCAAAATGACCCTATGTGGTTAATTCATGTATTTTTGGGTACATTAATCTGATTTATTACATGAATTACAAATTCCCAAATACATTCTTTTAATTAGACTTTCCTCTCACAAAAAGAAACCTCTATAGAAACTTCCATTGGAGATGGAGCTCAAGAAAATTTTGGAGCTTTGTTTCTCATGTGTAAATCATGTTTTAGTTGTTTTGGTGACCCTTCATCTTTAGATATCTATTCATCTAGAGAGGCTCTTTCAAAAAATTTCAAAGAGAATTTTTGATCAAATTGTCCATCTTCCAATCTAGCCATGGGTTCCTTCTCAAAACAATTTCAAAAGAATAATATTAATGAATTGATGATTTGATACTGTTTTTAATTTTAGTTTTAATCAAATATTATGTTGAACACAAAACCCCTCCCAATGATTGATTTAGCCAACAATGTAGTATCTTGTAATCTTGATGCTAGAATGATTATTGTGAGATTCAATTGTGATAAATTGATTTAGCTACTACCTATTATGTAATGTGATGATGAATTAGGCGTAATTGATCCAATTTTAATAGATTATTTATTGATGATGAATTGCGAGTATTGATCATTGATGATCAAAGCAAGGGAAATTGGTGAGTGATCTATATATCTCTATTCTTTATCCAACTGGTGATGTAGTCTACATTGTAATATGATGATCTTGTTGTGGTTTATGCATGATATCGTTCATGTTAATGTACATTTAGCTATTGATATATATATATATGAATTATTTATTAAACATGAGTATTGATAAATTATGATAAAAGATTAATGGAATAAAAAGAATTACTCTACTCCTCTACTTCTCTATAGAATTTCTAATTGAATTGGCCTTGTATGACATTATGCGATATGATCCAACTTTGGTGGTGGTGCTGACTAAATTTCAATCTATATATGTGTGGATCATTGCCTTCAAGGACAATTGATGACATATGTGAGTGTGGTTATGATGGTTAAAGCATATGAAGTTTATGCCTAGTTCCGAATCTAGTAACATGTACTAGGTATTGATGATGTTTTCTATAATTGAATGAACTAGTTAGGGTGAGGTTTAGGTGCTTCCATTGATGAGTCATAATTGTTAATAAACCCTTGCCTATGTTCCTTATATGAATGTGCGATTAACTATGATTAGGAGTTTTAAATGCAAGTGTTGTAGTTACCTTGTCTCCTATGCTAAATTGTGATTTGTGGTCTATGAATTAATGTGCATTGTGGTTCTAAGAAAGTGACTGCGTCAATGTGTTGTTGATAGCTATTTGGTGATCATTTTGACCAATATATACACACAATCAAACATTATGCATCCTTACAAAGTAGTATAGCTTCATGGTGTCTAATGAAAGAACATTCTCATATGCAGTAATGTCTACTACTGTGCATGTAAAGCTTATGTCTATGAAATATGTGATGTATTCCTTAACAAGGATGACTTGATAGGTGTACTAGTATGGATAAGAGTATGGGACCTTCTCCATTCATGTGTGCCTTGATACGATAGTTCCTAGGTTTGTGATTTATGTACATGAATATGAATGTACGATTATGTTATAAATATGAATTATATGGTATGATGTTAATTATTTGGTATGATGAAATAATGTGCATAGTGTCTACATATATTTATCTTCAAGGATTGCTCACATAGTTACACCTACACTTTTATGCATGAACGAAATGAAGTATTAATATGTGTGATCTAAAGTTGTTATGTGAAAGGATTGATCACATGTATGTAAACCGACACACATGTATGATCATCAAGTCAATTGAGGGCCTTGATAGGTGTTCTCAAGAGTAGCCTAAACTAGATTGTGCTTTAAATATGATGTGTCGACATGAATGAACTTCTCCAATAAATTAGGTTAATGAACTTTAATTTATAACCTATGAACTAAGAATATGAGTCAATATCCTAAAGCCTAATTTTATAAAGTAATATTAATTAATGCTTTAAACAAGGGGAGCTTATCCACCGAGCGAACTTAGATGAGGGGTGCCCCCTCCCAATGTGGGAAAGCTTGTTCACCATAGTCCTAACAAGGTGGATAATTGCAATGCCTCAATAAGCATAAAGAGGGTTTCCATGTCACGAACAGATTTTAGACCATAGACGAGATCGGCGTCGTTGCCCTTTCAGAGGTCGCAGACAAGCCTTCATATGTCATTCTTACATCATCTAGGTTAATTTTAGCGGAAAATTTGAACTTTTTTTTATTTCATGATAAACATTTTGAACTTAATATCATAGGCATGCACAAATCAACCATCTAATAAATAGATATCAAATGAAAGAAACAATTCATAATCGCATAAAAAGTTTTTTTGCCAAACGGCACCAATACAAAGTATGAACTGAAAATGGAAACAAACACTAGTGGAACATGCTCCACTAGCTAAAGCCTAAATCTAAGCTATATGATAACAGTATACAGCCTCAAAAGCATTAGGGCCTACCAAGTCCGAATGAAAGCTCCATGTCCAGAAAGCTGCAACGTCGTACTGTAAGATCTAACGTCAACCTGTGCCTGCACCTAAAAGTATATATTTGTATGGAATTAGTACACACTTGTACTAAGTATGGGTATATGCAAGCACACACCAAGGGCATGCATGAGAAGGAATATCTATTTCCTAATAACATGATTTATGGAATGTCAAGTCAGTGGACTTGCCAAATTTGGATTTGGAACGTCATGCCATGAGTGTAACATGCATCATCAAACTTATCATTTTGCAAACAACACATAACATATTTCATATATCACATCACGTAGTTCATATCGTTCTTTCGTATGCCACGATACCTTGGGATCAGGGACATGATTTTTATTTTATTTTAATTCATTGCTTCCACTTAGGTTCGAACCCGGGTAAAGCAAGACTTCACTTCAAGAGTTCAATTTCTTCTCTATCTCCCCAAATTGCCCCTCCACCTTATTAATTAAACAATTATTTTATAATAAGGGTAATTACGATATTATCTTAGCCTGGAAAAAAGACCATTTTACCCCTAAACCCTCCAAAGCTAATATTTTCTTTTTTTAAATCTGGTAAAGACTCCTTCAAGTAAATCTTCATATTAGAGAGCCTTACATGGTTGGACCCAACCTTTCCTAGCTCAACTAACTCCCCAAGTTAGTTGGCTTAAATGTAGAAAGGGTTCGAAATTCTTTTTCTATGCACATCAATCCGTGTGAACCCTGGTCTAATCATAGGCATTCTTGACAAATTAAGTATCATTTAGTATATTTATTTTTAGGGTTGTTACATTATCCCCCCCTTAGGAAAATTCGTCCCTGAATGACACTACTCTTTACTAATAATAAGTAATTCATCTATCGGACATATGCATACATATGTAATTCAAAACTCCCCATTGGTGAATCTAATATTCACATATTAATATGATGGTGCACATCCTTGAAACATACTAATAGCTTCACATTAATAGACTAAGGAACTCATTCCTAATCAAGTCTCATCAAAGCATACAACATAAACAAACATATAAGTCATACAAATAAGCAACCAACATGATGACCCAAACATATTAACCTCATACTAGTGCATAGACACCATACACAGTCAAATACATAAAGGACTAATTAAGGCTACTCACCCGAGACTTCACCAGAAGTTCCTTCCCCAACACCCCTAGACTTGAGTGCGAAGAATCATTGCCTTCTTGGAGCCTCTTCACTTGGATCATTAGATTGAACTCTCTCCTTCCCTTATTCTTAACTTCTCCAAATCGAACAATCCTTCACCATGTGACCAGGTTTGCCACAACTATAACAAGCATTATTTCCCATCATAAACTCTCATCCATGTAGTTTTCCACACTTCATGCAAGGTAGTCTCTCTTGAGGTGTATCTACTTCATTGTTTATCATAAATCTAAACTCGAAATTCTTATCATGGCGAACCTTGGATGAACTTCACTCCCCTTGGTGGAAGAGTCCCTTCATAAACCTGGTTATCCCTGATTTCAGTACTACTCTTCCTTGAAAAATTCTCCTCAACTTGCCGTGACCTTTTCCCTTCCATAGTGTTTTTCCTCTTTCTGGTTTCCTCCACTTGCTGGACATGGACCATAATCCTGGAAAGGTCCATGCTATCATGCAGCATAGCTTTCCTACACTCCTTGAGATCCTCAGCAATTCGTGTCATGAATCTACTCATCTCGTCTTTGCTATTAGACACAAGAGAAGGGGCATACCTGGATAATTTCAAAAACTTCAGGGAATACTCCCTGACAATCATATATCCTTGTTTTAGGTTGATAAACTCCTCAACCTTTGCCTCTCTCATCTCCCTAGGGAAAAATCTCTCTAGAAAGGCTATCCTAAGCAGCTCCCAAGTGATCGGAACTCTGCCCGAAGCTTGGCTATCCTGCCACTTCTTGCACTAAGTCTGTGAAACATCCTTGAGCTGATAGGAAGCTAACTCTCCTTTTTCAGCATATGTGGCCCCCATAGCGACCAAAATCTTATGCACCTCATCCACAAACTCCTGGGGGTCCTCTGAAGTGTTAGACCATGTGAAAATAAGAGGGTTCATCCTCGTGAAGTCTCTTAGCCTGCCAGCCATGCTATGCACTAGTGGGTTCTCCCTCTCAACATTCTGCAGGTTGACCTTGGCAGTTATGGCCTGGGCCTGCATTATGACGGCCTGTGCCATCTGGGCCAGAAATGCCCGCACCTACGCAGCAGTCAACTCGACTGGGTAAACTGGCATAACTACTCCTTCAACTGGAGCCTGGGTTGAAACTTTATTGTTTCCACCAGGTGCTACTCCTTTCCCCTAACCAATAGTTTCGTAGTATTCATTCTATGTAAACAATATGGATTGATGTTAGACACGCTCATAACATCATGAATGCCAAACATTAGGAAAGGAACGATAAGATCAGAAGAAGGGAGATTTTTCCTATGCATAATGCAGTCTCTAATTTAGGATAGTGGTGCACTTCACTACCATGAGTTAGAAACTACTCAATGTGGTTGATGTAAACTTATTATTTTCGTAATTTAACCTAGTGTTGTAATACCAACTTTGTCACAACCAGAATCTAGACCCAGACGAGATCGTCATCGTTGACCTCTCAGAGGTCGCATAAAAGCCTACATATGTCAATCTTACTTCATCTAGGTTAATTTAAGCGGAAAATTTTTACTTTTTATTTTCTCATTTCATGATATAAATTTTAAACTTAACATCATAGGCGTTCACAAATCAACCATCTAATATAGAGATGATCAAATGAAAGAAACAATTCATAATTGCATTAAAAATAACTTTGCCAAACGACACCAATACAATGTGTGAAATAAAAGTGGAGAGAAAACTAGTGGAACATGATACACAAGCTAAATCATTCATCTAAGCTAGATAATAATAGTAGACAGCCTCGAAAGTATGAGGTCCTACCAAGTCTGGATGAAAGCTCTACATCCGGATAGCTGCAACTTCGTACTGCAAGATCTAACATCCATTTGTGCCTGCAACTAAAAGTATATATTTGTATGGAATTAGTACACACTTTTACTAAGTATGGGTATATGCAAGCACACACCAAGGTCATGCATGAGAAGTAATAGATCTCTCCTAACAACATGATTTATGGAATGTCAAGTCTGTGGACTTGCCCAATTTGGATTTGGAACGTCATGCCATGAGTGTAACATCCATCATAAAACTTATCACTTTGCAAATAGCACATAAAATATTTCACATATCATATAACATAGTTCAGATCATTCTTTGATATGCCATGAGACCTTGGGATCATGGAATTGACGTTAGGACTTCCCAAAATGAGGGCTCAACATATGGGACCTCAACTAGGGATCCTTCTTTAGCGAACACAGAGTCTGATTCATTCATTAATACATACTCCATTTAATTTCATTCATGGTCCAGTGTAAACACCAGCTATACCTAGGATGTAGTTTAAGACTTTCATCGAGTTTGTTGTGCAATGACAAAGAATAACCTAATGCCATTACATAAATCTAACCCACCTTTTGAGTATCGTATCCTAACACCTTTGGTATCATTAATTTCATTATGTACATCATTTGAGGATGACCTCATAATTCATTGGGAACTTTAATTTTAACCGCCATAGATCATATGAGCATCATGAAATCTAGTGTCATGAAACCCAACACCGAACAGAGGTGGAATCAGCGGCCAAAGTGACCCAAAACATGGTAGCGTACATGGGAATTGAACCCCGCCAGATCCCTATTGGCAGTATAGGTTCGAAGACTAGGAGATATAAGGAGACCCACACCCGGCATGCCAGTCAGTCTCATCTCATGAGAGTTACATGAATCTACGCCCTTCCGGAAAGAAGACATCACCGCTCATAGCTAGTATATCGGTGCTTAGTATAAAGTTCCATTATATTCAACTCATACGTCATGCAAGCTGGATTCTAGTATGAGGACATCATTGCTCAATAGATGATTTCTCATATCATCATTAGTATTAACTGTGTTAATCTCAATACTTTCATTAGAGTGTTCATAGAAACTGGTCTCTTCATTAACTTTACACTCTAATAGGTGAGTACGGTTTGGTAACATTTACTTACGCTGATTTAAGATTGCTCTAATCTTTTACATTAGCCTGATATCATGTTGTAACCACATTCAATAACATTAGCACATTTTCTCTCCATAATTACTAACCCCTTTTTACGTGAATGTTCATTTCATCTTATATTAATGCAGTTGGCCATTTGTGTGTTTCACACTCTTACTTAACCTTTGTAGGGTTTGATCGTTTCATTGTTCATTTAATTATTTCATTGTTAATTTCGTCATATGCCAATGCACTTCGCCATTTAGTGTATCTAACACTCCTACTTAACCCTTCTAGGGTTGCATAATTTCGTTACATACATCTTAGGTTCATTTCATTACATATGTGTCTATGAAAGCTAGTGTTATGCTTGAAATTTGAATTTCGAGAAATGACTTCCTATTGAGGTGAGGTGTAAGGTGTGACTTACCATTTTGTGTTCACTAGGAAGGAAGAATGAGCATGCTTTTGTTAAAAGTTCAGAAATTCTCATTTAAAATGAATTGAATTTTGTGCTTTGTGTGTGTGTGAAGTCATGAGACTTGTAACTTTGTTGAGGAGAACGACATTCCTCCCTAAACATAACTAAGCATGTTATGAATTAGTATGGACCTCATGGCATTTGGCCTAGCAAATAAGAATTTACAATTTACCTACTTGACTCAAGTTTATGTGCATCAAAGTATTAGCGCTTACTTTCTTCTTCAGTAATGTCGAATCTGCCTATGTGTGATCATATATGATGAAAACTTAATAAAGTGAAGTTTAAAGACAATTTTATGATTAGTAGAAGGATGTTCCTCATTTGAACATGAAAAGAGTTTATGTGTTAGATGCATTAAAAAAGTGAGTCAATAAAAGGTTTGCTTGGTTTTGTTGCATTGAGAGCTAAATGGTTTGAAGTTGGTGTTCCTTGTATATTTTTGTGCGTTGAATTCTATGTGATGATTTTATGAATGTTGTGAGCTTCTCTATCGGATATTGAAGTCCTTGTTGTGAATAAAGTGTTCCAAATGTCATTCGCGGACGAATATTCAAAAGTGGGGGTAATTGTAAGACCCCCATTATTTTAAAGCATGAATTATTTATTTGAAGTCATTTGGATGTCAAACGTCCAAGACGTTTGAAAGTTAACCATTGAGACGTGCATGTGTGACTTATGTGTTACTAGCATGTTAGGAAGTGTTGCGAGTGTGATTTGATGCTCAAATTGATGGTCAAGGTCCTTGACATGTTAAGGCATATATTTATTTAGGAAACGTCTGGGTACGACTCCCCAAGGGACCCGCAAGAGGGCATTAATGAGTACCGACGAGCCCAAATCGATGCCTCGTGCTTGGGATGACGCCCCATCGATAGGGGGCATAGATCAACACTTATCCGTGTGAGAAGGAGATCGTAATAATCAGCCTCAGTCGCCATCGACGGTGCACCAGGACGGGCCGTCAGCCCATCGACGCCCCGTCGACTTGCGTCCGTAGGTGCTGTATGCAAAATTGCAGCATCCAAGCTGCCATGAAAGGGGTAAATTGGGAAATTCACTGCACGTCCCAAACTGAAACTAGGTGGTTAATTCGTGTATTTTTGGGTTTATTTAGTTGATTTATAACATGAATTACCCATTCCCATATTTATTCTTCAAATTAGACTTTTCCTTCTCAAAAAGAAACCTCTCTAGAAACCTCCATTGGAGATGGAGCTCAAGAACATCATAGAGCTTGGATCTCATGTATTAATAATGTTTTTGTGGTTCTTTCCTTCATTTAGATATTGTGATCCTTCATCTTTAGATATCAATTCATCTAGAGAGCTCCTTTAAAGCTTTTCAAAGATAAATTGTAATCAAATTATCTATCTTCCAATCTAGCCATGGGTTCCTTCTCAAAATTATTTCAAAATATTAATGTTAATGTATTGATGATTTTATACTGTTTATAATGTTATTTTCAATCCAATTTTATGTAGAAGCTATGACTCCTCCCAATCTTGATTTAGCTTACAATGTAGTATCTTGTGATCTTGATGCTAGAATTATTGTTATGAGACTAAATTTTGATGAATTGACTTAGATACTGCCTATAATGTAATTTTATGATGAATTAGATATAATTGATCCAATGTGAATATGTTCTTGATGAATTGGTAAGCATTTGATCTAGGTTCTTCTAGCCTCTATAGATTGATAATGTAAGGTACATGATATGATCTCGATTCTAGGGTAAATGAAGCATACTTTCATTTAGGTTATTGTCACATTAGCTACTTTTCTACATTGTATTGTTTATTAATTGTGAGTATTGATCATTTATGATCAAATCAAGGAAAATTGGAGAGTTCTCGATGTCTCTCTATGCTCTTTGAAATTAGTGATGTAGTGTACATGTTAGTACCATGATTTTGTTGTGGTTTATGCATGATCTCCTCCATGTTAACATAAATTTATCTACTTCCCTATATGTGAAATTTTTATGAAAGATGAGTATTGATAAATTAGTATAAAAGGTTATGGATTGGTAAGAATTTCCCTACTCCTCTATTTCTCTATAGAATTGCTAGTGTAATTGGCCTTGTATGGAATTGTGTAGTATGGTCCACCTTTGGTTGCGGTTTTTACTTCATGTTCATGTATATATTTGTTGATAATGGCCTTGAAAGCGAATTGATGACATATGAGGGTGTGGTTATGATTGCTACACAATGTGAAATTTATGCTTAGTTCTCAATCTCGTATCATGTTCTAGATATTGATGATGTCTTCTATAATTTAATGAACTTGATAGGGTAAGATTTAAGTGCTGCCATTGACGAGTCATAATAGTTAATAACCCCTTGCCTATGTACCCCTATATGAATGTGTGCTTAGCTATGATTAGTAGTCTTGAATGCAAGTGTTGTAGTTAGATTGTCTCCTATGCTAAATTGTGATGTATGGTCTGTGCTTGAATGTGCATTGTGGTCATAAGAGGGTGGATTCTTCAATGTGTGGTAGATATCAATTATGTTATCATGTTGACCAATGTATACACATACTCACACCTTTTGTAGGCTTACAAAGTAGTATGGGTTCATGGTGTTTAATGAAAGGACATTCTCATATGCACTAGTATCTACTACTATACATGTAAATCATATGTCTGTGAAGTATGAGATGTATTCCTTAACTAGGATGACGTAATATGTATAATATTATGGATAAGGGTATGAATCCTTGTCCGGGCATTGCACACATGTGTGTCTTAATAGGATAGATCCTAGGTTTGTGATTTATGTACGTTAATATGAATGCATGAACATTTTATGAATATAAATTATTTGGTATGATGGTAAGTAGAGATTATGATGAATTATTAATGTGCATACTATCTAAATGTGTTTATATGAAAGTATTTCTCATATAATTAAACCCACACTCTTATGCATGCATGAAATGAAGTATGAATATGTGTGGTCTAAATGTCTTATGTGAAAGGTTTGGTCACATATATGTACACATACATATGTATAATGATCTAGTCAACATAGGAGCCTTGAAATGTTTTCTCATGTGTACCCTAAACTAGATGGTGCGTTACATATGCTATGTCCATGTGAAAGGACTTCTCAGATGATTTAGGTTGATGCACTCTCATCGATGACTTATGAACTAAGCATCTGACGAGTCAATCTCCTAAAGCCTACTTTCAAAATGTAATGCTACTAATGGCTTTCAATAAAGGTAACTTATCTTAGCACCGAGTGAACTTAGATGAGGGGTTCCCCTTCCCAGTGTGGCAAGACTTGTTCACCATAGTCCCCACGAGGTGGATAACTACAATGCCTTAATAAGCATAAAGATAGTTTGCATGAGTGGATAACTACAATGCGTCAATAGGCATAAAGAGGTTTTCCACATAACCTCCAAGTCCCATAAACTATGTTTGACACATAGAATTTATCAAATGATATCACTTAGTATGCTAGATGTGTTAATGCTCTACTTTGTTTGAGTAGAGCACCTTTTCTTGGTGTAAGGCTCTACAACACCGAATTCCATGTTTATCACCCATGCTATTAGTGTCGGTTAAGGCTATAGTTTCCATAAAGTAAAATGGACAATGAAACTAATGAAAAGGACTTGAACTAGACTAACCAAAAGGTAGTTGTTTGGTGTAGGTGGGGGTATGGGACTTCACCTATGCGTTGCACAAGTATCTCTTGAGGGATGTTCTTGGAAGGAGTTTATTTATGTTTCTTATGCATGAAATTATAGTGTCCTCTACTTGTTGTTATAATATGCATGGTATTTGTCCTAATTGGTCGATATGATGAGGTCTCTCCTAATGTGCATAATGTTTGTCTTATTGACTATATGACTGAAGGTCCGACTTGAATTGCATGTAGTTGACTATAGTATTATGGTTGGTGTATGAAGTACATGTTTTGATGTCTGTGGTCCTATTATAGGTTAACTAAGTATGTGTGAGGTTATGGGGATTCACATGCACATAGCACTAGTAGACTTAGATTAGTATTGTGAGTAAGGTCTTATTTTTTGTCTAATGTGACGTATGTGCCTTGTTATGTGAAAGGGTTGTATGATGGTATGTATTTTTTTTATGTGGGTGGTATGTTTGATTAACTTGTTTTGATAAGGTGATGTATTACACCAAGGATCGCTACAGGGTTAGTTGGGAAATTTAGGAAATGAGGTTGAATGAATTCAATGTAAAGTGATATGCTCACTATAAATTTAGTATGTTCACCGTAAATTGATGATTAATATGACTTAAATGCAATATGTGATTTTATATGATATAGGACAATTGAATATGCTTATATGACGTATGTTAATTGTATAATGCTATTGTATCAACGGTTTATGAACCTTTCACAAAAAGGCATGATGCATGGTTTCAAAGAAAAGGTTCATTTTAAGTACACTTTTTTGCATGGTTGCCATACTTACTGCATTCTTTTACAAATCAAATTTTTCTCTACATTTATACACAAAATGTAGGTTATGGATGCTTAAATGGATTTCACTAAAGATAAGGGGCTTCATTTTTGATTCCCAAGGTCAAGGAAAGTAATGCTTAAGTTCAAATATTTCTTATGTCTAACCTACTCTAATGTTTAGCTATAAATGTACTTATGATTTATGTTGTAAGGGTCGTGTCCCTAGTATACTCCAATGATGTTGAGTCTAGGAAGGCAAAAATATACTAGATTATTTAACTATGTATTATGATATTTTATATATAATGGAAGAGGTGTTCCAGCATAAGATGTGCTAAGAAAGCACTAAATTTTCACAAATTTTACATATGACAATGAGATGAACGATAGCTATGGTCTTGTACAATAACTCCAAGAGTTCAAGTATGCCATCTTACCTTTAGGGGGTTCTGCCAGGTCGTTACATGGAGGTTGATCCAAGGAAAATTGAGGCGGTCAAGAATTCGCCTAAACTGTTTACTCCATCCGACATTAGAAGCTTTTGGATCTAGCGACATATTATAGGTGGCTTGTGGATAAATTTGCATCCTTTCACTTTCCCTTGACTATGTTGACCCAAAAGAGTGTGAAATTTGAGTGGTCGGAGGTATGTGAAAGAAACTTCTAAAGCTTGAAAGAGAACCTTACCTCCTCTCTGATGTTGAAAGGGCTTCGTTGTATATTGTAGTACATCCCATGTTGGTTTAGGGTGTGTGCTTATGAAACATGGTAACGTAGTAGCTTATGTTGCTAAACAACTTAAGGTGCATGAGTGTCACATTCCAGAATATCCCTTAGGCGTAACCGTCATCGTCGTCCTTTTTGAGGAATAAGACTAGCGTCATAGCTTACATAATTACATTTATAAGTCAAAATTACCGGATATTTAAAACATTAAAATACTTCTACATTGAGGTTTACATAGACCTCTACATACACATAATAGATATATATCGACTATATATATAGCCTTCGTATATGTAGATTACTTAGTTTTTTACTTTTATTGCACATTGATATATAGTATATAGCAATCTCAAATAGTAGTGTCATCATATAAATATCTAATAAGAGTACAATTTGGGGCTAGCCCATACATCAATGAAACAAGACCACATATAGGTCATACAATGTCTAATATCCAAATGAAAAGAAAATAACATAAGAGTCTTAATACTAAAGAAACATCATAGGCTTGATAGTGGCATTGCCCATAGAACGTGAGGACCTATCTAACATGGATGATCCAGAATTCCAAGTCTTTTTCAAAGTTGTCTCCAAAAGATCTTCATCGACCGAAACCTAAAATGATGGGGAAAGGAAGAAATGGGGTTAGTACACCACTTTTACTAATTATGCGACCATATGCACATATACTTTAAAATCATGCTAAGAAAAGGGACATTTCAATAAGTATGCACTTAACCTTGAAAACCTTTATGCACATTTAACAAGACCATACCAACCAAAATGACATATTCATGATGTCATACGCATGTACATCACAACACCAATAACATTAAAACTAGTCAAGTCAACATGCATATCATGTAAATGAATACATAGTCAAGTAACTCTATCATAAAGTCATAAATAACCACAAGTATGAATAAGAGTCCATTATAACATAATCAAGCAACATAATTACGCACAACCCCTATCAAGTCAACAAGTGAAATGACCAAGCCAAGCCCCATAACATTACTCAATCGAGTAACCCAACAAGAATAATGACCAATATCCCACGTCACATAACATGGCATTTAAGAGAAGACATCATCATAATTTAACAATGTAGACCAACTCATATTCATAAGTGAGACTAATCAACATATAGCATCAGCAATGTGAAAGTTCATCATATACAAATCATGTACCATTATAACCATATAGATATATAAGAACATACTCATAAGACATCCTTCAAGGCTAACTAGTGCAATGATTAGGTAGAGTCCCATACCCCTACCTAAACTAAGCTAAACCTCTTAGGTTCACCTAGTTAGAGTTCATTCCTTTAATTCATTTTACCTTTTGGGAACATCTTTCCATAACCAACATCAAGCATATGAGTTAATGCGGAATCTTGTGTCATGGAACCCTACACCAGAGGAAGGATGACTACTTGCCAAGGTAGTACCAAAACACGAACATAGCAACTACGTGGATCCACTAGCTACTATTCCTATGGGGGCAACATAGTTCAAGAACTATAGATATAGTTTTGATCCTCTTTATGTTACATACATTTTAGTCTCCAATATCAAGAGTACATTAGTGATCCCACCTTCCTTATGTGGGAAGGAACACTACTCACTCTTATTCACTTGGTTCTAAGCTAGAGTCCCTTTTGAAAAGTATTTAGTGTCCTTATTAATCATCATATCTTAATGTAGGTCATAGGTTCTAATCCATGTACAAACATCATCATCATAGCTCAATAAGAATTGTATGAGTAAAGTCCTTTCATTACAATTCATATTTGTGAGGTTAGCACATATCTATATCACTCCATAATAAGGCACAATGGTCAGTTATTCACCATCCTTATAACATTTATATCTTATCTAAAACCTCACAAACCATAGTTAAGACATTCAATTAATTATCGTAACAACCCTATAAATCCTAATACAAGGCTTACTCTAATACACCATCATGACTTAATCAAAATTTACCATTATTGAAATAAAGAATAAGGATAATAAGACTTACCAAGTCTCCTTCATAATTTATCATCAAGGTCTTACCATCAACCCATAATCAACCCAATTAGGGTGTAGTATAATGATATAACCGTAACCAACATGATAACAATAATAATTGAATCACTATATCACAATTAATCACTAATTCTTAGCTTAAATTAAGATACTTAGGTCAATTCACAACATATTTCATAACCTAGATCAACTTCTCAAGAATTAGAATTACAGTACAATAATTAATCCTAATTTAGTCATGATTGATACAACAACATCATCCAATAGTAATTCAACTAAGTCAATTGAACCAATATAATACAATTAATATCAAGATCACAACCTTGGGTTAGAGGGTAAAGGTCATCTTCTACAAACTACAATAATAAATCAAGAGTTGTAATAATTGAGTTATGTTACATATTAATATATTCATAATATCAAAAATAAATAATAAACAAAGTAATCCATAACATCAATTTTGAGACTGGATGAAAAATCACTTCAAAACTCAACTTTTTAAATCAATTTGAGTGAGGCCTTTGAGGAAAGAGGTCTCAAAGGTTAAAGAGATCTCATACATTAATAACTGATGGAGATTGATCGATAAACTTGACTCTGTGCAGTCTTTAAACCCTCCCCTAGCTTGGTCTTCAATGGAGATTTCTTTGGGTGACAGAAAGAAGAGAGAAGGAAGAGGGTTTTGGATTTGTGAATTATGAGAGTTTTGGTTAGGCTAATTAGATTAGGTCTTTATGTAGGGTGATAACTAACTTAATTAGACCTCCCCTAACCCCTAATTCATTTCCTAATTAAGATAAATAAATAATCAACATATGTGAAAACATGCAGTGAAAATTAGGCATCATTGACGACACCACGATCAACAGATTGTGGGTCAATCGACGACCACTCCCCCTTATGTGCTGCACGTCCTTTGGTAAGTTCATGGACTATACAAAAGAGGTCCTTAAAGGATTTCGCAAAGTTTCCATCGTCTGTGGCATCCGTTGGTGACACTATCCGTTGACAATTTTTTGTCACTTTTGCAAGGGTCCTCTTGAAGGGACCTTAGTTGGTGCTTGGGGAGTCGTGCGTGGACATTTAGACTATGAACTAAATGTAATTAGTGTTAGACACCCTTCCACCAATTTTCATCATTTTTCGACTCCTAAAATCTAGTCAATTAAGCTAAGGCACGCTAGTACCTCCTTGAACTAGCTTCGAAATGTCATGGACGTTCTTGGACGTTTTGGTTTCTAGACTTCCTAAATGACTTATATTTATTATATGGACCTTAAAACAATGTCTAGATCTTATGAACATATGTTAGTCTCTAGAACACGTCTTGGATTTTTGAAGTTTTACATCATCCCCCTTTAGGAGCATTCGTTCCCGAATGATTTTAAAATCTTTTGAAGGAAGGAATAGACTAAAGACTAGAAGCCCAACCAACGAAAAATACATTAATATCATTACACAAGTCAATTCAAAACTTCAATTACCATACATAAGGATCAAAATTACATTATAAGGAATTTCTTTCTCATAACAGCTAGATGAGTTCAAGATATATAATATGAGTTAATTATGCCAAATCTCAACTTATAAACATGTTGCATATCCTTTGATAAAGAGTCACCATATAAAAATGCATAACATTACTCAAAACAATAAGAATTGTAAATTTTCAAGTCCATATGCAAATTTTCACTGTCACTTCACTGTACTGACATAAAAAATGCACATTTTTTCAAAACTTCACCAAAAATAAAGGAACTTCAATTTTTATTCATTATTTTTATTATTAGTTATAAAAAGTAACCTTAGTTATCAAATAGATGAGGGTAATGAGACTTCATATGGGCTTCAGCCTCCCATATCACACCCTCAACTAGGTAATTCTTCCATAACACCTTTACGGAAGCCACCTACTTGTTCCTCAGATTCTTTACTTCCCATTAAAGGATTTGAACTGGAACTTCGTCACAGGAGAGTTTATTCTTTACACCAAGACACTCAATAGGAAGAATAGACTCAGGATCACCAAACACTTCTTAAGAATGAAAACATGAAAAACCTGATGAACCAAAACCAATTCACTAGGCAAACTTAACTCATAGGAAACCGTACCCACTTTTTGCAAGATTTCATAGGGTCCCACATAACGAGGACTCAACTTCCCTTTCTTGCTAAATCTAACCACCACTTTCATAGGCGAAATTTTAAAGTACACCTTGTCACCTTCTTCAAACTCTAATTCTCTGCTCCTACGATTGACATAAGACTTTTGCCAACTATAGGTCATTTGCAAACGGTTCTTTATGATATAAACCTTCTCCAAAGTCATATAAATCAAATAGTGACCCGAAAAAGAAGACTCACCCACTTCAAACTATCAAATAGGAGACCTACACCTCCAACCATACAAGTCTTCATAAAGAGCCATGGATATGGATTAATGGAAACTATTATTATAAGAAAACTCCAACAAAGGCAAATTCTTATCCCAATTTCCGTTGAAATAAGTAATACAACCCTAAGCATATCATCTATGATTTGAATACTATACTCCGCTTGACCATCCGTTTGGATATGAAATGTGGTACTTAACTTCACCTTGGTACTCAACCCTTTATGGAATGACCTCAAAAATCTCATCTATGCATATCCCTTGCATAATCCTCCGCCGAATAGGTAGACTTGACGAGAATTAAATGAGCGGACTTGGTCAACTATCCACAACCACCTACATTGAGTCAGATTGCTTTTGTGTCTGAGGCAAATCTATCACAAAATCCATATTGATGTCTTACCACTTCCAGTAGGAACTTAGATTTCTTGTAGCAAGCTACACGACTTTTGGTGTTCTGCTTTCACTTGTTGGCAATTTGGACAGTTAGCAACGAATTCCGCTATTTCCTTTGCCAAACCTTCCCACTAATACACTTCCCTAAGGTCATGGTACATCTTTGTCGAACCTGGATGTAAAGAGTAACGGGACCCATTAGATTCCTCAGGGATCTGGTTCCTCAAACCATCTACATTGGGGACACAAAACCTTCCTCGATACCTCAAGACACAATCCCCCCTAAGGAGAATGACTCTTTAAGCTAAGCAAGAACCGATTTCTTCAACTCCATCAATGGTTGATAAAAGTGTTGTTTTGACTTCACCTCAACTACCAAAGATGACTCGGAATTATGATGGACCATAAACCACCATTTGGAGATCTTCCAACCTTACACCTAATTTGTCCAACATATGAACATCTTTCACTAGGTATTTCTTGGCTTTCTCTATATGAGACACACTACTCATGGTAATCATACTTAGAGCATCCACAACCATATTAGCCTTGCCAGGGTGATAAAGAACACTCATGTCATAATCCTTCAACAATTCCAACCACCTTCATTGTCGGAGGTTTAACTCCTTTTGAGTAAAAACATATTGGAGACTCTTATTGCTGGTATACACATAAACATGGAAACCATACAAGTAATGCCTCCATATTTTAAAGGTAAATACCACGGCCGTTATTCAAGATCATGAGTTGGATAGTTTCTCTCATGCACCATATGTTTCATAGAAGAATAGGCTACCACTTCTCCATGTTGCATAAGCACACACCCTAAAACCACTAGGGATGCATCTCAATATATACCATATCCCTTTGTACCCTCCGTTAAAGTAAAAGTAGGAACGAAAGTAATTCTAATTTTCAAGATTTTGCAGCTTCTCCCATATCCCTGTGACCACTCAAACTTCATACTCTTTTGGGTCATATTAGTCAAGGTAGATGAAATGGACGCAAAACCATCCACAAACCTCAAATAATAACCCGCTAGATCAAAGAAACTCATAATGTCGTTTTGAGTCAATGGTCTAGGAAAATTTTACCGCCTCCATTATCCTTGGATCGACCTCAACATCCTCAATAGAGATGATATGACCAAGAAACGCCACCTGACTCAACCAAAACTCACATTTTCTATACTTGGCAGATAATTGTTCTCCTTAAGCCCTTGTAACACCACCCTCAAATGTTTCATTCAACTTCATTTTTTGAATATACCAAAATGTCGTCAATGAAGAAAATGACAAATGAATCTAGGTAACTTCAAAAAACCATATTCATGAGATCCATAAATATACCCAGTGTTTCAGTGAGACCAAAAGACATTACTAAGAACTCATAGTGACCATATCTAGTCCGAAATGTCATTTTTGGTATATCCTCACCTCTCACCCTTAATTGATGAACCCCGACCTCAAGTAAACCTTCGAAAAGTAGCTTTCCCCTTGGAGTTGATCAAAATAGTCGTCAATCCGAGGGAGAGGATACTTCTTCCCAATAGTGATTGTACTGAGTTTGCTATAATCAATACACATTCTAAGGGAACCATCCTCTTATTCACAAAAAATACCGGAGCACCCCATGGAGAAATACTAGGTCGAATGAAACCATTGTTGAGCCTATTAGTTGAGCCTTGTACTCGTTCTATTCGGACTTATCCTTCGAATAAAGAGGAATTGAAATGGGATTTGTATCCGATAACAAGTCGTATACAAATATCAATTCGTTGTTCAGGAGGAATTCCGGGAAGATCATTAGGGAAGACCTTCAGAAATTCCCTCACTTCGGTGACCGACTCAATGGGAGGAATTTCAGAGTTTAAATCTTGGACTCTTACTATATGGTATCAACACCCTTTAAAGATCATTTTACAAGCCTTCAAAAAAGAGTTGATACAACCTTTAGGAATATAATTTCCTCCCTTCCACTCTAAATCGGCTCATTTGGAAAGTTAAACTTCATCACCCTTGTTCAACAATCTATAGATGAAAATCAATCATGTAACCAATCCAATATGACATCAAACATATCAAGTTCACTACTTCAACATAAGTAACTCTAACCCTTTTCGAAACAACTGACTCGCCCACTAAGGTAGACAATATTAAAGATTCATTTAAAATGTCGGGTAAGATATAAAATTTTTTATATATCAAGGGAGTAACAAAAGGTAATGTAGCACCTGGATCAAGTAGAGAATATACATCAATAGGTAAGACTTTTGACATACCAGTCACCAAATATGGAGAAGTCTCTTTCTCACCCCTTGAGCGAAGTGCATAAAAGCAATTCTTCTTTGAAGCATCATTAGAACCACTTGCTTGTCCACTTTCCTTGTCTTGCCCGCTCACGTTTGGTTAATCTCGAACCTTGTGCCCACTTTTTCCACAAACCAAAAGAAATGTCAATTTTCTTAAGAAAATCACCATATTGATTCTTACCACACATTCCACAAGTCGGCTTCTTCGTTGATGAACCCGTATCCCTTCCTTTTTTGGGCTTAGGTTAGACACCCTATCATCCCTAGTCATAGAGAACTTGATCTCTTTGCATCTGTACTCTTCATCTTAGACATTTTGTCTTCCCCTTGTTGAGCATGAACCATGAGATGAGAAATGTTCATATTGTCATGTAGCATATCCGAATATCATTCCTCTTGCAAGTCATCCAACACTCCCATCACAAAGCGGTTCATTTCATCTCTACGGTCGGAAACCAAAGAAAGACCATATTTTGACAATTGAGTACATTTCAAGGAGTATTCAAGTACATTAATATATCCTTCACAAAGGTTGATCATATCCACCACATTAACTTTTCGCTTCTCCCTAGGAAGAATATATCAAGAAAAGCCTTCTTGAACAGCTCTCAAGTTACCGGTCCACCCCTTAATGACCTATTGTCCGTCCATTGGACATACCAAGTTTGGGCCACATCATTGAGTTGTAAGTTTCTAACTCGGCCTTCTCACTAGTAGACAACCCTATAACATAAAGGATCTTATAGATTTGATAAATGAACCCTTGGGGGTCTTCTTCAACGTTGGACCCATAGAAAGTAGGGGGATTCATCCTAGTGAAATCCCTCAAACGAGAGGCCATGGTAGCAACTTTTTTGTTTGCTCGAGATATAAACTCCTGATTATCTTGGGTTGTCATGGATTGATCTTTAGTAGTGGAAGCTTGTCTTGAGTAGAAATGGCTTGGGTCATTTGGACAAGAGCAGTCGTTATTGCAGCACTATGCAAACGAGGATCAACCGGAGCTTGGTCATCATTCATATCTTCATCAAGAGGAGGGACATGATCACCACGGGGAGTAGATCCCGCATTTGAAATATCTTCCTCTAGTCTTTGTGGCGCATTTCTTCGCGTATTCATTGCCTATAATCAAAATAAAAGGATTAGATACTAAAGCACATAGAGTTAAGACTCTAGAGGCAAGATATTGGACTTCAAAGAAAGTGAGAGTTTCATAAGCATCACATAGATTCCTATTCATAATTATGGCGCGCTTCACAATAATGAATTTGAACCTACATACACGTGGTTAAGAGAGACATTGAATCAAACATATTCAACCTCATACTCTAATATTAAAATTCTCAAATCAGGGAATACCCCTTAGGTGTAATTGGCGTCGTCGTCCTCTTTGATAATTAAGATTAGCGTCTTAGTTTACATCATAACATTCATATGTCAAAATTAGAGGAAATTTAAAACCTTTTACTACTTGTATATTAAGGTTTACATAGACCTCTACATACATATAATAGATATATAGCGAGTATACATACCCTTTGTATATGAAGATTACTTAGTCTTCTTTTTGATTGCATACAAATATATAGAATATAACATAGTCTTATATAGTCGTCTGATCTCATAACCATCTAAAAAGAGTATATAGTTTGGCCTAGTTCTTACATCAATGAAATAAGATCATATATACGTAATACAATGCCTAATATCCAAATGAAAAGGAATAAACATAAGAGTCTTAATACAAAAGCAACATCATAGGCTTGATAGTGGCATTTCCCTTTGAAATTTAGGACCTACTCAACTTTGATGATCAAGAATTCTAATTCATCCTCAAAGCTGCACGAAAAGCCCTTCAATGACCAGAACCTAAAATGTGGGGAAAGGGAAGAAAGGGGGTTAGTATACAATTCTTACTAAGTATGAGACCATATGCACACATATTTTGATATCATGCTAAGAAAAGGGACATTTCAATAAGTATGCACTTTACCTTGAAACCTTTATGCACATTTAAGAAGTCATACCAACAAATAGGATATATTCATTAAGTCATAGGCATGTACATCACAAGACCAACAACATCAAAACTAGTTAAGTCAACATGCATATCATGTAATTGAATACATAGTCAAGTAATTATATCATCATATCATAAATAACCACAATTATGAATAAGAGTCCATTATAACATAACCAAAGCAAATTAGCCACAATGCTTATCAACTCACCAAATGCAATGAGTAATCAAAGACCCATAACCTTAATGAAGTAACCCAACAAGAATTATGACCAATATCCTACTTCACATTTCATGGAATTTAAGTACATATCATAATTCTTTAGCCATTTAGACCAATACATATTTACAAGTGAGGCTAATCAACATGTAGTATCAACAATGTGCAAGTTCATCATATACATATCATATACCACTATAATAATATACAAATATAAGAACATACTCCTAATAATTCCTTCAAGGATAACTAGTACAATGATTAGGTAGAGTCCATACCCCTACCTTAACTAAGCTAAACCCCTTAAGTTGTCCTAGTTAGATATTATTACATTAATTCAATTAAACTTATAGGAACATCTTGCCTTAACCGCTACAGACCACATGAGCTAATGTGGAATCGGGTGTCATGGAACCCTACACTGAAGGAAGGCAGACTACTTTCCAAGGTAGTACAAAAACATGAACATAGCAACTACGTGGATCCACTAGCAAGTATTCCTATGGGGGCAAGATAGTTCAATAACTAGGAGATATAGTTGGAACCCTCTTTATTCTACATGCATTGTATTCTCCAATCTCAAGAGTACATTAGTGATCCTACCTTCTCTATGTGGGAAGGGACACTCCTCACTCTATTTCACTCGATGATAAGCTAGAGTCCCTTTTGAAATGCCTTTAATGTCTTAATTAATCATCATAGCTTAATATAGGTCATAAGGTCTATTTACTTGTATAAACATCATCATCATCATAGCTCAATAAGAAATGAATGAATATATTACTTTCATTACGATTTATATAAGTGAGGTTAACACATTTACATATCACTTCATAAGAAGGAACAATGGTAAATCATCAACAATCCTTATAACCTTTATATCTTAGCCAACGTCTTACAAACCATAGTCAGGATATTTCAATTCATCATCGTACCAAACTTATAAATCTTAATACAAGGCATACTACAATACAACATCATGACAAAATCACAATTTACCATAATTGAAAAAAAGAATAAGGATTACAAGACTTACATAGTCTCCTTCATAATTCATCATCAAGGTCTTACGATCAACCATTACTTAAACCAATTAGGGTGTAGTATCATCATATAACAATAACTAACTTGATAAAAAGGATAATTGAATCACTATATCACAATTCATTACTAATTCATAGCTTAAGATAAGATACATAGGTAAATTCACAACATACTTCATAACCTAGATCGATTTCTCATGAACTAGAATAATAGGACTATAATTCATCCTTATTTGATCATCATTTATACAAAAACATAACCTAATAGTAATTAAACAACTAACAAATTAGATTTAACCAATATAATACAATACATATCAAGATCACAACATAGGGTTAAGGGGTAAAGGTCATCTTCTACAAACAAGATCAATCCATAAATATATATGATAATTAATATAAATTAAATATTAATATAATCATAATATATAAAACAAATCTTAAACAAAGTAATCCATAACACCAATTTCAATATTGGAGTAAATCCACTTCAAAACTCAACTTTTGAGATCAATTTGATGGAACCCTTTTGAGGAAAGAGATCTCAAAGGTGAAAGATATCTCATAACTCACTAATTGATGAATATTGAAGGAGAAACTTTACTCTTTTCATCCCTTAAATCCTCCCCTAGCTATGTCTTCAACGGAGGTTTCTTTGGGAGAGAGAAAAAAAAAGATAAGGAAGAGACTTTTGGGTTTGTGAATTATGAGAGTTTTGGTTGGTCTAATTAGGTTAAGGCTTTATATCGGGAGTTAACTAACTTAATTAAACCTCCCCTAAACCTTAATTAACCTCCTAAATAATCAAACTAATTTATTAACATAAGTGAAAATATACAGTGAAAATTAGTCATCATAGACGACACCACGATAGATAGATCGTGGGTCAATCGACGAACACTCCCTCTTCCGTGTTGCACATCCGTTGGTAAGTTCACAGACTCTGCAAAAGAGGTCCTTTAAGAATTTGTCTGAGTGTCCATCGACTGAGGCAATCAACGCCTCATCGATTGGACCATGATCCGTCTATGGCATGCGTTGGTGATACTTTCCGTTGACAGCATTTGGTCTCTTTATCAAGGGTCCTCCTCAAGTGCTCTTAGTTGGTACTTCTGGAGTCGTGCCCAAAAGTTTCAACAATGAACTAACTTTAATACATTTTAGACACTTTTCCACCAATTTCCATCATTTTCAAACTCCTAAAAGGTAGTCAAATAGGCTAAGGCATGTTAGTACCGCGTTTGAATTAGTTTCCGAACGTCATGGACGTTCTTGGACATTTTTGTTTCTAGACTCCTTAAATGACATATATTCGTTAAAATGGACCTTATTACATTGTATAAACCTTATTACACTTATGTTAGGCTCTAGAACACATTCTCGATTTTCGAAGTGTTACAATGAGAAGAATTATCCAACTCATCATGTTGAGTTAGCGTCCATGGTATTTGGCTTTAAAATATGGAGAAATTATTTGTATGGTGTCCATATTTTTGTGTATACCAAAAACAAGTCTTCAATATGTGTTTATTCAAAAATAGTTTAATCTCCGACAATGAAAGTGGTTGGAATTGTTGAAAAATTACGACATGAGTGTTCTCTGCCACCTCGGCAAGGCCAATATAGTTGCAGATGCTCTAATTCAATGACCATGGGTAGTTTGTCTCCTGTACGAGAAGCCAAGAAATACATAGTGAAAGATGTTAATAGGTTGGCTCGTTTGGGTGTTTGATTGGAAGATTGTAAGACCCCGAAAATGATTTAGGTAAAGCTAGAGGATAACGTGGTTGTAATGGTTATATATGGTCTTAATTTGCTGTATAATGTTATATAGAGGAAGTATATAAGATTTTAGGTGCATTGGATGTTAAACGTCAAGGGACGACCAAGACATTCGACGACTAAGTCACCTATGTGACTCATATGTGGTTTTACGTGTTGATGTGTAATTCATGAGCTTATTGGTTCTTAAATGAATGTGTCATGTTTCGTGATGTTTGGAGGTCAAATTTCAAAGAAAGCCCATGACAGTCGAAAGGCTTTCCTTGTAACAACCATGCGTGTCTATGTATGTTTCGTAAGGTTTTATGCTTTCGTTTTTTATGAATCTCTTGTGGTAGCTGCTAAAATCGTATACGAACATATTTGGGGTGGATATGTTTGGGTGGGACTCCACATAGGACCCAAAGGGGCCCTAAGGGAGGACCCCAACTTAGAGACCAACACTGCCAGACAGTGGACAAACGACAGACAAGTCGACAACCAGTCAACGGCCCCTCGATGGGTCTCGTCGATGGAGAAAACTTTCCTGCAATTTGAGGACTCTCTGAAACAACTAAGAAAACCCCATTGACTGGACGTGGCCTGACAAACGGTTCGTCGATTATCACGTCGATGGGTGCCAGTTTTTATCCAGCTTTCTCTAATGTTGGGGGTGAAGTTGGGATTTTACCCCAAGTCTTTTAAAAGTAGGAGTATGATAATTTTTTGTTTTATGGGTATTTTAGGAGTATAGAAGTCATTAAACTATCATTATAACCCTAACATCTAAAATTAAAACACTTTCCTCCTAAAGTTTCTCAAAAAACATCCATGTGAGTTCAAGATGAAGATGAATCTTTAAGATGGGTCTTCAATGGCTTTTCTTCTTCAATTTTATTTGGATTCTTCAAATACGGTATGGGAATTCTTCATCTAAGGCGTGCTATCACATTAGAGCCAATATAAAAGATGGTTTTCAAAAGGATTTCAAAAAGATGAGAAAGTCCAACTTCTACTCTATGTTTTGGGTTATTGTATAAATGTTTTCCAAACATTTATACATATGATGAAATTGATGTATAATTTATGTTTTCCAATGAAATTCTCCATAAACCCTTCATCTTCTCAAATCTCTAAATTTTACTAAAATATGGGTGAATTGATTATGAATTTATATTCATGAATTCATGTGTAGATTGATATGGACTTTTGATTCATGTATATATTATGTATATATGGTATATACTCTTTTTCAATTTGATCTATTGAGTAATCGATAATGTTAGATCTATTGCATTCTAAGCTTATTGAATTGATATTGACCTATGACTGATGATTTCTAATGCATTTTTCTGTGGGATTTCTAGTAATGCAATAATGATCTTCAATTAATGTTTAGGTTGTATTATTTCGATAAGTATGTAATTAATTCACCTAGTTTCACTGATTATTGATATAATTACACTGAGTTTTTTGTTATGGCCTTGGGTAAAGGCCTTGGGTAAAGGCCTTGGAATATCGAATTAGATGATTTATCCTTGAAATCAAATTGGTAAGATGGAGTGAAGTATGCTTCCCTAATTCCTTTATTTTTAGTTTAATTAGACTTCAATTATCTTGTGATTGGTATGGTCCACTTGTGGTGGCGGTGTGACCTGCTTTACTTGCAATTGAGGTGGCCTTGTCGACGTTACTTTACGCAATATGATGATCATGGCCTTGTCAACACTACTTGAACTACAATGATGTTTTGTATAGTTTTTAAATATGAAATACGAGTATATCTATTTATATGTGAAGGAATATGGAAGTATGTGTTCTTGTTATGTATGTTAGGAAATCATTTAAACCATGACTATGTGTATGTGTAGTATTAGGGTTGATACATGGTTGTTCCTACTTTACTATATAAGTCTTTAATATTTATATTGACGATGATATGGTAGTGTGTAGGATGACTTAAAGATGATAATGGTTGTTCCTATGTGCTTATAGAATTACTAGTAATATTTGTTAAGGTGAAGTATGTGGTGTCTTGTCTTGATGGACTTGTGTCCCTTACTTGATGCTTGTATGAATATGAATATGTGATGTCTTGACTTAGAATGCTTAAGTCTCTTACTCTTTAATAGATGAAAGATATTTGACCTTGGATGATATTAAGAGGGTGTTTTATGTGAAACATTTAACTTAGTGGTAAGGTTATGTGTATTGAAGTAGAAAGTCGTAATNATAATGTAACGATCCTCTTAGTCGTTTTAGAAATTTCAACCATTATTTTTATATTAACCTTTTTAGTAGATTTTATAATTAATTTATATGACTTATAAGAATGAGTGACATGATTTTTAGATTAAATAAAAGATTATTTTGTTGCTAATGATAATGAAAAAATAAAAAATAAAAAAAATAAAAAGAAAATTAATTAAATAAATAAATAAAATAAAATAAAAAGAAAAAAAGGCAAAGTGCCCTAAACTTCTAATGCCTGTGACGGCTCCTGTGAAAAAAAAAATAGAAAGAAATGCGCAGAGAAGAAAAGAAAAGAAAGGGAGAAAAGAAAAGAAAAAAAAGGAGGAGCAAAATCAATATTTTCATCTCAAGGCGTCAAGGTAATTATTTCCATCCTTTCTATTAAGTTTTTAATGTAATTAGGAGTAGACTTTTAAGTTAAAACGTGTATAATTTACACTAATATGTGAAACTAGTATTTGATTTCGTGTACATGTATGCACATGTTATTTACATATAATTATGGACTAGAGGGTATTAAATGAATTATTATTGTTGGTGGATGAAACAATACATGTATAAAAGATAAGTTTTATGTTGATTAATTCTTTTAATTCGTTAAGAGTTAGATAGGAAATTGAAGTGGGTTACTGTAGGTTTGTAAAGAAAAAAGGATTTGTGAGTTTGTTTTGAAAGTTAATGGTAATGGGTGGGTACTAAATATATAGGAATTTAATGTGTGACATATAGATTCTGAAAATTTGTTGGGGTTTAATTTTCTTTAAATCTT
>NC_028648.1:15125363-15134544 GCF_001406875.1 Solanum pennellii | reverse complement strand
GTAATGTCCAAGAAATTGGATCAATATTGAATGACAAGCATATGGGTAAAGGAAGTCCTAAAGAGTATACTGATGTGAAGACAATTAAGAGTTTTAGTAAGGAAGTGCGGATAAAAGTGGGTTAGTTCTTTCGATTGGATTGGTATAACTGGATTTAACGATTCATATTGATGAAATAGTTGACTTTGTCGTGATAACAAGAGCTAACTAAGCATGATGGTAATAGGAGTTTGTGATGGATTGCGATTGAGACTAAATCATAAAATAAGAATTGAGGGTTAAACGAGTTTTTATGGTAATAAAGACTTGCGAGCATCTAAGGTTGTGGTTTATCACTATTTGATGAACAATGTGGTTGTATGAAAAGTTGTATGATGTGTTGAAAATTTCGCTTGAATAGAATTGAAAGAAGCTAGAGTCATAAATAGAAAAGAATTAGTGGGAAGTATTTTAGTCATTGGAAAGAGACAATCGAGAAAAAGGATATTTACTATAATTATAAAGGACAAAGATATATCTTTAGAGAGTTGAGAATTTAGTTCAAGGATACGTGATTTCATCTGTTTCATTTTGATTATGGTAATAGTGTCACATGTTCATTAGATTGATAAAAAATATAATAATATAGATATTGGGTAAGAATTGAGAAAGAATCCTACACAGTTCGACTCGAGTGTGGTGATAAGTTTTTTTTATAGTTTCGAATTTGGTAACGGGTACCATTGGATTTTTAAGAAAGGGTATGACAAGGTCGATGGATAGGCGATCAATAATAAACTAAGATGTCCAAATTTGTAAATATTTTCTATGTATGAGCTAATTTCAATAGATAAAAGTATTAAGTTACATAATTGAATTCAAAATTCAAGTTTTTCACTGTGAGTTTAGATTTGTGGTAGTGTGTTTTGTCAAGGTATGAATTGGTAAGGGGTAAGAAATGATTGATCACATTGAGTATGAAGCATTTGAAGGACTTAAAAATAATTTGAGTAGTAAATTTGGTTAGTTTTGATTGTTATACCTAAATGGGATTTCATGTAATGTTTTTATTTCAAGGATAAGATAAAAATACCATAGGTTGTTGGTCAAAGGATAAGATTGGTAAGCGAGTTAACCAAAGAAACAAGAGTTGATGTATCGAAGAGTTCAAGATACTCAAAATTTTGTGCCATAAGAAGAATTTAAGTGAAACGAAAAAATAAGACCTTTCATATAGAATCTTGGTTTGAAGTTAAAGGACGTATGAATTTTCATGTATAATATCTAATATGACTATGGATGTGAATTTGTTTGGTATAGACGTACCAGGTTTTTGTCAGCAATTTTTAAGAATGTAGAGTTTTGTTTTGAGTGAAAAAAAAAACAGTGTAGTGTGTAAGATTTTGTGTTGTTATGTGGGGCTAATTTATTCAGAGTATGGTAGGTGACTATGGATACACAATAGTATGAACCTACAGTTATACAAGGTTAATGAGGATTTTGAGGGGATTAAAACTAATTTATTGATGGGACAATATTAGATTGGTATGATGTGTTACATAGGCAATTGATAGTGAGTAGAGATGATGAGCTAGCTTATAGTATCTAATTGTTCGAGTGATCAAGAATATTTATTTGATTTTTGGCATGAGGTGCATGATGGTTGAAAAATGACATGTAAAAGTTTGTGTGACGTTGACATTGGTGTGATTAAGTTATTGTACCTCGATGGAAAAGTACTTAGATTTGAAATTAGTGCTATCAATCTTAGTTGTGACTCATATCTTGTCATGTAATGGTTATAAAGAAGGGAAAAAAAGGGGCATATTTTGGAATTTTTAAAGTATACAACGTGTTTGCTAAAAAGACTTTGATTCTAGTGACAGTTTGAGTGAGGTAAATGGTTGGTGTAGTTATGATGTTTCTTTTTTGTATTAAGAGTGTTAGCTTCAATGGAGTATTGAGAGAAGTACGTGGAGTTTGATGAATCGAGTATTTGTTATAAAGTGATGGGGGATCAGACTGGTTGATTATGGGTGGTTAAACATCGAGAGATGGAGAAAGATGAATGGAATTCTATTTATATGGGCCCTATGGAAGGAATAGCTTGTTTTATTCGACCTTGCTTCTTTGTATTCTTATGTAATCACCTTCTTCGTGTTGAGCACTATTAAAGTATGATTCCCTACTTATATTACGCGTGTTTCCACATCTATTGGAATTCTTAGTGGTGGATCGGATGAAACGATCCTCTTATGTCCCTTGATATGATGAGATCCTTGGGCAGAATTGATCATTTTAGCTATGATAGGTTTGGTTTTGTTTAGAAGTTGGAGTATATAAGTAGTTCTACAAGCACAACCTTGCTTATGAGAACTTATATAAGAGCTATGAAGAGTTACTAAAAGTATTGTTAGATGTTCTACATTTTGAAGTGTATTGTTTGTTGGGTGTTTACATGATCATTTCCTTCGTTGGGTTAGATAAGTCTGATTCTCTCTTGGAATGTATCCGATTTCTAAAGATCAGATTTTTATAACTTAAGCTTGTAAAAAGATAGTGTTGTGAAAAGGGAATCGTATTAAGAGGTGTGATGGTTTGTGCACTATGAGTATGTGATGATTGGTTCAAGTTCACTCTAATTGTAGCTAGTATCAATAGAATGTTATCTTTGCTATGTGAGAAAATATTTGTCATGATTGTTGTGTTATAGTCCAAGGGGTTTAAATTTAGATTAGGTTCATGGGTTAGTATGTGGCTTGGCAATCACTTCTGATATGTAGATTTGTCAAATTCTCTATAGTTCAGTTCTTGGTAGTTGATCTTGATAGAATGGTGTTAAAAATAAGCTTTCATGGAGAGATGAACAACAACTCTGGAAGATCATACATTAGATTTTTATAACATTAATAATTCTTCCTTCTCCTATTTTATGTTCGAGGACGAACATGATTTTTAGTAGTGGATAATGTAACGATCCTCTTAGTCGTTTTAGAAATTTCAACCATTATTTTTATATTAACCTTTTTAGTAGATTTTATAATTAATTTATATGACTTATAAGAATGAGTGACATGATTTTTAGATTAAATAAAAGATTATTTTGTTGCTAATGATAATGAAAAAATAAAAAATAAAAAAAATAAAAAGAAAATTAATTAAATAAATAAATAAAATAAAATAAAAAGAAAAAAAGGCAAAGTGCCCTAAACTTCTAATGCCTGTGACGGCTCCTGTGAAAAAAAAAATAGAAAGAAATGCGCAGAGAAGAAAAGAAAAGAAAGGGAGAAAAGAAAAGAAAAAAAAGGAGGAGCAAAATCAATATTTTCATCTCAAGGCGTCAAGGTAATTATTTCCATCCTTTCTATTAAGTTTTTAATGTAATTAGGAGTAGACTTTTAAGTTAAAACGTGTATAATTTACACTAATATGTGAAACTAGTATTTGATTTCGTGTACATGTATGCACATGTTATTTACATATAATTATGGACTAGAGGGTATTAAATGAATTATTATTGTTGGTGGATGAAACAATACATGTATAAAAGATAAGTTTTATGTTGATTAATTCTTTTAATTCGTTAAGAGTTAGATAGGAAATTGAAGTGGGTTACTGTAGGTTTGTAAAGAAAAAAGGATTTGTGAGTTTGTTTTGAAAGTTAATGGTAATGGGTGGGTACTAAATATATAGGAATTTAATGTGTGACATATAGATTCTGAAAATTTGTTGGGGTTTAATTTTCTTTAAATCTTTCTTATAATTATTATGAAATTTGTCAAAGTGATAGTGTCATAACTAGTTATAGATATGTAGTTGGCTTTTTTAGAAATTATTGATGGTGTTCCCTTTGAAAGTATGTCAAGATTTCCAATGGAATATTGATATGCCGTCAATAGCCATTTTGGGATAATAATTGGACAATTATATTATATGGAAACTATTAGGGTTGTAGTGTTTGGAGAAATTATGACTTAACTCTTGACTTGAAATTTAAGAAATATGAGATTTGACTTATTAGTTAGAATCAAGATTGAGAAACTTTATTATAAATTTGGATAAATTGTTGGGTCAAAGTTAAACAAATAGTAATATGAGTGTTGTAAGATTTGAACTCTTATTGTGGTTATTGATTTGAATAGATTGTATTGATTTGAAAGTACAACAAAGGAGGAAGGCTAAAGTCCCGAAGTGATTGTTCGATAAATTGAGGCAAGTGGATTTCTAAACTCTTGTTAAGTGTATGAAATGCGTGTATTTCCTTGTGGTATATGTTTGGAAGTAACGAGATTGGTGATAGGTTGACTTGCCCACATTGATTAATTCTAATGATGAAAAGAATGGGGATAACAAAAGGCAATGTGATTAATTGTTTATGTGTGTTGTGTTGAGAAAGGGTTGAAGGCTTGTTGAATCATTGTTGATGTAACTTCATGTTTGTGTGGTTGTGAACTGTGCGATGTTATGAAAATGGTCATCTCCTCATTATTTGTGTGAACTTGTCATCTGCATTATTCTGAGGCATTGGTTGTGACAAGTGTTATGTGCATTGAGAAAGAATGGGTACTTAAGAGGATGTACCATTTCGAGGGACGTATCGCGCGCCGCGATGGATACTATATTTCGAGGGACGTATCGCGCGCCGCGATGGTTACTATTATCGAGGGTCGTGTCGTGCGCCGCGACAGATGCATGGACAGATATGTCCCCCATGGGTCCCGGACTGAGAGACAGCGGGTGTGTATCACTAGGTCAGACATGCATCATTATACTTGACATTGCATTCCATTGCATTGCACATACTTATCATTAGTGAACTTGATATTGTGTTTTGCTGATCTAATGATTGCTTATTTGTGGAACTTGTGATTGCTGATTTAATGTATTGCTATTGAGGATATCTGATTTGTTTAAGTGTTGTTGTTGAGGATATGTTATTTGTTAAAGTGTTGTTGTAGAGGATATGTAATTTGTTAAAGTGTTGTTGTGGAGGATATGTAATTTGTCTAAATGTTTTTGTCGAGTTACGTTCTATGTAAACTGTGAGCTATTAGGTTGGGCTGATGTTTATGCAGGTTGTAGTTGTGGAGGTTCGGTTGGGGGTGGTAGGAGTACCCGTATTTCATCCCCTTTGCTTGTGTTTAGAGGTTTACTTGCTGAGTACCGTGTGGTTTGGTACTCACCCCTTGCTTCTACAATTTTTTGTAGGTTATGAGCCTGGATTTTTGTTGTACTTGTCATCTCTTCTTTTCTGAGACTTCTTGGAGATTTGTGAGGTAGCTGTTTCCATCTCAGCAGACTTTCTTCTCCATAATTATGATCTTGTTCTATTCTAGAAACAAGTTCATTTGAGACTTGAGTTTTTTCTTTTGAATCAATTGTAATACTTTAGAGGCTTGTACACGTGACTACCAGGTTTTGGGGGTATAATGTAAGTTGATAGTAAATTTTCCGCATTTTTATTGTAATGGTTAAGTTTTAGGCTGACTTGTCTTGATGGGATAAGACGAGTGCCATCACGCCCATATTTGGGTCGTGACAGTAATGGTATCCTTCAATGTAAAGGATGATAGACTTAAGGTTGATTGGCTGGAAGTGCATCATATCAAACCTTAGGAAAGTCAGTATGATCTTCTTGTTGCCATTGGAAGGTAGCCCTAAGAGGACCTCTTTGATAGGGTAAATGTGATAGGGTTATGAACTTGTTGTTGAACCCACTTATGTGAACCTTTAATGCGAATTACTCTATGAAAGCGAAGGCTAGCACCGAGTGAGTATGGTAAGGGAAGTAGTTCTAGTTAAGTTTGAGACTACAATACAAATCACACTCTTCATATTCCTTAACTATGTGCCTACATGGGATGTGTCCTACTTCTACCCTTGGCATGTCGAACACCCTCATCAGAGTAGGTTAGAACTCCGGATTCCATCTCTAGATAACGCGGTTTATGTAGGTTAATGCTTATTCTCATCATTTGAGATAAATACTAGCGCTAAAGATGTTCTGAAGTTTAGGTGTTGGTATGCACACTATCTAGACATTGCACAATAGGCTATGAAGGTTTTAGTGAGAGTCCGTAGGTCGATTTCAAGACCATTACTTAAATATCCTTTATGTGTTGAATTTATCTTAATTAACTAGTGAATGTAATGTCTTCAGTTAAGAAAGTACGTTAAAATTTAGTAGTACTTATCTAGATTAATTAAGGATTGTCTAGTTAAGGTGTGAAAGCGGCATAGGAATGGTATCTTCATATCATACCTAGATAAGTCTTAAGAATGAATCTAGTTAGGAAAATTGGTTGATTATGTGGACATGATCTAAGCCTTAGGTAATTTTAAGGATTATTTAGGTAATCCTTATGAGTTACCTATGGACGTAATCTTCTTGATTTACTTAAGTAAGTCTTTTGATAGCCTTTAGAAGGAGAATGTCATATCACCTATATGCTAATGTATTAAATGAGACTGATTCTACCTTAGGTAGTTTATAGGGTATCTTAAGTGTGTGTGTGAGGGATTGTATGGGCGGTCGCTTCACAACTCACACAAGTGAACCATAGAGTCAACTTGGTAGGAAAATCTCATGTTCTTATGTTGATATTTCTTAAGTGTGTATGTGACTGATTATAAGTAATCTTGAGGGTCATTTAGGCACATCTAAAGAGTGTGCATGGGCGATCTTACTTTGTGTGACTTAATTGAATCTTAGGATGGCTTTGACTGAGAAGATAACATGCTAAAGTGTGTGTAAAGTGAAGTGAAGGAACTTCACTGTAACAGCGAATTGAGTTCACTGTACAGTGATTCACTTTAAGGTTTCTAAAAATCTTACTTTTTTCCTAAATGATTTCTTATGTGTTTATAAGTTGTTAAATATTGTCCTTGTGCTTATAGTATGATGTTTTAATTGAAATTCATGAAAAGCATTCTTATTACTAAATGTCCCCTTTTAATGGTTTTTGCATGACTTCCATACATAATAAATGCTAACCGTTTCTTTTACTTTTTGAGTAAAGTGTAGGGAAATGGAATCTTTATGTGCCATGAAGGATGGATGGGTTTCTAAGAGTTGAAGATTATGTATTGGTGAGTCCTCAATGATTGAGGAAAATATCCACATGTTCCTTTATGTCTTAAGTCTATTTTTGTGTGTCTTGTATGGGATAAGTCCCAAGTGTTGTAAATCTGAAGTTTATATGGTTAAAGTAGATTGTTGTAAAGATTTAATGTTTTAAATGAAAGTCTTCCGCTTGTGTATTGTTTATGAAATAGTTCTTTGTGTGTGAAGAATGTTTAAATTTTTACTCATTTTAAAATGTTTATTATGCAATGAATGATACGAGTGACTTAGATGAGACTTCTTGAAGTTTCATTTGCCGTGTGGTGACACGAGGATGTCCTATCTTCGAGGGTGTACTTGCGGGTCGTGATAGGAATATTCTCCAAATGGTGATTTTATAGTCTATCATAACTCCGGATCATCTTTAGTGGTAGAGTTAAAGTCTAAAAAACACCTTTATTAACCATTCATGGAGTTAAAGGAGTCGGTTATTGGTAAGCTTAATAAGTCATTCTCCTAGGGGGGGGATGGTGTATTGAGGTATTAAGAAAGGTTGTCTGTGCCCAATATTGATGACTTGAGAACCGGATTCTTGAGGAGGCTCATGGTTCCCATTATTCCATTCATCCGGGTTCTACAAAGATGTATCATAACCTTAGGGAACTATTTTGGTGGAAGGCTCAAAAGGGGACATAGCGAAATTTGTTGCAAAATGTCCAAATTGCCAACAAGTGAAAGCCGAACACCAAATGCCAGGTGGTTTAAATCAAGAAATCAAAGTACCCACTTGGTAAGTAGGAAGATATTAATATGGATTTCGTGGAAGGTTTGTGTTAGTGAAAAAGCAACATGACTCCATATGGGTTGTTATGGATAGATTGACCAAATCTAATCATATTTTTCCCGTTAAGTACACATACTCGGTGGAGAATTATGCAAGGATCTTCATATATGAGATTGTGTGTCGCGATTTTATTCAGTTATACATCATATCGAGCAGCGATGGACAATTCACATATAGGTTTTGGAATTCATTCCAAAAAAGGGTTGGGTAATATCATGAAGCTAAACACTGCTTTTCAACCCCAAATGGATGGTCAAGCATAGCGTACTAATAAAACCCTTTAGGATATGGTTAGAGAATGCATAATTCACTTCAAGGGAATTGGGATAAACACTTGCCTTTGGTTAAGTTTTCATAAAACAATAGTTACCATTCATCCAATCTATGGCTCCTTTGAGGACTTGTATGGTAGGAGATGTAGGTCTCTAATTGGATTGTTTGAAGTGGGATAGTATTCATTTTTGGGTCCCGAATTGATTTGTAAGACTTTGAAAGGCTTCTTATAATAAGAAATTGCTTGAAACAGCCTATAGCCGACAAAATGTTTATGTCGACCATAGTTGAAGAGACTTAGAGTTTGAAGGAGGTTATAAGGTGTATGAAAAAATTTCACCAATGAAAGAATTGGTGTGATTTGGCCATAATTGGAAGTTGAGTCCTCGTTATATGGGTCATTATGAAATTTTCAAAGGGCTGTCAAGGTAGCATATGAGTTAAAGTTACCTAGTGAATTGGCTTCAGTTCATCCGGTTATCCATGTCTCCATGCTTAACAAGTGTATTAGTGATCTCAAATCCATTCTTTCTGTAGAGGGTCTGATACCAAATTTTGGGTTGGGAAGCGATTGAGAGAGAAAGAGTAATGAAGAGAGACTGATGAAAAATTGATGATTTTATTTTTGAGGAGAACCCTCTATTTATACATAACAATCTTACATCTTTGGCCATTATGGCCGACAACTACTTTACACTTGGCCTTTTTTCATTTGGCCAACGCAAAAACAAAAAACTTGACTTAGTGGCCTTTCTTTATTATTGGCCGACACAATTACTATTTACTTTACGACTTTTATACAATTGGCTTTTTTAGCCGACGCAAAACGATAAAAATAAAAGACTGACACAATACTTTTTACATATGGCTGATATTCAGCCGACACAAAACGATAAACACTAATATTATTTTTTTTATCTGAATCTTCTGGTGTAGCTTCGTCTTTATCCCAAATTAACTGTAGGTATCACATTATCTTCTCCGTTGCACTTGGAGCATTTATGATCTGGGTATTTGTAGCT
>NC_028648.1:14879931-15120393 GCF_001406875.1 Solanum pennellii | reverse complement strand
AATTTTGCTGTTTCTCTTTCTAACATTAAGTATAGATTATTTCCTATTTTTTTATATCTTCTTCCTAGATTTGAAAATATTATTTTTATTATCATTCCGTCTTGATTTTCATATGTTTTTTCGTCTACTGCAAATTCTTCTTTATTCATTATAATTTATGTATTATATTATGTTGTAACTCATATTCAAGACAATCTAATTCTAATTTTAACATAGATATATCTTTTCTTTGCGCTAGTATCAATTTATTACATACATCTGTTAATATGTTTTCTTCTAATCTTCTTTTTCTATGTTGTAATTCTTGTTCTTTTTCAGTTATTTTTTCCGTTATTTTTTCTATATATATTAAAAATAATGTTTATTTGAAGTTGCCTTAATTTTTGCTTTTTGCTAAAATTTTGAAATATATGTTTTGCTACACTAATTTACACTTAACTATGCCTATAGAAGTGAAAGTTTTTTAAAAATGTTCTTTTACTTGATTTGAACTTATGTGGTGTATTTTGGTATGTTATGCCATCATGATTTGTATTGATCATGATATTTTTTTTAAGAAAGCTTTGGCATAAGTAAATACGCATGTAGTGAATGTTGAGCTTTTATGAGTAGAAAATCATGTTTTTGAGTTGCACTGTGTAAAAGGTAATGTAGTTACGTTGATTTGAGTTTTAAATCATGTTTTGAGATGTTGTTGTTGATTGGGCTGCTAGTCTTGAATCTATTCCTTCCTTCCAAAGTATTGTAGTGTCATTCGAGGACGAAAGTTTCTAATGGGGGAATAATGTAATACGCCAAAAGTCTAAATCCTAATCTAGACCTTAACATAATATTATAAGAGTTTTAACATTGTTTTAATGTCAAATATAAGGTATACAAGTCATTTAGAATGTTTTAGAATCAATGCTTCAAGAAAAGTCCATGACATCCGGAAACTAGTTCAAGAGGTGCTAGTGTTTCTTAGCCTATTTCACAAGGTTTTAGGAGTCACAATTTGATGGGATTTTGTGGTAAGTTGTCTAAAATGTTTTAAAGATGGTTTAGGGTCGAAGAGTCGGGGTAGGACTCCACAACAACCAACCAACGGGTCCTTGAGGATGAACCTTGCATTTTGGCTAAAAGTTGTCTTGACACAATAGCCATCACGACTTGCAGGTGATGAGGCGTTGTTCAGTGGAAGGAAAATGATGGTTAATTAGAAATTTTCAGGAAGGGGTAATTTTTGCAAGTCTATGACCAAAATGACGACTACACAGGATGGTGGGGGGCCTGGCGGAAGACTGACCTACGACCCGTACGTCGGGATCTCGTATGTTAGGGTCACTGTTTTGCTGCTATGTTTTAATTAGTCCAATTAATTAATTACGTGGTTATATAATTGTTTAGGGTTTAAGGGACGTCTATTTATATTATTTAATGATATATATAAGGCCCCTGATCTATTTAAACTAACACAACTCTGATATTTCCCAAAACCCAATTGCTCTTCCTTCACTCTACTTTCTGTCTTCCCAAGAAACTCAATAGAAGACCAAGGTAAAGGAGGATTATAGGGAATCAAGAAGTGAAGTTTCCTCCATAAATCATAATCAATTGACAAGGTATGATATCCTTTCACCTTTAGGATTCCTTTCCCCAAAGGATTGCTCCAAATTTATTTCAAAAAGATGAGTTTCATGTGAGTTTTCTTCAAATATGAATTTGATTTTCAAAATTTCTTTGGTTATGGTTTCTTTAGATTATTATGATTACATTATTATTTATTATGATTCAATTATGCTAGTTAAATATGAATTATCCTAGTTTGTGAATTAGATCATGAATTTTACCTAAGTCCCTAACCCTAAGCTATGAAGTAGTGATGAATTATTGCATAGTGTTTCAATTGATTTCATCATTGTGATTATATCACACCAATTATTAGGTTTAATTTGATGGTTTATTGTAAAACCTTGCATAATGGCTTGTGAAGGATATGGGTAAAGTGTCACATCCGAGAATATCTCTTAGACGTAACCGGTGTCGTTGTCCTCTTTAACGACTAAGAATAGCCTCTTAGCTTACACCATTACATTCATAGGTCAAATATAGTGGAAATTTAAAATTTTTCATTACATCTACTCGGAGATTTACATAAACCTTTACATACACATAGTGTATATAAATACCGAGTATACATAGATCATTCGTATAGGAAGATTACATAGTCTTCTAATTTTATCGCACATAAGTATATAAAAGGTCACATAGTCGTAATAGTCACCTCATCGCATAACCATCTAATAAGAGTTTAAAAACTTGGGCATAACCTTAAATCATGTAAGAATGCCTCACATGGTATATACAATGTTTCATACTAAATTAAAAAAAAGAAAAACATAATAGTCTTAAACTCAAAGCAACTCCGTTAACTAGATAGTGGCATCGCCTTCGAAAAGTGATGACCATTCCTACTTTGATGAATAAGTGATCAAAGCCTTATTCAATTTGTCTTCAAAAAAACTTCAACAACCGAAACCTAAAATGCTGGGAAAGAGAACGAAATGGGTTTAGTACGCCGCTTGTACAAAGTATGAGACCATATGCACACATACTTTGAAAACATGCTAAGAAAGGGACATTTCATAAAGGTACGAAATTTACTTTGAAAAATACTTATGCAAAATCAACAAGACCATACCAAATCACTTAGGACATTATTGAGTCATAGGAATGAATATTAATAGACTAATAAGACAAAACATAGTCAAGTCAATGAACATACCAACATACTTACGTCGATAATCAGTATCACTCTATCATAAAGTTATAACTTCAAAAAGCATGACTAAGAGCACATTTAAACATAACAAAAGTAAGACAATTAACCATAAACCCTATCAAGTCAACAAGTGCAATGAACAAGCAAAGCCCCATAACCTTACTCAATAAAGTAACTGAACTTGAACCATGACCAACATCCCACTTCTCATAACATGACATTAAGAGTGTATAGCGTCATACATTAGCAATTCAGACCAAATACATGTTCATAAGTGTAATGGAAATCACCTATCAATATTAACATGTAAGATCATCATATACATATCATTTCATGTAAAATCATATACATACATAATAACATCCTCCTAATACTTCCCTTAAGGATAACTAGTTCAATGTCTAGGTAGAGTCCCATACCCGTACCTAGACTAAGCTAAAGCCCTTAGGTCACCTTACTTAGAGTTCATTCCTTTAGTTCATTTTACCTTTTGAGAACAACTTGCCTTTACTAACATAGGCCACATGATCTAATTTGGATTCCGGTGTCATGGAACCCTATAGCGAAAGAAGGAGGACTACTTGCCAAGGTAGTACGAAAACATGAACATATTAACTACGTAGATCCACTAGTTAGTATTCCTATGGGGTCAACCTATTGTAAGAACTACGATATTTAGTTGGGACCCTCTTTATGTTATATGCATTATAGTCTCCAATATAAAGAGTACATTAGTGATCCTACCTCCCTTATGTGGTAAGGGGCACCACTCACTCTAGTTCACTCGGTGCCAAGATAGAGCCCCTTTTTGAAATGTCTTTCATGTCTTTATTAATCATCATAGCTTATTAGGTCAAAGGGTCCAACCATTGTATAACATCATCATCAGCATAGCTCAATAAGAATTTGATGAGTATTATCCTTTCATTACAATTCATATAGGTGAGGTAGCATTCTCATATCATGATAAGGCACATTCGTAAATCATGCACCATCCTTATAAAATTTATATCCTAATCTAGCACCTGACAAATCATAGTCAAGACATCTCAATTCAACATCATACTATCCTATCAATCTTAATAAAAGGAACACTCCAATACAACATCATGACTTAATCACAACTAACCATAATTTTAAGTAAAAGATATGAATCTTAAGACTTACCAAGTCTCCTTCATAATTTATAACCAAGGTCTTACCACAACCTTCAATTCAACCCAATTTGGGTATACATCATAATAAGTCAATAACTAACATCATAAAAAGGCTAGAAGAATCACTACATCAAAATTCCATACTAGATCAATGTTTAAGACAAGATATTTAGGTCAATTCACAACTTACTTCATAACCTAGATCATCTTCTCAAGAAATAGCACGAAAGACTATAAATCACCCTAATTCACCCATGATTCGTGTAAAAACATAATCTAATAGTTATTCAACAAATAATAAAGTCAATTGAACCGATACAATCTAATCCATATCAAGATCAAAACCTAGGGTTAAGGGATAAGGGTCATCTTCTACAAACTAGACAAACCCATAAAGATGTATCATAATTAGGTTAGGATACATGTTAATATATTTATAATATCCAAAATAAATCATAAAAAATAATTCATAACATCAATTTCGTATTCGATGAAAACCCACTTGAAAACTCAAATTTTTGAAATCAATTTGATGGAACCCGTTGAGAAAAGAGGTCTTAAAGTTGAATAATATCTCATACCTCACTAATTGATGAAGATTGATGGATAAAATTTACCCTTTACATCCCATAAACCCTCCCATAGAGTTGTCTTCAATGGAGTCTTCACTACAGATAGAAAGAAGAGAGAAGGAAGATAATTTGTGTTTATGAGTTATGTGGTTAGGTTAGTCTAATTTAGGTTAGGGTCTTTATATAGGTAATTAATTAAATTAATTTGAAATCCATTAAACCCTTAATAATATACTAACCCCTAAATTAATTAATTGGAACTAATTGAAAACATGCAAGAAAATGCAGGCCCCATCGACGAGACCATGAACGACGGATCGTGGGTCCTTCAACGACCAGTCCCTACCTCCATGCTGCGCATCTGTAGTCTTTCTAAGAGGACTGTGCAAATGATGCCATCAAATTATTTGTCTAAGTGTTGGTCTACGTATGGATCCCCATCGATCAATACATGCTCCGTCGTTTGCCTCTGTAGGTGAACACTACCCAGACAATCTTGATCCCAAAATGCAAGGGTAATCCTCAAGGGCCCTTGGTTTTTCCTTGGGGAGTCCTACCCGTATGTTTAAACCATGAATAATCTTAAACACATTCTATTAATTTATATGAATTTCGGGCTCCTTAATGCTAGTCAAATAGGGTAAGGCACTGTAGTACCTCATTGAAGTAGTTTATGGACGTCATGAACATTATTAGAAATTTTGGTTTCTATATTTCCTAAATTACATATAATTATTAAAAGGGACCTTAAAAAGTGTCTAACACCTTAGCACAATTATGTTAGGATCTAGAACAAATCTTGTATTTTCGAAGTGTTACATTCTCCCACCTTTAAAACATTCGTCCCCGAATGACACTAAAAATCTTTTGAAGGAAAGTATCGACTCAAGACTAGAAGCCCAACCAATAACAATGAATAACAATGTCAACAATGTCATTCACACAAGGCAATTAAAAACTTCAATTACCACACATAATGAGGAACATTACTTCTCACAACAACTTCATAAGCTCAACATATCATTTATGAGTCAATTATCCCATATGCTAACGTATCAAAATGCTACATATAATTTCTTAAAGACTCCAATATCAAAATGCACAACATAACTAAATACAAGCCAAAGAATAAAATTGACAATTTTCAAGTTAATTAGGCATGTTTGACTGTAACATTCACAATAACCATATCAAAAGTTCACATTTTGCAAAAATTCACTGAAAATCAAAGGAACTTTAATTTTTGTTATCAAATAGTTGAGTGTAATGGGACATCATGTCGGCCTCGCCCTCCCATGTTGCACCCTCAACTAGGTAATTCTTCCATAACACCTTACGGAAGCTACCTATTTATTCCTCAATTGCATTACTAGGCTATCAAATATTTGAAGTGGATCCTTTTCATAGGATAGTTTATCCTTCACACCATTATCCTCAATAGGAAGAATGGACTCGGGATCACCAATTGACTTTTTAAGCATAGAAACATGGAAAATCGGACTAACCGAAGCTAATTCACAAGGAAACTTTAGCTCATAAGAAACCTTACAAAACGTTTGCAAGATTTCACAGGGACCCACACAAGCAGGACTCAACTTCTCTTTGTTTCCAAATCTAACCACCGCTTTCATAGGATAAATATTCAAATACACCTTATCTCCTTCTTCAAACACTGAATCCCTTCTCCTATGATCGGCATAAGTCTTTTTGACTATAGGTTTTTTGCAAGTAATACCTTATAATATGGACTTTCTCCAAAGTCTTATAAATAAAATCGGGACCAAGAAGCGAAGGCTCACCCACAACAAACAATTTAATAGGAGACCTACACCTCCTACCATACTAGGCTTCATAAGCAACCATGGATATAGATGAATTAAAACTATTATTATAAATGAACTCCACTAAAGGCAAGAGATTATCCCAATTTCCGTTAAAATCAATGATACGCTTTAAGCATATCCTCAAGGGTTAGAATAGTATGCTCCGCTTGACCATTTGTTTGGGGATGAAAAGCGGTACTTAGCTTTACCTTGATACCAAACCCTTTTTCAGAATGACCTCCAAAACCTATATGTGAATTGTGCACCCCAATTCGATATGATGGATAACGGAATACCATGGCGACACAAAGCATCATCTATGAAGATCCTTACGTAATATATGCCGAATAAGTAGAATTGATGGGAATAAAATAAGCTAATTGGGTCAACCTATCCAAAACCAACCATAAAGAGTCATATTACTTTAAGTCCAAGGCAACCCTAATATGAAATCCATATTGATGTCTTCCCATTTCCAAGTAGGAATTTGTATTTCTTGTAGTAAGCCACCCGACTTTCGATGTTTGGCTTTACCTTGTTGTATATTTAGACACTTAGCAACAAACTCCGCTATATTTATTTTTGAAACCTTCCCACCAAAATACTTCCCTAAGGTCATGGTACATTTTTGTCATACCCGGAGGAATGGCGTAACGTGACCCATGGGCTTCCACAAAGGTCTGATTCCTCAACCCATATACATTGGGAACACATAACCTCCCTTGGTACCTCAAGAAACCATCCTCCCACAAGTAAAATTACAGATTGAGTTTACCAAGATCCGATTCCTTTAACTCCATCAATGTTTGATAAAGGTGTTTTTTGGACTTCACCTCAACAAATAATGAAGACTCGGAGTTATGACGTACTACCACAGAACCTATGGGAGAATCTTCAGTACGAACCTCTAAACGAGCAACCCTATGAACATCATTTACTAGGTTTCTCTTGGCTTCCGCAACATCGAACATAGTTTCCATGGACAAATGACTCAAATCATCCCCTACTACATTGGCCTTACCGGGATGGTAGAGGGAACTAATTTCATACAATTCCATATTTTTTAGGTGCAAGCACAGGTGGTGTCTAGAGCTTACAGGTCAACGTTGCATCTATCAGGACGTGGAGCTTTCATTCGCACTTGGTAGACCGTCATACGTTCGAGAATGTCTACCGTTATTATCTAGCTTAGATGTAGGCTTTATCTAGTGGGGCATGTTTCACTGGTGTTTCTTTCCACTTTCATTTAAAATTTTTTATTAGTGTCGTTTTGGCAAGAATACGTTTAAATGAACTGTTTCTTTCATTTGATTATATCTCTATTAGATGGTTGATTTGTGAAGGCCTATGATTTTAAGTTTTAAAAGGTTTAGCATGAAATAAGAAAACAAAAAGCTCAAATTTTCCGCTAAAATTAACCTAACTTAAGTAAGAATGACGTATGTAGGCTATTCTGCAACCTCTGAGAGGTCACGACACCGGTCTCATCTGGGGTCTAGATTCTGGTCATGACAATGTTTGTATCAGAGCCCTAGGTTAAATTCAAAAAATAATAAGTTCACATAAACCAAATTGAGTGGTTTCTAAGTCATGGTTGTGAAGTGCACCACTATCCTTAATTAGAGACTGCATGATGCGTAGGAAAATTTCCCTTATTCTAATCCTATCGTGCCTTTCCTCATGTCTGATTTTCTCTATGTTAAGAGAATATCAAACATAAACTCTTGAGATTAAGAAAGATGAATATGAGGAGAAACAAAGGCCGAAAGATTGGAGGAGCAGCAGCTGGGGTAAATAAAGTTCCTCCCCAGGCTCCAGCTGCTGGAATGGAGATGCCTATTAAACCAATTGCATTGTAAGATGGAGAAGTGAGGACAAACTTGGTAAAGATGGCCCTAGCCATCACCTCACAAGCTCAAGATATGATTGCCCAGGTGAAGCAACAACGTTTTCCCAAGGAGAACCCACCCGCCAGCACCATGGCTAGTAGGTTAAGGGACTTCACAAGGATGAATCCTCCTGTTTACACTGGATCTAAGATTGCTGAGAATATCAAGGAGGAGTGTAGGGTGGATATGTTTCATGCCACCATGGGACATTCTATGTCCAACAAATGGAGGAAAGCAAGAAGAGGATGAATACTAGGGCAGGGAACATGTCAAGGCAAGATGAGAAGAATTCTTCAAGGATGAGTAGTACTTAAATCAGGGATAAGTCCAGGTTTAAGAAAGGACTCTCCCACCAAGGGGAGTCAAGTTCGTCGAAAGGTCTAGTATCTTCTCGAAGATTGATCTTCATCAGTGTACCATCAACTTAGGGTTAGGGATGGAGATATCCAAAGACAGCCTTTCGTACACGTTATGGTCATAATGAGTTTTTAGTTATGTCATTTGGTCTCACGAATCCACCTACTGCATTTATGGATCTCATGAACAGAGTTTTCCGTGAATACCTTAACTCTTTCGTCATAGTATTCATTGATGACATTCTCATCTACTCTATGACCAAGGAATAACATGAACAACATTTAACATTAACCTTGCAGGTACTTAGACAACATCGACTTTATGCCAAATTAAGCAAATGTGAATTTTGGCTCATATCAGTGACCTTCCTAGGTAATGTTGTGTCCGATAAAAGTGTGGAGGGAGAGCCCAGGAAGACTGAGGTTGTTAAGAACTTGACAAAACCTTACTCCCATAGATATCCATAGCTTCTTGGGATTGGCTGGTTATTATAGTAGGTTTATGGAGCATTTCTCTTCCATCGCTTCCCCAACTCACAGCTTTGACGAAGAAGAAAGTCAAGTTTTAATGGTCGGAGACTTGTGAGAATAGTTTCCAGGACCTCCAGTACATACTCAATTCAGCCCCGGTGCTTACTTTACCTACATGTGGCGAGAATTACACTTTTTATCATGATTCCATCTAGGGTTGGTTTGGTTTTTGTTCTTATGCAGGGTGGTAAGGTGATAGCTTATGCATCCAGACAACTCAAGGTTCATTACAACAATTATCCCACTCAAGACCTTGAGTTGGCAGCTGTGGTGTTTGTACTTAAGTTGTGGAGGTACTACTTGTATGGAGTGCATGTGGATTTATTAACATACCACAAAAGTCTCCATTAAGTGTTCACACATAGGGAGTTAAATCTACGTCACCGGAGATGGTTGGAGCTTTTTAAGGACTATGACATAAATGTCCACTACAATCAAGGTAAAGGTAATGTTATAGTTGATGGTTGGAGCAGGATGAGAATGGGAAGTACAACCCACGTTAAAGATGGGAAGAAGGAGTTGGTGAAAGATGTACACATACTTACAAGACTAGGTGTGAGGTTAGTTGAATCTACTAGTGGAGGTGTTTTAGGCAATCCTAGGTCTGAATCATCTTTAGTAGTTGATGTCAAGAAGAGTCAGCGTCGTGATCCTATGTTGATGGAACTGAACGACTCAGTGGTGGTTAAGATGAATGAGTCTTTTGCTTTCGGAGGTGACATCATACTTAGGTAACAGGACAGGGTGTGTGTACAAGATGTGAATGATTTGCGGACCAGGATCATTGCAGAGGCCCATGGTTCCAGATATACCATACATCCAGGTTTCACCAAGATGTATCACGATCTTAAACAGATTTATTGGTTGGATGGCATGAACATGTACATTGAAGATTATGTTGCCAAGTGTCCTAAATGTCAACACGTTAAGGCATAACATTCTAAGACTAGCGGTCTTACTGAGATTATCGAGGTTTCGACTTGGAAATGAGAGGCCATGAATTTGGACTTTGTAGTTGGTTTTCCAAAGAATAGGAGACAGCATGACTCCAAATAGTTATTTTGGACAGAATGACTAAGTCTACCCACTTTATTCTTGTGAAGTCTAATTACAGAGCGGAGGATTATGCGAAACTCTACATTGATGAGAATGTGAGATAGAATCGGATTATTTTGTCTATTATTTCTGATATAGGAGATCAGTTCACTTCACATTTCTGGAGATCGTTCTACAAGATCTTAGGCACACAAGTTAAGCTTAGTACTAACTTTCATTCTCTGGGCAGGTAGAGCACACAATTCAATCATTGGAGGACATGTAGAGGGCATGTGTGATTGACTTCAGGGGTAGTTAGGACGACCGTCTACCTTTGATAGAATTCTCGTATAATAACAATTATCACTCAAGCATTGGGATGACCCCGTTTATGTCACTATATTGTAGGAGATATAGGTATCAAGTTGGATGGTTAGAGGTTGGAGAGTCATTCATTTTGCGACCAGAGATCATTCATGAAGGCTTAGAGATAGTCAAAGTGATTAGGGACAGGTTGGCTACTGCTTACAATCGGCAGAATTCTTATGCAGAAAATAGAAAATGGCCCTAAGAGTTTGATGTTGGTGACCACGTCTATTTAATTATATAACCTATGAAGGGGGTGATGAGGTTTGGCAGGAAAAGAAAGTTGAGTCCGAGGTATGTTGGGCCATATGAGATCCTACAGCGTGTGGGTGAGGTTGCGTATGAGTTAGCATTGCCTGCGGAGATAACTTCTGTTCATCCAGTCTTTCATGTCTCTATTTTGAAGAAGTTCATAGGTGATCCTGCATTGATTTTAACTGTAGAAGGTTTGGGGGTTGATGAAGATTTGTGCCAGGAAAAGGTACCTGTTGAGATTTTAGACAGACAGGTCACACGGCTGAGGAACAAGGAGATTGTCATAGTGAAGGTATTATGGAGTAATCATCTTCTTGAGGGTGCTACGTGGGAGGCCAAGGCTGATATATGATCCTGCTTCCCTCATCTTTTCACCCCTTGAAGTTAGACTTCCTATTCTTAGGTCTAGGTTTCCTTATCTCTCCATTCTTTGTTGCAATTACATAGTTGTAAATAGTATCTATGTAATGTTTTGACTGGCATTACGCTAGAGAATTATTAGTGTAATTAGGGGATGAATGTTCCTAAGGGGGGGATAATGTAACAACCCTTAAAATAGCTATTCTAAATAATGCTTAATGTGTTTAGAATGCCTACGTTCTAGACCGAGTTCACACAGACTGATAGGTGTAGAACCAGACCTCTAAACCCTTGCTACAGCCAAGCCAACTAACTTGGGGATTTATTTGAGCTAGAAAAGGTTGGGTCCAGCCATGTAGGGCTCTCGAATACGAATGTTTACTCGAATGAGTCTTTGCCGGACTTAAAAAGGGAAAATCTTAGGTTTGGAGTTTCTAGGGGTAAAATGGTCTTTTTCTAGAGTAAGGTTAGTATCATAATTACCCTAAATATAAAATTAATTATTTAATTAATAAGGTGGAAGGGAATTTTTCGGAGAGAGGGCCGAAAATTGGCTACATGACTTACCCTTAGAAAGACATTCTTTTAGGAGACTAAGTTCATTCAATTCATATAAGGCTCACCAGGACTCCGCTTTCTGAATGCCTACCTATTGCAATGGACAAATAACATCACATTCCACTACCTACCTAGGTATTACATTCTTTTAGAAGACTTATCATTTTATTTACTTTTATGGGGGTCATCCTAATCAACATAGACTATGAGAGGTAGACATGGAATTGCGACATTAACCCCAATCACATGAGGGATCCTCCTTGCTTAGAGTAAGGACATTCTCTTAGATTTTACATGGCTTTCCCAATAGCTACACCTATATGGGCGTATACTTAAAGGACAAAGAGATTGCTACTAAGTAACTCATTCAGTACTAACGAGGATTACTCATATCAAGAGGTATATTGGAATACAACATCTGAACTCACGAAGTGTAACCACCCCCTCTTCATATCCTCTCGGTGCTACGCCTAACTCATCCTCCAACATATCTTATGAAGCTCTTATAATGTAGGGAGGTTTCTACCAAACACTTTATCTCAACTCACAAAGAGTGTTCACCCAAAAACTCCCCTTTTGACTTAACTTAGGTTAATTCATTCATTCCAGTGTCAGTTTGTGTACACATGTGAGCACCATTTTCACATAAGAATCATTTCATTAACATTTTACTTCTACACATGCTTAGATCTTCATTCATCACATAACACACTTTACATGCTTCACATAATCAAATAAGTCATTTGGACATAATCCTTAGAATACTTCTCATCAAAACATCATAAAACATATCAACAAGAATACATCATTTACATATTTCTTCACATAATATAACTTCATGGATTCATTGACAATACAAAATCAACTACACATTCATACAATTCAAGTAAACACCGCCACCAAGAAGTTGGACCATACCACTCAAGAGAATTTCGAAATTAAAGCTAATATCATAACCAGCATACCCTTTAATCAAAGTTTACATCACCTATAACATTTTAATCAACATTTCATCATAATATATCCCTTAGGTCAGTAGCTAAAAAACATTATCACCTCAAAAAAAACAAAGCTCAAAGACCAACAATTCATGCTCATTTTACCCATTTCTTAAGCCACAATTTGATGAAAAGATTTAACATGATTTCATTTATGTTTTAGAATTAAAATAACTAAATAACATTAGAAACATAATATTTGAATCATTAGAAATGTTGTCATGCAAGACCTATACTTAGAGTCAGAGATAGAAGAAGTTAGGGTTGGAAACCCTTTTTGAAAATTCATTAGAAGTAACTCCTTGAATGGAAGAGGGTTCAAGGATTACTAACATACCTCAAATAATAAACCTCAATTATTTTTTATGAATAAACGTTCACCAAAATACCCTTTTATTTCCTTCTTGACTTTTAGCTTCCACGGTGATTTGTGAGAGAGTTCTAATGGAGAGGGATTTGGGTTTTAGGAAATGGAGTCTAAAATTAGATCATTGGGTTTGAAAAACTTTAATATATCTAAATAACCCTAAAAATTAATATGTAGGTTCATAAAAGACTTAGGGTGAATTTTGTAAACACCCCAAGTCATTACAGGAAAAGATAGTTTTTGGCAGGCTTGAAACGAAGGTTTGCAACCAACGGACCATCTTCCCATCAACGGTCCGTTGGTGGGGTTTCATTGTTTGAAACTTAGCTCCATTTGGAGCCTGGATAACCTAACTTGAAGTTCCAATCGACGGGGAAAGTCGACGGGCCGTTGGTTGGACCATTGACCGTTATTTGCTCTCGTTGGTGGAAACTGCCAAGGCAGTTTTGTGTCCTTCTCTTAGGCCCTTCTGTAGGGCCCCTTGTTTGTTCTAGTTTGGGTAGTACCCGTACGTTAAACCCCTAAACAGAGTTTTCTAGGTATTAGGAACAACCCACATCAATTTCAAGAAAAACGAACACATAAAACTCACTCAAACACATCAAGAAACGCAAGCACTATCTAAGGCATATCTCCGAACACAATGGACGTTCTTGAACGTGTGACCTCCAAACTTGTCCAAACATAACCCAATCCCTAAGATAATGAATATAACTCATTTTAAATTAAAATTAACTCAAGAAACATTCTCGAAGCTCTTGTTAACGTTAGTTCATTTTAGGGTGTTACACTTCCGGTACGAAGGGTGTTTGTATACTCGATATATAAATGTAGAGGTCTATGTAGACCTCCAAGTAGAAGTAATAAAAATTAAAAAAACTTTTGCTAAATTTGACCTAGTATTGTATTGATGTGAACTAAGAGGCTACTCTTAGTCCTCAATGACGACGACAATGCCGGTTACGTCTAGGGGGTAAACTTGGATGTGATAAAATCAAAGGGACAAAGTTACACCCAAACAAGGTTCTACATATGACAAAACTGAAAAAACTCAAATTAATCCCTCCAGAAAAGACCACATCCCCTAACATGCACCTTACATTGTTTTCCAAACTTATGCGTATAGACTTCGACACAACCAAGAAAAAATTGATAGTCCCATAAAACAGACCACCCCTAAAATTACATCTAAATAGTTCTACCTTCTGACCTATTCAAGAAAGAAGAAATTCTTGGGAAATTAGCTTCTATGTGTAAATATACTCTCATTGGGAAATTCAGCACCACTATGCAAAAACTGGAATTGATTCAGAATAGTTTCTTTATGAAAACTCAGCATTCAGGGGGAGTTAAAATTGCCCACTTTAATTCTAGACATGTTTATATAGACCTCGAAAATGAATTAGATTATAATATCGTCTGGACCTAGCAAAGAATGAGCATATCAGGGCATGTGATGAGAATCCAAGCCAGGACTCCCAATTTCAAACCTCAAGAAGAGACTCTTGTATTTCTTGTATGGGTCTCGTTACCTGAACTTCCTTGGAACTATTACTATAACGAAAACGTAACTTGACTACTATAACCTATTAAAAAGGTGCTCTATTTGGACTCAGCTACAATAAAAAAAATAGAGGAAGTCAAGCTAGAGTGAAGATTCAACTTGATCTTACTAGGAAGAGACATCCTCATGTTTGCACAGGGTTCATCGAATAAGATATCACCGATGGTCAGTGGCAAAAATTGAATATGAGAGTTTGCCTGACTACTGTTTTTATTGCTTACATCAAGGTTGAACAGTGATTGTATTGTGAAACAAAGGGATGAGGAGTCCAGAAGAACAATGGAAATCGAAAATGAAAGAAAGGACAAAAACATTAAAAACTAGGACAAAAAGGAACAACACAATAACAATCACTAAATGCAGGAAGTGAGAGAGGAAATGCTACACAGAAACACTAACATACAGGAAAAACAAAATGAAGATCAGCATCATCAAGAGGAACAATGGCACACAAAAAAAAAAGAGGAACAACAACCAACTACCAGAATAAAAAGGAAAGTAAATGGAGACATATCAAAAACTCAGACATGTATGACATCTATCCCTACTCATTGTAATTTTATTTATCTAGATTTACAAGATCCAATTAGTGTTCAGGAAGGTGAAAAAAATCAACAATCAGAATGAAAAAAAGCCTTAAAAATACAGGTTGCACCAAAAGCATATCTAAAAACACCTATGCATAGCAAGATTCAAATAAATGAACAAAGGAATTATCAGCCAAAACATAGCTTGAGGACCTCAGGTGTTTAGTCAGTACCTCCCCGAACCCCAGAATACCAAATTTACTTATAATTGTGTTGTTGCTGAAGTTGAAGGAGGTATGGATAGGGGGTGTAAGGAGAAGCCCACTAACCGGAAGGAAAGGGTATCCAAAGGGGGGAATTTGCGTCATGTTTTGCATGATGGGGTTTACACTGACCATAACTCTTACTCTTGATCTTCTGCTACCACAAATAAAGATAAAAATTCTCAAAAAATGCAGCATCAACACAAAAAGATACATAGTACAAATAGTGATCAAATTCAGGAAAATAGATTGGATAAGGGGAAACCACCGGATATAGAGAAAATTCAGAAGACTCAGACAGGTAGAGAGCATGTTTGAAATGGAATCAGACTCCTATTAGCAATCAAAATGATCAAGGAGATGAGTAGATAAATATTGGTGACAATACTACAAAACAATCTAACAACAAGTCTATGCATAATGCCCAAAAAAAAGGTACACCGTCAAGAAGAAACAACAAAAAGAATACAACAAATAAGTTACTAAAAATACCAAGAACAACAATAAGGATTATCACATGATAAACTCAGAGCGTGAATATGATGAGAATACACAGTTTATAGATGATGAACCTTATAATGAGGAATGAGATGAGACTAGTGCTTGCATGGTTAAAGCATTTGGATCCGCATTTTAAAGTGAGTTTAATGAGTAGATACAAGAGGTAACTGAACATCATGGTTTATCTCCTAGGAGCAAAAAGCAAGGAAAACATCAGACCAAACAAGCCTCCAACATTACATCTGCTAACTCTTGCAGACCCAACACTAGGTCCAAAAGTCAAGGTTTTTAATGATTAGAATCCTTTTTTTGAATTCCATGAGTTTTAATACTCTTGGTGCTATGGAAATAATTTAAACTCCTAAAAAACTTCATAACATAGGGATTATTGCCATTGTGGAGTCTTTTGTGAATAATGTTCATCCAAAAGGGTTTAGAATCCAACTCAATATGGAAAATTCATTGTGCAGCTCTAATGGGATGATATGATTGTTCTGTACTAGTGAGGTGAATTGTAAACTAGAAGGGTCTTATGAGCAACATATCACTTACATAGTAAGTCATGTTAAACTTAAAACTAAATTCATGCTCTGTGTTATTTATGCCAAATGCAAGGAATACCTTAGGATATATTTTTTGGATTATCTTTTTAACTTCTCTAATATGGACATTCCATGGTGTACTATTGGAAATTTCATTTTGATTACCACTATGGAGGAAAACAAAGGGGGCCTTCCTTACAATATGAATAAGATCTTTGAATCATAGGTGCCATTGTAGCATGTGGACTGCTGGATTTAGGTTACTCTGGACAATATTTCGCAAGGTGTAATCAAAGGGCTGAAGTGGAAAGGGTTTGGAAAAGATTGGACAGGGCTATGGTGAATGACAACTATTTCCGAGAAATGCCACAAACTACTATTACTCATCTTCCATCAGTGGGGTCTAATCATTGCCCACTAGTTATGGAAATTATTGACAGAAATGAGCCAACCAGATACTTTAAATTCCTTCATTATTGGACTGAGCATGAACAGTTCACTACTATAGTGAAAGCTTGTTAGGACAGAGAAGTTCAAGGAAACCCTATATGGAAGCTTCAACAAAAGATCAAAAGACTGGCTAAAACTTGGAGTGGTTAGTCTAAAGCATTGTTTGGTTACATTTTCAAGACAGTCAAGGAGCATGAAGAAAGGATTAAGAGGGTTGAATAAGAAGTGATTACCTATAATTCAAAAGTGAATAGATCCAAAATTCATCAAGTCAATGCCATGCATATTATGAATCTGAAACTTGAAGCTTCTATTTTTAAGCAGAAGTCTCGGTCGTAGTGGTTCATGGAGAGAAATACAAATTCGAAATATTTTCATACCATAATGAGGGGAAGAAGAAGGAAGTTTTTTATTCACAAGGTCTATGATAATGATGTGTAGATGGAAGGAAATAAGAACTTTGCTAATGCAGCATGTGATCATTTTCAGAAAATCTTCACAAGAGAAAAACAAAGAATCAGAGAAGAGATACTACAACATATACCCAGAATAGTTATTCAAGAACCAAAGGGTACTCTTCAATAAATGCCTACTATTGAGGAATTACAACTTCTGTTTTTTTCTTTGAATTCTAATTCCTCTTCAGGCCCAGATGGCTTTGGGGGAAAGTTTTCTAAAGTTGTGGGGAAATTATTTAGGCAGATTTATATAATGTTTTCCAGGATTTATTCCGTTTATTGCTTGCCTAAATATTTTTCATATGCTTGTTCTGTACATCTCCCCAAATTGGATCATCCAAATAATTTTTCACAGTTCTAGCCTATTAGTTTGAGTAACTTCACCTGCAAAATTATCTCCAAATTATTGTGTTGTAGATTATCTCCCATCTTCCCAATCTGATATCTAATAAACAATCAATATTTGTCAAGGTTAGGAGTATTTCTTAAAATATCATGTTGGCTCAGGAAATTATTCATAATATTAAGAAACCCAATGAAGGTGATAACTTCTTCATTAAACATGACATGGCTAAGTCATACGATAGAGTTCCTTGGACATTTATCAACTTAGTTTTGAGAACTATGGGTTTTGGTGAAGTCTTCATTGATATGATTTGGTGTATTATGAGAACTAATTGCTACTCTGTGATAGTTAATTGAACCAGACATGGTTTTTTGCACTCCACGAGGGGTATTAAACAAGTGATCCACTCTATTCGTCTCTATTTGTTTTAGGGGCAGAAATTTTATCAAGAATGTTGAACCTAATGTATAATCATCGTCAATACAATGCTTTTCAAATGGAAATTAGAGGCCCTTAAATAAATCATTTGAGTTTTGCTAATGATATCATTAGCATTACTTCTGCAAAAAAGGAATCTATACAGTTGATCATGGAAGCTTTTAAATAGTTATGAAAGTGTATCTGATCAACTTAGTAATAATCAAAAAAGTTATTTTGTGGTTCCTACTAACACTCTGTCCAACATTATTGAGCTGATTAAAGATACTACTTGTTTCATGCAGAAAGAGAAACCTATTACTTATCTTTGTTGCCCTTTATATATAGGGGGTCAGAAAATTAACTATTACTCAGACTTGGTGGATAAGGTGATCAAAAGAATCAGGTTGGCACTCTAGGATTCTCAGTTTTTGAGGGATGTGTTCTCTGGTGAAGCATGTAATACAGTGTATTATGATTCATAACATGGTTGCGGTATCTACTTCAAGAACAACTTTACATTACCTTAAAAGAGTGACAACAGACTTCTTTTGGGGTTCAGATGGGGACAAGAAAAATTATCATTGGGCATTATGGTAATCTTTATGTCTACCTTATGATGAAGGATGTATAGGAGTACGACACCTCAATGATGTGTTTTCTTCCCTACAAATAAATCAATGGTGGTATTTTAGGACTAAGCAATCTTTATGGGGTAAATTTGTCAAATATAATTTTCCAGAGGTCAAATATTATAGCCAAAACATATGGTACCAGAGAATCTTTGATCTGGAAATATATGCTCCAAAATGAGAGTGTCGTTCAAGAAATACTAAATGGAATCTTCTCAGTGGAAACTTCTTATTTTGGTGGGATAATAGTACGAGTGAGGGCCCTGTTGCTAAGCATTGTAAAGGTATCACCAGCTAGAATCATATCAAAGTTCATCAATTTTGGAGGAATGGCAATGGAATGAGTCTATGGTGAGAATTTATGCCCCTCCTCTGCTTGTTCCCACTATTTTGAAGATAGTAATTCTTTTTCAACATGACATTCCAAATGAGACAGTTCTGAAACTAAGTGAGAATGGTGCTTTTTTCCTCTTCATATTCTTGGAATTTGATTAGAAGGAAAAAAGAAAAAAGCAAGTTCAACAGTTCCATTTGACACCAAAACATTCCATTAAAGGTTTGTTTTTTAGTTTGGAGAGCTCTTAGGTATACATTGCCGAATAACGACAAACTCCATACTTTTAGGGTAGAATTAGTGGCATGTTTCTACTATTTTAGACAAGGTTTTGATAATTTTTACCACATCTTTATGACAAGCAACTTTGCAGCTTACATCTGGAAGTACTATTTAGGAAATTTTGTTCTTATCCATAGCCACATTCCAATGTAATATCATTTAAAGAAGTGGTGGAGTTTGGAAACCAAAAATGAAGTTCATAAACTCAGCCATTTCCTATTTTTATTTGCTTAAATCTATGGAAAAAAGATGTTCAGCTAAATACTCCCAGAAACAGTCCAATGTTGCTCGGATTAAATATTTTATTTATAAGGATATCTAGCAGCTCCTTAACACTACCTTCCCTTATCTTTGTTGGCCTAATAACTTGAAAGATAATATCTTAATAGTGGAATGTTGCAAACAATTCATAAAGGGCAAAAAAGTTTTCTAGAAAAGGCCTTCTAACTCCATTGAAAAACTCAACACCGATGGCAGTGCTCTAAATAATCCCGGGAAAATGGGGCGGAGATGTATCCTTAGGGATTCCAAGGAAAGTCTAATATATGCAATTACAGTATCTCTTGGAATTGGTACCAATAACCAAGAAAATATTCAAGCGGCTACTCATGGTATTCAGTGGTGCATTTAATATAATTACAAGAGACTAATCCTTGTAGTTGACTCGGAGATACTTAATAAATGGCTTAAATACATTATCATAACTCCATGGAAACGTCGACCATACATCAAAGAGCTTCAAAGTTTCCCATTACAGCTGGAATCATTTCACTGTCAACATGTTTAAAGATAAGCAAATAAAACCGCTGATTTCCTATCCAAAGAAACTCACAAGTAAGACATTACTCAACACTACTACACTCACCAACAACTTCCTATAACTGCAGAAGGAAGTTACCTTTTGGAAAATATAGGGGTGATGAACTTCAGAAGAAAGAAGACAAAAAGAATCAAACAACCTCCTTGACTATTTCCTAATCTTGGTTCATATCTTTTTCAACTTCACTATGGCTTTTATAGGCATAGTTTTTTGGAATAGGTTCTTTTCTTTTCCCTTTGTAAGGGTAGAGTCTCCATTATTTATATTTCCTAGTAGCTTTGTATTTAGAGGAGTCCTCTCCATAGATACTTAGTACTAGGTTTAATTCTTTTAGTATGGGCATGAGTTGAATAACCTTAGTAGGAAAATTGAATCTTGAACCACCATAGATTCGGATGTATGGTTTATATCCCCCTCCTTGTACTTATTTCATTTTTATTTATGTTAAGGCCTGGGGGTGTTGCTAATCCCCAGACCCCCCCCCCAAGAGTCGTTCAAATAAAAAAAACTAGGGATGAGACAAGTAGGGACTTGGTCGTTGTTTCTAATATTATGAACGAAGAATGTTGTACATTAATCCTTCAGGTTTATATGACTATATCGAGGATTATGTTGTATTCTCTATATATTGAAGAGTCTCAAGTTTTGGAGTAGAAGTAGAGATGTTAAGGAAGGAAGAACTAATAAACAAGGTCAACCTAAATTTAAGAAAAGGGCTCCAACTGAAAATGTTTAGAGTTCTCTTAAGGCAAACTATGAATGAGGTGATGGTTCCCAAATTGATAAACTTACTTGCTTAAATTATGGGAAGAAGCACTTTGTGAAGTGTCTAGTTGTTACTAGTGGGTGCTTTGGTTGTGGGAAGAATGATCACAAGGAGAGAGATTGTCCTACTATTTCCTCTAGGGAAAGGAGTTCAACCAAGCTCCTTAGACTGGTCTGGATTTTGGTTAACAAAAGAATAATCCTTTCAATGCTCTCCAAGTTAACAAGGAAGCAAATACGGATGAAGGTGTCACGGCCGGAGTCTAGACCCTAGACGAGACCGGCATCGTTGACCTCTCCGAGGTTGCAGACAAGCCTACTTACGTCAATCTTACTTCGTCTAGTTTAATTTTAACGGAAAATTTGTACTTTTTGTTTATTAACATACATACTAATCATTCAATTAGATGCATAATTGTTCACCATCAACCATCTAACATTAAGATCATCAAATGAAAGAAATAGTTTAATATACAATTAAATGTATACTTGCCAAAATGGCACCAATACTATGTTTGAACAAAAGCGAAAAGAAATGCTAGTGGAACATACTCCACTATATCAATCCTTTAAATAATGTAGAATATAATGGGCAAGCATCTTCGAAAGCATGAGCTCGTACCAAGTACTGATGAATGCTCCACGTCCGGATAGTTTCAGCGTCAACCTGTAGCTCTAGCGTCCACCTGTTCCTGCAACTAAAATTGTATAGTTATATGGGATTAGTACACACTTGTACTAAGTATGGGTATGTTCAATCACACACAGAGAACATGCATGATTAAGAACAAATCTTTCCTAAGAACATGATTATGGAAAGTAAAGTAAGTGGACTTGTCAAATTGGGATTAGGGAAGTTAATGAGCTTTCCAAATTTGGATTAGGAAAGTGAGTGAACTTTTCTAATTTGTATTAGGAAGTCATTCCATGAGAGTAACATGAAATTATCATACTTATCATATTGCACAAAGCACATATCATCTTGGGACCTCAACTAGGGAGCCTTTTTTAGAAAACACAGATTATGCCTCATTCATTCATACATACTTCATTTCATTTCATTCATAGGATAGTGAAAACACCAGTTATTACTACGATTTAGTTTAAGACTTTCATCGGGTTCGCTGTGCAACGATCAAGAATGACCTAGTGTCATTACTTAAGTCTAGCGCAACTCTTGATTATCATATCCTAACACCTTTGCTATCATTAATTTCATTATGTGCATCATTTGAGGGTGACCTCATTCATTCATTGGAATTTTAACTTTACCCGACATAGATCATGTGAGCATCATGAAATCCAGTGTCATGAAATCCAGTGACCTTATTCATCATTTCTTTGTTCATTCATCATTTCATTGTTCATTTCATCATACGCCAATGCACTTGGCCTTTTAGTGTGTGTCACACTCTTACTTAACCCTTTTAGGGTTACATAATTTCATCACATACAGCTTAAGTTCACTTACTTTTAAACGTATGCTAGACTTATGATTCTATACATACAAGCCATGAGGTTTTATTCATAATTTCTCTAAGTGATTCATATTTACCCAGATTATGTGGTACAAGACTTATACAACTTGTAGATATGCCACAATATTGATTTCGATATTTAGAGGCTGCATTCATTAAATATTTACTTAAGTATGACTTATTTGTCAATATGGAATTGGGCAAGAGAACCCGATTTCGAATCTCTATAAAAACACTTAATCTTATTTTAAACTTGATAATCACATTTTTCAAATTTGGGGGACCCTAGTTCGATCCCCATCAACCTCATAATATTTCCTCTCCTTTTGTACTCTCATTTTTTCTTTTAAGTCAAGGAGGTTGTGGGTTCAATCCCCCACAAGCTCATTTTTTTTCTTTTAATTTATCTCTAAACTTTCTCACTTATCCAAGAGATTGTGGGTTCAATCCCCACTCTCCACATTTATTTTCCCCTTTATTTTTCTCCTAACTCTCTCATCCATTCAATAGGTTTTGGGTTTAATCCCCACTTAACACATCTATTTTTCCTTGAATTTTTCTCACGAATTTTTTATGAAATTTTCATTTATTGATTTCATGGGTTCAATCCCCAATGACCTCACATTTTAAAAAAAATTAAACGAAGCTCATTTTTTTAAAAATTTGGCCGAGACTATAATTTCCTTAGTGATCTCACTCATTTTAAATGCAGCTTTCATGTCATTAGGTATTACATTCAATCCTTAGTGATGGCATTTCGGACTAGATATGGCCATTATGAGTTCTTGTAATGTCTTTTAGTTTCAGTAATGATCCTGCGGCGTTTATAGACCTAATGAAGAGAGTGTTTCGAAATTACCTATATTTATTTGTCATTGTCTTCATTGACGATACCTTGGTATATTTCAAAGAATGAGGGGGATCATATGGGTAATTTGAGGGTTGTACTAAAAACACTTAAAGAACATCAATTGTTTGCCTAATATAGAAGGTGTGAGTTTTGGTTCAGGTCGATGACATTTCATGGTCATATCATCTCTAGTGAAGGAGTTGCGGTTGATCCAAGGAAAATAGAGGCGGTGAAGAACTGTCCTAGACGATGCACTCCAACTAACTTTAGGAGTTTCTTTGTTCTAATGGGTTGTTATTGGAGGTTCGTGGATGGTTTTGTGTCCTTTGCATCTCCCTGTACTTCGTTTATCCAAAAGGGTAAGAAATTTTAGTGGTCGAAGGCATGTGAGAGAAGTTTCGAATTGTTGAAAGGAAGTCTCACTTTCACTACGGTGTTGACTTTACCAGAGGGTACAAAGTGTTTTGTTGTGTATTGTGTTGCATCCCGTGTGGGTATATCGTGTGTACTTATGCAACATGGGAAAGTGATAGCCTATGACTCTAGGCAACTTGAAGTAATGAGCGAAACTATCCCACTCATGACCTTGAGTTAGTGGTCGTGGTGTTTGATTTTAAAATTTGGAGGTATTACTTGTAAGGTGTACATGTTGACGTCTTTACTGACCATAAGAGTCTCTAATATGTGTTTAACCAAAAGGAGTTGAATGTCCGTCAAAGAAGGTGGTTAGAATTGTTGAAAGATTATGACATGAGTGTCCTTTATCAACCCGACAAGACTAATTTGGTTGCGTATTCCCTAAGTCGTATGACTATGTGCAGTGTATCCCACACTGATGAATCTACCAAATACCTAGTGAGGGAAGTATAGAGGTTTCCTAGGTTGGGGGTGCGATTAGAAGATTCTTTTGATGGTAGTTTCATGGTCCATGATAACTCAAAGACATAATTGGTGGTTGAGGTGAAGTCCAAGCAACATCTTGACAAATCATTGATGGAGTTCAAAGAATCGGTCCTTTGCAATCTTAACGAGACACTCTCCCTAGGGGGGATGGTATTTTAAGGTACCAAGGGAGACTATGTGTTCCCAGTGTAGATGAGTCGAGGGAGCGGATCCTAGAAAAAGACCATTGGTCTCTCTATTTAATTCATCTGGGTTTGACAAAAAGGGACAATCACCTTAGGTAAATTTATAGGTGGGAAGGTATAAATAAGAACATAGCAGAGTTTGTCACTAAGTGTCCAAATTTCCAACAAGTAAAAGTCGAACATCAAAATCCGGGTGGCTTACTACGAGCGATCCTAATTCCTACTTGGAAGTTGGAAGACATCAATATGGACTTTGTAGTAGATTTACCTCGGACTCAAAGGTCAAATGAATCTATATGGGTGGTTGTGGATAGGTTGAATAAGTCTGGTCGCTTTACTCCCGTCAAATATACTTATTTGGCGAAAGATTATGTTAGGATCTTCATAGATAAGATTGTGTGTCACCATGGTATTCCGTTATCAATCATATAAGATCGGGGTGCACAATTCATATCTAGGTTCTTGAGGTCATTCCAAAAAGGGTAGGGTACTAAGGTGAAGTTCAGTACAACTTTTAATCACCAAACGGGTGGTCAAGCAGAACGCACTATTCAAACCCTAGAGGATATGCTTAGGGCTTGCATTATTTATTTCAAAGGGAATTGGGATAATCATTTGCCTTTGGTGGAGTTTGCCTATAATGATAGTTTTCATTCATCTATTTCCATGGCTCCCTATGAAGCGTTGTATCTTAGTAGGTGTAAGACTCCTATAGAATGGTTTGAAGTGGGAGAGCCTTCTCTTCTTGGTCCCAATATTTTTTATATGACTTTGGAAAAGGTTCATATCATAAGGAACCGGTTACAAACATCCTATAGTCGGCAAAAGTCTTATGCCGATCATAGGAGAAGGGATTCGGAGTTTGAAGAAGGTGATAAGGTGTATTTGAAAATTTCACCAATAAAAGGGTTGGTTAGATTTTGTAAGAATGAGAAGTTGAGTCCTCGTTATGTGGGTCCTTATGAAATTTTGCAAAGGGTTGGTAAGGTTGCCTCTGAATTGAAACTTTCTAGTCAATTGGCTTCGTTCATCCGTTTCCATGGTTCGATGTTGAAGAAATGTATAGGTGATCTCGAGTCTATCCTTCTTATTGAGGTTCTTGGTGTTATGGATAACCTCTCTTACGAGGAAGTTCCATTTCAAATTCTTGATAGGCATATTAAGAAGTTAAGTAATAAAGAGGTGGTTTCCGTAAAAGTGTTATAGAAGAATCACCTAGTTTAGGGTCCAACATGGGAGGTCAATGCCGAAATGAAGTCCCGTTACCCTCATCTTTATATTAATTAAGGTTAATCATTCTTTTTAATAATATAAATATGACTAGAAATTGAAGTTTCATGATTTTTGGTGAAGTCTTAGTAAATGTGCATTTTGAGTTGCATTACAGTGATATTATCACCTGAACATGAATTTTGGCCTTTTTGGTTAATTTGAGTGATGTTGTGCGTTTTGATATGGTAAGTCTTTATGAAATGATATGTAGCATGTTGTAAAGTGTAACTTTGTGCAATTTGACTCCTGTAATGTATGTTGAGCTCATGTGTGTTGTGAGAAGGAAATACCGCATGATAAAGTTTTTTGAGCCTTATGTGTGATAATTAGAGTTTTGAAATTTTCCCTGTTAAAATGATATGATTTATGTTGATTTGATATTGTTGATTGGTTGGACTGCTAGTCTTGAGTTTATTCCTTCGGCCAAAAGAGTTTTAGTCTCATTCGGGGATGAATGTTCCTAAAGGGGGGATAATGTAACACTTCGAAAATCCTAGACCAGTCTTGGAGCCTAACATAGGTGCCATAGTGTCTAAGCACTGTTTTAATACCCATTTTAATGAATATATGTCATTTAGTAAGTTTAAGAAGCGAAACGTCTAAGAACGTCCATAATGTTCAGAAACTAATTGTAAGGGGTACTAGCGTGCCTTAGCCTATTTGATTAGTTTTTAGCAGTTGGAAATCCATGAAATTATATGAAAGGGTCCTTGAGGAGGACCCTAGCACGTAGGAGGCAGTGTGCAACCACGAGAACCATAAACGGCTCGTGTGTGGATCGACAGGGCGTAGATGCCTACCATCGTCCCACAATTAGACAAAATGGTGGAGGCCCTTAGATGCACAGTCTCTGAACTCATCGACGGACATGAAGCACGGAAGGGGGGTTAGTCCATCGATTGAGCCACGAGGCGTCGACAGGGTTTCCTATGAGTGGCATGTTTTTGCTACATGTTCTAACTAAGTTCAAAAAAATTAATAAAGGGTTTTAGTTGTTAGTTGGGTATTAAGGGAAGACTAATTAACTAATTTAACTCCTATATAAAGACTCCAAACCCAATTACTCTAATTACAACTCACAAAACAAACTCTCTTCCATCTCTCTTTTTTCTCTCTCTATTTGGAAGCCCCATTGAAGAATAGCAAGTAAAGGGGTGTTGGGGGATGTAAAGGGACGAATTCACCATCAAATCTTCATCAAACGTTAAGGTATGAGATCTAATTCATCTTTTAGACTCATTCCTCAAAGGATTCCTTCAAATTTTATTTCAAAAGTTGAGTTTTAATGTGGGTTTCATCCAATTACGAAATGGATGTTGTGAGCTGAGTTGTTTGTGATTTATTTAGGATATAATGGATATATTAACATTTATTTTAACATGATTATGATCAATTGTGATGGTTTGGTTCAATTTGAAGATTATGATCCTTATCCATTAACCCTAGGTTGATATTGAGGTAAATTGGCTTGTGATTGATTCAATTGTGTTGATTATGGGTTAAATAACTATTAGATGATGTTGTTGCACCAATAATTAACAAATTATAATAAATTAATGTCTTTCATGCTAATTTTGAGAAGTGATCTAGGTTATGAAAATTGGCCTAAGTAATCTTGTTTCACACATTGATTTGGTATTGAATTATGGTGTAGTGACTCTTATAGTATGTTATCATGTTTATTTTTGAATTATGATGTTGAAAATCTGAATTGGACCGAATTTAGGATTTATGGTAAGACCTAAATGATGAACTATGAGGAAGACTTGGAAAATAATCTCTATCTTTACTTCCAATTCTGATTAATTATGGTTAGGTCATGATGTTATATTGGAGTATGGCTTATATTAGGATGATAGGGTGGTATGATGTTTAATTGAAATGTCTTGATTATAGTTTTGAGGTTGATTAAGATGTAAATGCTATAAGAATGGTGATGTGTACCAATGTGCCATATTATGAATTGATGTATTATGTGACAACCTCAACTATATGAATTGTGATAAAAGTAGTTATACTCATACAGTTCTTATTGAGCAGTTGATCATGATGATTATACATGGCGTAGACCCTATGACCTAACTAAGCTATGATTGATAATTAAAGGCTTAAAGACATTTCAAAAAAGGACTTTAGCATAGCACCGAGTGAGCTAGATTGAGGAGTGTCCCTTCCCACATAGTGAAGGTAGAAGCACTACATTACTCTTGAGATTGGAGACTATAATGCATCGAGCATAAAAAGGATCTCAATTATATCTCCTAGTTCTTGAACTGTGTTAACCCCATAGGAATACTAGCTAGTTGATCCACGTAGTTGCTCTGTTTTTATGCTTTGGTGCTACCTTGAAAAATTGTCCACCTTCATTCGGTGTAGGGGTTTCATGACACCGGATTGCACACTAGCTCAGGTGGTCAATGTCGGTTAGGGAAAGATGTTCCCAAAAAGGTAAAATGAATTGAAGAATTGAAATCTAACTAGGATAGCCTAAGGGGTCTAGCGTAGTTTAGGTTGGGTTATGGGACTTTCACTACACCAAATTTTTCCTAACGCCACACTGATTCTAGAGCACAATTAAGAAATGTTGCCAAAAATATATAAGGTCACACTTTTAAAGTGTAGCCTTTGTTTAAAGTTATTGAGAATAATAGACAGCACTTAGAAATGTGCCAAAAAATGATATAGAGTACACTTTATATGTATTGCCTAATTATAAATAATTAACAACACTTAATCATATGTATAGCTAGGATTTTAAGTGTGATGAATTTTTAATAATATTGGCAACACTTTGTAAGTGTTACTTTATCTAATCTCACAAATATTCAGCTAAATAATTTTCCCTCCATGTTTCTGTTAGGGGAATTATTTACCACACAAGTCACCAGCAAAAGGGAAAAATAATATTCTCACTCTTAAGTATTAATTCTCCTCTCATCTCTGTAAATTTTCCCGCGTCAAAGTTATGAGATATCCCTCATCCCTAACTCATCTTTCAATTTTGCTCATTAGATTGTCAAGGAAGATGGGACTTTAAAAAAAATGACAATAAGGTTTCAAAATAAATGGGTGCTCACTTATGTCTTATGTATTGGGTGTAGGTTACAATTATAGGATTAATAATTAATGACTGTGGATTTGCCCTCAAGTTTATAAGTTGACAGTTTGGTCCATTGAATTATAGGAAGGGTAAAAAGGTAAATTGACTAAAAGCTAATTTAACCAATTTTGGTGTGTATCAAAATTGGGGGAAGCCACCAACAAGTTGTATCAAAAAGAGAAATAAAATATTTCCCCACCTCTCATCATATTTTTTTTCTTCCTCTTTTTCTGCTTCGTCGATCTTGCTTGCTTGCTTGCCCTTTCTTCTCATTCTCTTTATCTTTTTCTTCTTCTTTTCGCACATTATTGGTATTGGTTGCTAGTCCTTGAGCTTTCTTCTTTTCTTCTTCTTTAATCAGATTTAACTAATTTAATCAATGGAATAGATTTTGGTTTCTCTCAATTGAAATTACTTCATAAAGGATGAGGGTCACACACCATTGTATTGATATGTAAAATTAATAGTTCTTTGAAATTATTTATCATCAATTGGGCACCTGCAATTTTTTCACTAATTTGCATTCACGTTTCAAACAGATTGTGATAGGTTGCAACAATTGACTATTGAAACAAATTATATAAATATGTAGCAACAGAAAGGTTATTTCAATAGCAACAAAATTGACAGATGTTGCAACATATAACTTACACAAGCTGCAACACATAAGCTAAACGTGTAGCAACATATGACATACATGTCTCAATCGACATGATAGTTATATAATACCATTATAAATCATTGTCTCAAGTGTTATATAATATTTTTATTGCTTAACTATGGTTTAAAGTAATAAAATTTTGTCAAATTTGACATTTTTTCATCTCTAAATTGCTCAATTTATCGATTAAGTAATCCTTTAAGTGACGTATGTGGCAACATATACACGTTTTTTTTTGGGAAAATTGCAACAGTAATGCCATATGTGGCAACATATGCACCTTCTTTTGGAAAATTTGCAACAGAAATGTCATATGTGGCAACATATTCACGTTGTGTTGGGAAAATTGCTACAGAAATGTCATATGTGTCAACATATGCACGTTCTGTTAGGAAAATTGCAATAGAAATGTCATATGTGGCAACATATATATATATCATCAAATGATCTTTTTGGGGTTAATTCAATTAAATTGTACCTAATTCTAGATGTAACACTAATATATAGTCCTATAAGATGTCTAAGTACAAAATTATGGTGTAATACAAAAACTTTCATCAATTCTATCAATTAATTTTACAAAGATTATCATTTATCACTAGCTCATCATACAATGACCAAGTAAATACATATGATAGTTATATAATACCCTTGTAACTCATTGTTTCAAGTGTTATATCATATTTTTATTGCTTAATTATGGTTTAAGTACTAAAATTTTGTCCAAGTTGACATTCTTTTGATTCCTAAAATCGCTCAATTTATTGATTAAGTCATCTTTGTAGCGACATATATGGCAACATATGCATGTTCTGTAGGAAAAATTACAATAGCAATGGCATATGTGGCAACATATGTATATTATAAAATGATCTTTTGGGGTTAAGTCAATGAAAATATCTCCTAATTCAACATGTTACACTAATATATACTCTAATAACAAGTCTAAGTACAAAATTATGGTCTAATACAACAACCATAATACAATGATCAAGTAACTACAATGATAGTTATATAACACACTTATAAATCATTATTTCAAGTGTTATAACATACTTTTATTGCTTAATTATGTTCCAAAGTACTAAAATTTGATCCAATTGACATTTTTCCATTCATATATCGTTCAATTTATCAATTAACCCATTCTTAAAGTGACATGTGTGGAAACATATGCATGTTCAGTTGGAAAAATTGCAATAAAAATGTCATATGTGGAAACACATGTATATCATATAATGGTCTGTGAGGGTTAATTTAATTAAATTGTCACCTAATTCAACATGTAACACTAATATATAGTCCTAAAACATGTTTAAGTAAAAAATTATACTATAATATAACAACCTTCCTCAATTCTTTCAATTATTTTTATAAAGGTTATCATATCACTAGTTCATCATATATGATCAAGTAACTTCATATGATAGTTATATAACATCGTTGTAAATCGTTGTTCCAAGTTTTAATAGCATATTTTATTGCTTAATTATTGTCTAAAGTACTAAAATTTGATTAAATTTGACATTTTTTCATTCTTAAATCGCTCAATTATCGATAAAGTAAACCTTGAAGTGACATATGTTACAATATATGCATGTTTTGGTTAAAAAATTACAACAGACATGTCATATGTGGCAACATGTACATCTTAAAATGTACTTTTTTCGAGATAATATTTCAAAAGGAATAATAACATAACCATTCTACAAACAAATAAGTGATAAAAACCACAAAAAGTCTTAATTTAATACCAATAACTATTATAGTTTATATTAGAAGATATCAACGATAAACTAGAAATAATGAGTTCCTGTAGAAGAAAATTGCAACATGTTATCACTGATGTTGTGGAAAACATAACAATAATTTGAATTATAAAGAAATAATTGGAACGAGAGAAAGGAAAAAGAGAAAAGAAAACGATATTAGTAAAAATAAATTAAATTTGAAATATGAAACAAAACGATCTTTTTATACCTTTTTATTTTATTTTTTAATTCTTTTTGATAATTCATAGTGTGACATCTGTTTTCCACATATATCTTTTCTGTTGGGGTAAATGCATATAATTTTATACTTTTTTTTACAACAAATTTAAAATATATGTTGTCATAGACATCACATTGGTAAAAATTATATTTTGACACATATCTTCTTTCTGTGACATATGTTGCCACATATCTTATTTCTATGACATATGTTGCCACATATCTTTTTGCTGTGACATATTTTGCCACATATCTTCTTTCTGTGACATATGTTGCCACAGATCTTCTTTATGTGACATATGTTGCAACATATCTTCTTTTTGTGATATATCTTGTCAGATACATCCTTTCTGTTTGGGCACATGTAGACTGAGTTGTTGTCATGGATGAAGCTTCTTGTGTAATTTCATCTACAAGGTAAATAAAAGAAATATTGAGATTTACATTTCATTATAAAATAATAATAGTAGGATGTTGCAATAGCTGTATAGTCTGTTGCCATAAATTAACATTATGTTGCCACATATGTACATGCTCTTACAAAACATTAAATTTTTGTCGCAACAAATATATCTTATGTAGCAACAGATGAATAATATGTTGACAAAAATGTACAAATTATTTCAACATTTGAATCTTATGTGGCAACAAACGACCATTTTTGTTGACATAAAGTAAGATGTTAAAACATATGATAACTGTTTGAATATGCACCAACATATCACTAAAATGTTACAACTTACGTTAAATATTTCAAGAATTGAAATATATTTTGGATGCCTGAACAACACTATATTTATAAAATCATATCAACGAAATGGACATAAAAAGAACAACAACAAAAAAAATGACTTTTCACTAAATGATAACAATACTTATACATTTCCTCAAAATAATTTTTTTTTGTGTTGGCTGATTTTCTTTGAAAATTAATAAATAATAGACAGTATTAAGTAATTTATTCAATTAGTACATCCATAAAACGTTTTATTATTCATTAATCCAAGAAGAAAACTTCAAAAATTGTAAAATATTTTTAAAAAATAACTTACGCATTTTTAGCCGAACACGATTACAATTTTGAAAGATGAGAGAGTAATGGAGGACTGGAGAGAAAGAGTAACGAATGAAGAGGAAGAGTAACAGTGGATTTCCGAATTTCTAAGGAAGAAGAAGAGTAATCCCCCAAGAAAGGAAGAAAAGAAGAGAGGGAAGAGAGGAGGGAAGATGAATTTTTTTTTCTTTTTAAATTATTTGATTTGAATTTTACTTCTCTATCATTATACTTGAGGGAACATTCTCCTTAACCGACATAGAGCATGTTATCTAAATATGTAATCCGGTGTAATGAAACCCCACACCGAAAGAAGGTTATCTACCAGCCAAAGTACAACCAAACATGACATAGCTTTCTAGGTGGATCCACTAGCTAGTATCCTATTGTGGAAACATAGTTGAAGAACTAGGAGATATATTAGAGACCCATAGTTCCACATTACATGACAGACTCTATCTTATGGGACTCATTGTGAACCTACCGTCCAACTAGGGAAGGGACACCTCTAATATCTAGTTTATCGGTGCTTAGCGTAAGTCCCTTTCTTGAATAACCTTTGAGTTGTATTTTATCATAAACCTATCATAGGTCATTGGAGGTAAACTTCTTGTATAAACATTATCATGAGCTCTTTAATATTATATGAGAATTTCCTTTCATCATGACCCTTCGTATGTATCACGCCCCGAACTACCCCCGAGACGCGATCATGTAACCTAGGACCACAAGTGAACCCAAGCTAACCCTATTTTCATGATCATGAGCATACAAAAGAATAATAAACTATTGTGGAAGCTAAATCATAACTAAAAATTAAAAGATCGGGAATACCCATATCTAGAATTAGTGGGACAAACCCATTCTAAATCTAGCAAAAACTAAAACTAAATGACTAAATACTAAAATAAAACTCATGACTGTTGTCCTAGGATAAATGAGGACTTAGCACTGAATGTGCAGAACTGGAGATGAGAAAATCAATCTATGCGTGATCTGGTGTTGAGAACCTGAACCTACATCACGAGAATATGTAGCGCACGTATGTTTTAGTACTTGAAAGGTACTGAGCATGTAGGATAGAGTAAAGCTTAAACGAAACATAACTGAACAAGCAAAAGAGCAAGTATATTCATCTATAAATGATATACTGATTTCTGAGCTATTGGATGCAATAAATTTATAACATGCTGAAACTTAATACATAATATAATGATAAATGGTCAATGAAAAGAGTCTAACTGAACTGTGGGAGATACTAATAATCGATAATAAAACCACATGAGCTAAATGTGAAGTATGATGTATAAGTCCCATCGAGAGGACCCAATATACTCTGCCACATGTATAATGCATGCTGGTGGTATCACTAAACTGATTGTCTACAGAGGGGACTTACAACCTTCTTGGCTAGTAGTTATGGGACAAATTGGGTACGTTGAACCCTAGTGCAACTCGATATTATGCTACTCCCATGAATTTTGTAATTGACTGATTATGAGTGAGTTTTCTATCAATACTGGATAGCTCAAAAATGAACATGCAAACTGGTAATGCAATAATATAATCTGGTAATTATGCATTTATAATTGAGGCATGTGTATATGAAGTAACTGAAATATATGACTTTGCATGTTTAATTCAAGAAATTAAAAAATACATAGATGTGGTTATGAAATTCATGCATTAAACTTAATAATAACATTGAAATCTTATTTGGAACATACAACTAATTAATTCATGAACTTCTGTTGATGTTCTAGAATCCCTAGGTCTAAGCATGATATGGGATTCAAGAATCTAAATGAAAACTAGGGACCCAGTGGGTAAAAGGAAACAACTACTTAAATCCCACGTACCTGGTCATGAAATCCACAGTTTCGGGGCTGGAACTGTTGGAGCTTGTGGCGTTCGTGAACTACAGTTCTTGAGCATCTCCTCTCTTGCTATTAATTTTCTATGTTTTAACTTAGCGATTTGACTTAGATATGTTTTAATTATGTTTATAGGCTTAAACTGACTAAAATCTTATTATTTAGGGTCAAAACGACATGTATTAGGGTTTAAACAAAGTGGGAAAGCTCCAAAAGACCCCTGGGAAAGTTTTTGTCCGACCAACCTATGGCCAGGACACACGGTCCATAGGTGGATCCACGTCTCGTCGATTGGTCCTGTTTGATAGAACTTTACTAAAACGGACATAAATTTTTACTAGGAGGTCTGATTTTACCAAAGTTGGTGGATATTTAAATATAATTCAATTATCTATATGTGGGTAGGTAATGGAACGCCTAATTAATTTTTGGCTTATAATTATTTGAAGTTCACACAATTACACTTCTCCCTTAACTATCTGCTAATTCCACCTACGGTCAGACCTATGGATCGTGGGTCCATCTACAGACGGTGCTGGTCACCCGTGGCTCCTGTCATAGGGTGGGTAAAAGGGTTCTTGATCAATGGTCATGGACCATGAACCGTAGTTTGACCTACGGACCGTAAGTCCGTCTGTCAACCAACACTTAACCAATATTACTGGGCTGAGATTATTGGGAGTATGTAACACCATTGATATTTGTGCAGGATGGACCGTGGATCAGGCTACGATCCATCGATGGTGACGTCATTTGCAGCAACAATTTTTTTTGAAAAACTGATTTTTGGTCTGTTTTGGCTACGGGGTGTTACATTTTCTCCCCCTTGGTAACATTCGTCCTCGAATGAATACTAAACTAGCTGAAATAGGGGAGAGAGATGAAAACCCCACAACTAAACCCTGAGATTTGAGTTTGTTACTAAATTGCATACCGAGACTATGCAAATAAACTTAAAATGAAAGTACAAACTGAGGGAACTTGATTCTAAGACAGAATTTATGCATGAATGACAGGAATACTGAAGAGGAACTATTACCTCAAGCTGTAGCGGAATAGGAACGAAAGAGGTGAGGAAACTTGGCTTTCATGGCTGCTTCTGCTTCCCAAGCAGCTCCCTCTATGGACTGACTCCTCAAGAAATCTTGACTAAAGAACCTTCTTTATTTCTCAACCTTCGAACCTGACTGTCTAGAATATCAACTGTACATCCTCATACGAAAGACAATATTTTACCGTCACACACTCTAATGGCACTACAGAGAATGGATTACTCACACACTTCTTCAAGAGTGAGATGTGGCAGACCGAATGCACTGCTGCTAATTCTGCTTGCATCTTTAACTCATATGAAACCTTGCCAACCCTTTTGAAGATCTTTTAAGGGCCTACTTATCTTGTACTGAGCTTCCCGTTCTTTCTAAATCTCATCACACCTTGCTTAGGTGAGACTTTCAGAAAAACCTAATCATCAACATAGAACTCTAGTTTCCTTCTCCTTACATCTATATAAGATTTCTGACGACTTTGTACTGTCTTAAGTCTATGTCTAATTAGTTGCACTTTCTCCATAGCATAAAGGAATGAATCTTGACCTATCAAAGCTGCTTCACCTACTTACAACCAAACAACAGGATATCTACATCTAAACCGATAGAAAGCCTCATAAGGAGCCATTTGAATGCTGGAATGGTAGCTATTATTGTAGGCAAACTCAAAAAGAGGAAGGTGATCATTCCAACTACCTTTTAAATAGATCACACAAGCTCTAAACATATCCTCTAAGGTTTGGATGGTACGCTCTGCCTGCCCATCCGTCTGCGGATGAAATGTTGTACTACTGTTAACTTGAGTATCAAGACCCTTCTGAAATGACTTCCAGAAATGAGAGGTAAACTAAGGACCTCTATCTGAGATTATAGACAAAGGAAACCCATGTAACCTCACAATCTCATTAATGTAAAGCTTGGCATAGTTCTCTGCCGTATCTGTAGTCTTGACTGCCAAAAATCGAGATGACTTAGTCATCCTATGATCTATAACCCAAATGGAGTCATGATGTCTGCTAGTACGCGGTGACCCTGTGATGAAATCCATATTGATCACTTCCCACTTCAAAGTAGGAATGTCGATCTCTTGAGTCATACCTTTTAGTTTTTGACGTTCTATCATGACTTGCTGGCAATTGGGGCACTTACTAAAAAAATCTGGTATATCCCTCTTCATGCCATTCCACCAATAGACTTTCGGCAGATCGTGGTACATCTTAGTGGCACCTGGATGAATAGAATACCTAGTGTTATTGGCTTCTAAAGGAATATGTTGTCAGGACTCGCTCACATCAGAAACACACAATCTATCTTGGAAGCGAAGTACACCATATCCCCCTTGGGAGAAAACATCCACTTTCTGATTATGGACCGTACCCTTAAGTTCAAGAAATATTGGATAACTGTCTTTATTTTCCTTAACCTCCACAACCAAAGACGATTGTTCCCCATTTTGAACTATTAAACCGTTGTCTGATATGCTCATAAGGCGAACTCCCAAGTGAGCAAGCCTGTGAACATCCTTTACTAGCTTTTTCCTGTCTTCCTCAACATGGGCTTCACTACCCATAGATAATCTAATAAGAGCATTGGCTACTACATTCTCCTTAAAAGGTTGATAATGCACAGCCATATCATAATCCTTCAGGAACTCAAGCCATGTCCTCTTTCGATGATTCAACTCTTTCTAGGTGAACACATATAGAAGATTCTTTTGATCGGTGAACACATCTACATGACCACCATATAAATTATGTCTCCAAATTTTGAGTTCAAACACCATTGTTGAAAGCTCGAGGTCATGAGTTTGTTAGTTCTTCTCATGCACCTTAAGCTCTCTATAAGCATAAGCAATAACCTTATCTCATTGCATCAAACAAAACCAAGGCCAATTATGGATGCATCAGAATAGATCATATAACCATCTGAACCCTCTAGAAAATTTAAGACAGGAGTTGTAGTCAATCTAGTTCTCAATTCTGCAAAGCTTTTCTCACAATCATCTGACCATTGGAACTTGACCATCTTCTAAGTCAACCTAGACAATGGTGAGTCTATTGATGAAAATCCTTGAATGAACTTTCTATAATAACCCGCTAGACCTAAGAAACTTATGATATCTATGGTAGAGGTAGGTCTGTGCCACTGTTTCACTGCTTTTATCTTAAATGAATCAACTCGGATCTCTTCATTAGATACAATGTGACCAAGAAAAGCAACTGATTGCAACCAGAAATCACATTTACTAAACATAGCGAATAACTGGCAAACCTTGAGAGTCTACAGAACAACTCTCAAATGAGTTGCATGTTCTTCCTCACTCCTAGAGTAAATGAGGATATCATTAATAAACACAATAACGAACAAGTCCAAGTACTGTTTAAACACTCTGCTCATCAAATCCATGAAAGCTGCAGGAGCATTAGTTTGTCCAAACGACATAACTACAAATTCATAATGACCATACAAAGTTATGAAGGCTGTTTTTGGTATGTCACTATCTCTGACTCAAAGATGATGATAACCCGATCTGAGGTATATTTTTGAGAAGTGACTAGAACTCTTAAGTTGGTCAAACAAGTTATCAATCTTGTGGATGGGACACTTATTCTTGATTGTGACCTTGTTCAACTATCTATAGTCAATGCACATTTTGAGAGAACCACATTTCTTCTTTACGAACAACACTGGTGCACCCATGGTGAAATACTAGGTCTGATGAAGCCCTTATCTAGAAGGTCATTCATCTGCTCTATCAATTCCTTAATCTCTGTTGGAGCAATTCTTTAAGGAGGAATAGAAATATGCGGGTATCTAGAAGGAGATCAATTCCAAAGTAGATTTCCCTTTCGAGAGGAAGTCAGGGAAGATCTTCTGGAAACAATTATAGTAACTCACAAAATAATGGAATAGACTCAAGAGTTAGGCCTTTAAAGCTAGAATCCTTAACAAAAACTAGATGATAGAGATAACCTTAGATATCATCTTTCTGGCCTTAAGGTAAGAAATAAATCAACCCATACGCGCTAAGACACTACCGTTCTATTAAAAGATTGGTTCGTGTGGAAACTTAAAACGAACAATACTAGCTTTACAATCGACTGAGGCATAACATGAGTGTAACTTATTCATGCCTTGAATGACATCGAAGTCTACCATTTCGTACTCTACTAGATCTGCAAAGGTGACTTTCTAAGAGACTGTTATAGAATAATTTCTGTATACCCGTGTAACTAAAATTGGGTCACCGACTGGATTAGAGACTGAGAAAGTTCTGAGAGAGTTTTTGGACTAACAGTAAATTGGACTATTATATTGGATTACAAAAGAAAAAGTCATGTATGTTGTCTTTCCAGTGAGTCAACCATATGTGAGTCACATCTTTAAGTTGGTAGGATGCCAATCTCACCTATCACTACCAGTTACTTACATCACACCAAATATATTATTGACCTCATCAATGTACATTAGTGGGTCCTTACAAACCCGAGACCCTAAAAAACTTAGGCGGATTCATCCTAACAAAATCACAAACTCTTGCTGCCACTAATCGGTAATTTCTATTAGTAGGAACTAGAACCTGTTTATTGTTCTGGTTGGACATACTCTGAGCCAATAGCTAAATTAGAGTTCTGAAACTCTGCATTTGAACTTCCTTATTTGGTACTAGAGGAACTACATTAACATTGCGTGCATTAGCATTCCATGCCTAAGAGCTACGAGAAGGCATGATCTTAAGCGCACAACATCGAATTAGAATGGATTAAGATCATACCTTACGCACGATAAGAGTAATAAGAAAGGGAAGTTTTTCCTAAAACACTTCATAGCCTCACTCTCATTAGATGTGGTGCACTTCACACCCATGAAAAGGACTCTACTTAGTGCGGCGTTTTAAACATCCTAGGACTATTAAACCTAGTGCTCTGATACAAATTTTTATCACGCCCCAAGCTACCCCCGAGATGCGGACACGGAACCTAGGACAACAAGTGATCCTAAACTAACCCTGCTGACATGATCATGAGTATACTAAAGAATAATACACTTTTGAATAAGCTAAATCACACTTAAAAATGAAATGATGGGGAATACCCATATCTAAATCTGAGATATATGAAAATCGATCAGTTTAATACAATGAAGTTACTAACATAATACTAAGCTGAAACTAACTATGTCTGAAATAAGCCTCTAATGAACTAGAAATATTGGGACAAGCCCCAGCTAAATCTAGGAAAAACTAAAACTAAATGACTAAAGATTGTGTAAAACTCTTAAATATCGTCCTCGCAGAATTAGGACTCACCACTTAATCGACTGAACTGGAGATGAGAAAATTGATCTATGCGTGATCTGGATGTTGAGAACCTGAACCTACATCACGAAAAGATGTATTGCACGTATGCGTCAATACTTGAAAGGTACTGAGCATGTAGGATAGAGCAACGCTTAAATGATACATAACTGGACAAGCACGAGAGCAAGTATAATAATCTAATCATGATATACTGATTTCTAAGCTAACTCGATTCAATGACCAATTTATAACATGCGGAAACTCAATACTGATTATACTAATAAATGGTCAATGCAAAGAATCTGACTGAACTGTGGAAGCTACTAATAACAGATGATAAAACCATATGATCTAAATATGGAGTCCGATGTATACTCCCTATCAAGATGACCCAATATACCCTGCTAAAGGTATAAAAGCATGCTGGTAAGATCACTAAAGTGATTGCCCACATAGGGGACTTACAACCAACCTTACTAGTAGTTTTGGGACTAATTGGATATGTTGAACCCTAGTCCAACTCGGTATTATGCTAGTCCCATGAATTTTATATTAACTGATTATGGCTCAGTTTTCTGTAAATACTGGATAGCTCAAAACTGAAAATGCAAACTGGGAATGCATTAATTAATCTGGTAATTATGCATTTATAACTGATTCCTGTATATCTAAAGTAACTGAAATATCTGACCTAGCATGTGTAATTCAAGAACTAAATAAATACATACCTAGAGTTCTGAAATTCATGCAATAAACTGAATAATAACATGGAAATCTTATTTTGAACATATAACTAATTAATTCATAAAATTCTGTTGAAAATATAAAAACCCTAGGTCTAAGCATGATATGGGAATCAAGAATCTGACTGAAAACTAGGGACCGGTGGGTGAAAGGAACCCACTAGTGAAATCCCACATACCTGTTGATGAGATCCACGGAAAAATACTTATGTTTTGGGCCTGGAACAGATGAAGCTTGTGGCGTTCTTGAACTAGGGTTCCTGATCTTTTCTCCTCTCTAGCTTCTAATTTTCTAAGTTTTGATTTTATAATTTGACTTAAATATGTTTTCATTATGTTTCTATGCTTAAACTTACTACAATATGATGGTTTAGGGTCAAAACAAGATATATTAGGGTTTATATAAACTGCGAAAGGTCCAAATAACCCTTGGAAAAGTTGTCGGACAAACCTATGACTAGGACAGACGGTCTGTAGGTTGATCCATACGCCGTCGTTTGGTCCGTCTGTTGGGCCTGTTCTATAGGCCTTTACTAAAATGGGAATATTTTTTTACTTGGAGGTCTAATTTTAGCAAGGTTTGTCACTATGGAAAGATAATTAAATTATTTATGAGTGAGTAGGTCATGAGACACCTGATTCATTTTGGGTTAAAAGTTATAAACATTTGTAGTTGACCTAACTGCACTTCTCCTTTAAATGTCTGCTAATCCACCCTACGGTAAGATCTATGGACCACGGGTCAATCTAAGGACCGTGCAGGTCATTCGTGTCTCTTTTAAGAGAGTGGGTGAAGGGGGTATTGATCGACGGTCATGGACTACGGACCGTAGTCTTACCTACGGACCGTAAGTCGGTCCGTCGACCAACACTTAACCAATTTTCCTAGGCTGAGATTTTTGGGAGTTTCTGATCTTGTTGAAGATTGTTCAAGATAGACCGTGGGTCAGGCTACGGTCCGTTGATGGTGACGTCAGTTGCACCAGCAGATTTTTTCTGAAAAAAACTAATTTTTGTATATTTTTTCTACGGGGTGTTACAGTATGTGAGATTAACATAACATAATCACCTTCTCTAAAAATATACAAGAGGATATCATAAACTTGCATTTTCGTATTCTTATCATGATTACACATTTAGCATGTTGGTAGACCAAAATATATTCATAGAAAAATCATGTATACTTCGTTAGCATTATTATCATCATGCATAGGCTGACATAAACATCATAGAGAAATCATAACTTCGGAAGACTTACCTCTTGCTTCCTAGTACCATATTCAAGAACATACATTCAATTTTAAATAATCATAACATTAACATAGTGAAATACTCAGTAGCATAGTCAATACCGTATCTTCAATTCATACACAAGATAAATTCATAATGTAGGATAAGTATAAGGGTCATTAAAGAGTTCGTTTTAGTGATATTTCCAATCCTAACGTTTACGCGTATCAAGTAGTACAAAAAACCTATTCAAAACCATCAATTAGAGAAAGATCAAGCATCATAGGAAAGTCAAATCTTATGAATAAAATACTCAATGATTCATGTGAAATAAACAATTTAAAACCATTATTTTTCATCGATAGTCATAAATCTAGAGTTCCGAAGAAAACCCATTTTGGTAGAGTAAAAACCATATAATTTGAAATTCTTGAAAACTATCTTTGAAAGGAACTCTTGGGGAAAGGAATCCAAGAATAAAATCCATACCTTATAGACAAATAATCCACGGAATTTTATTGGAAATATTGTAGTCTTCGACTTCTTCCTTAAGCTCTTCTTGTTCTTCAATGGAGTTTGGAAACGAGAGTGTTTCTTGAGAGATCAGAGAATTTTCATTTGAATCTCATTTAGGGTGTAAAAAGAGGTCTAAAACTGACCTAGAATTAATATATAGTCCTCCTATATAATACCAAAAAGACCCTCAACTTAAATGGGTCGTTTTATGAAAATAAATTAAAAAAACTATGACTTTAACGAATCTGGGAAGAGGCTGCGCATCACGGGGAAAATTCACATCCTTTTTCTAAAAGATTGGGTCAAGGAAGTTAGATGTGTGTCATCCTTGAGTTGCGAGGATGCGTCTCAATTAGTGAGGTAGAGTGGCTCGTAAAGGTTGTGGGTCACGCACAACCTTACCCAATCTTCCTCATGCATGCTTCTTTGGCAGCTTGCATACCCGTTTTGGGTCCTCCCAAGGAACCTTCGGGTGGTCCTTGGGGTGTCATTACTGGGCATTTGGATCCTTTATACAACATAGTAACTATCAAAGTTCTCTTTACAAGTTTTTTACATTATTTGAAACCTCAAAATCTTCACAAACATAGGGACTTCAACTAGTTTGAATAAGCTAGTTTCCAGATGTCAAGGTCTTTCTTTGTCATTTTGGCTCTAACCTTTTCCAAATGAACTTATTACATTAATATAGGTTTGGGAACATTATTTTAAATATTATTAAATAGATTAATCTCTTCTATAAGTCATGACATTTCGGGAGTGTTACAATTTCTTTGAATGACAACATGTTTTCTAAATTAGTAACTGAATAGAAATAGAAGTCAAGAAGTCAAGTTTCACGACCTTCACCTAAACCCTAGAATAAAGAGCATTTCTTGGGCCATCACACGGTGTACTTGACCTCGATGAGGTCTTGTACAAGCTCTTTGACATCATTCATTGCATACATGTATGAAAATTAGAGAGAAATCAAAACTTTTCATCGGAAATATCATAAACATCATTACATACTAAACCATAGTTAAATTTAACTCTAAAAATATTCTTTTTTTAGACTCAAGAATAACTTGGGACATAGACCATACAATACAAATATAAATATCTAATGTCTATTACAATAATTTATTATAAAAGACATCTAAGACGATTATGACCTCGAGTCGAGTGAGGACATATTTAAACTTTGGTTGAACGATAACAAGAATCCAAGATTTTATTCAAGATCATTATCCCCAAGGAATGACGAAACGGTCGTAGAGGATAACCTAAGCCTTGGCCTAGCAAGCTGCCCTAGGTAGCAGCATTTGGTCTTTGGGGGAAGCACTCCGCGTCGTGGACTTGGTCCACCTAGAGCCAAAATCTTTCTACGCGTCACAGACATTTAGTGGACTCCACTGTTCAAGAATAAATTCAAAAAATTATGCGGAAAAAACTCCACATCGCGGACTTGGTCCTTGACAAAGATTTCAAATACGAAAGTTAAGATGGACATGTATAAAAGTTAAAATAAGTATGGGGGTATATTTATAACCTTGGGTGATGCTTATAAATTGCTGTTAAGACCTTTTTAAACCCTTTCCTCATCCAAAACCCCAAAACCTATTCAGAAATAAAATATCCCAAAACTCTATCTTCTTCTTGAAACACCAAAACCTCAATTGAAGACAAAGCTCAAGATCAAGCTATAGAGGTTGATTCTTGGAGATTTCTTTTCAGATTTCATGGGTCTTCAATTAAATAGGTATGGTCACCCTTCATCACTTTTTATCCATTCATCTAAGGAGTGAATCAAGGATTTTCAAATGCGATTCATAGACAGAAATTCCCAATTTTCAATCTCTCCATGGTTTCTTTCTCAAATTGATTTCAAAAACATGTTTATGATAACTTGATCATCATCTACTGGTTTTAAGATGAATTTAACTCTAATTTTATGATAAATCCATGATCCTCCTAATTTCTCAAATTGGCCTATAACGTGGGTCTTGTGATCATGACTCTATGTTGATTGAATTATGTTTAAATTATGTTTAATTGCTTATTACTATTGTTATTCGTATTAATTGGATATGAATTGTTGATGATTGACCAATGATGATCAAGGTTTATTGATTGGGTAAATTGATATATACTCCTCTACTTTCTATGGACATGATTAAGTAGAGTACCTAATGTGATCTTCAAACAGTGATGATTGAAGTAAGATTGCATTATGTATTGGTAATTTTATCTACTTTTTTATATATGTATTGATGTTGAATTATTGTAATTTATCAATGATGATCAAAGCTTGGAGGAATCGTATGTTTTACCTATTCTATCTACTATTTTATAGAATGGCTAGATGCTTGGCCTTATATGTGATGTCAATGTCTTTGAAAGCCATTATATATTTAATATGTGGTTATGATTATTATACAATGTGAAGTATTATGCCTACTCTTCAATGCTAGTTCATGATATAGGTTATATTGATAACGCCTCCTATACGTTTAAATTACTATTTGAAGGCTAGGTATGGTCTTCATGTTGATGTATGTATACTCTTCTGTAGTATGATTCCTACCTATATGAACCCTATATTAATGTACAATCGAAGTATGCTAAGAGTCTTCTATTTTAATGTTGAATATTTCATTGTCTCCTATGATATAATGTGACTATGTGTAGTCTATAGTCCTAAATACTCTATATGTGTGTATGACTTGATACTTAAAGAAATGTTGTAAATGTGTTTTGATCTTTAGAGGGTGGGTTCCTCAGTGTTAGGCTTAATCCATTTTGTGATCATGTTGAACAATGTGCAAACACACTTCATGCATGACTATTATTAGGATAGATTCATGATGACTAAAGAAAGGATAGTTATCCTAGGCATCATAACATATTTTATGCATCTAAGTATATGATAAATGAAGTTATGAACATGTTTAATTAGAGGTGTTAGGTGAAGGTAGATGTAACATCCCTAAAAATGGCTATGCTAAATAATGCTTAATGTGATTAGAATGCCTATGATTATACCGGGTTCACACGGATTGATGCGCGTAGAACCAGACCTCTGAACCCTTGCGAAATCGAAGCCAACTAACTTGGGGAGTTATTTGATCTAGAAAAGGTTGGATCCATCCATGTAGGGCTCCTGAATATGAAGATATACTCGGATGAGTCTTTACCAAACTGATAAAGGGAACTCTTATGTTTGGAGAGTCTAAGGGTAAAATGCTCTTTTTCCAAGATAAGGGCAATATCGTAATTACCCTAAATATATAATTAATAATTTAATAAATAAGGTGGATGGGCATTTTTGGTGAGAGAGGGCCAAAAATTGGCTCTTAGAGTGAAGTCTTGCTCCACCCAGGTTCGAACCTAGGTGGAAGCGATGATTTAAATTGTTTTTTTATTTAAGTTGGTAAATTAATGTAAATTATTTATATTTATTATTTATTTGATGATTTAAAATAAAAGGGAAATCATATTTTTTAATATTAAACTAAACCCTATTTGACTAAGTTCTAAACTAGACTCTTAAGCCTAAGATAACTCTCTCCACTCACGTCTATCTCTCACTTTCACGATCAAACAAACTCTCATTAACATTTTCTCTACCGAATAACGTACAAGAATAGAAGATAAACCAAATCTCTTCACACTCCAAGAAGTCACAACGAAAATTTTAAACAAACAACTAACAAAAACGTTAGGCAAAGAAGGAGATTTTCCGTCAAAAGTTTGGTGTACAAACGTGGATTTGGACGTGAGTGTTTGAGAAGGTTTGGGAAACAACTTCAAGGTTGTAACTTCATAAAAGGTATGGGTTCTCTTCTCTCCTAGTCCCTTTTCGAAGAGACCCCATAAGGTTCAGTATATTCCATCCGAAAACTACGGTTGTTTCCCCGTTACATGTCCCTATCACTAACTCACATTGAATTATATGTTGGTTATGTTTGCAGGTAGAAAACTAGGGAAAAACGTGTTTTCTTGAAGCTTATGTGTTTATATGTATGTTCAGAATTATGTGACTTATGTTGATGTTTTCCTAAAATGTAACTACATGCGTATGGGTGTGTTGCCGTGGCTATTGGTCACTGTTTATAAAATTGAAATGGCATGTTAGTTCTTTGTATTTCATGTACACATATTTATGTAAATCGTGATGTTCATATGATATGAAATGTGTCTAATTTAAGTGATAATCTCTTGGCAAAACCGATCCATGAAAATGTACCTAAAATGTTCTAAATGCAGCGTGAAATTCCCCTAAGAACTAACGAAAAATATTAGTGTTTATCGTTTTGTGTCGGCTGAATATCAGCCATATGTAAAAAGTATTGTGTCAGTCTTTTATTTTTATCGTTTTGCGTCGCCTAAAAAAGCCAATTGTATAAAAGTCGTAAAGTAAATAGTAATTGTGTCGGCCAATAATAAAGAAAGGCCACTAAGTTAAGTTTTTTGTTTTTGCGTTGGCCAAATGAAAAAAGGCCAAGTGTAAAGTAGTTGTCGGCCATAATGGCCAAAGATGTAAGATTGTTATGTATAAATAGAGGGTTCTCCTCATAAATAAAATCATCAATCTTTCATCAATCTCTCTTCATTACTCTTTCTCTCTCAATCGCTTCCCCACCCAAAATTGGTATCAGAGCTAGCTAGTTAAATAATAACTATGGAAAATTCTGGAGCTACAAATCTACAAAAACAGGTATACACTCTTAAATTTATGAGTAGCTAAACAAATTTATTCCTGAAAATCTCTTGTTAATTATAATTATTTATCATGTTCTAATAATGTTATAATAAGCATCTTTAGAAGGTTTGCTACAGAAATATTCTATGAACAAGTATGCCCAGACTATGCCATCCTAAAGTTGAAACCGGTAGGCAAAGAAGGCCGTTTTAGGGGAGTAAACAGAGTTGAGGCGCTGTTAGGGTAACTAATCAAAGAAGAAAGCTGTAGTAGTGACTAGACGAGATGATTATTAAACCATTATTATTACATAATAAGTAAGTATAATTTATTAAGAGGTTGGAAGGAATAAAACTTTTAGCAAAAATGAATAAAATGAGTACCTACTTAATTGATGATAATGATGAATATAAGATATTACTACTTTATATATTAAAAAATCTTAATACTGACATAAAAAGAGAAATTTATGATAAATTGGTAACATATGAAATAATAGAGATAACAACTCAAGGTTGGACTCAGTTAACCATACAAAGTATACAGGATGAACTTTATTATGATATGTATGATTTATATGATGATATAGATACAGACTAATGATAAATTACGAATATTTACAATATTGGGTAAAAACTATAGAAGATATAGATCTACATAAGAAATTACTAATAGAAAATCTATTCGATTATTTGAGAACTAGAGAAGTTGAACATCTAGAATATATTACAAATAATGCTAATGAAATACAACGATTAGATCTACTTAAAAGAGAATATTACAGAAAGACATTTTATGAAGGATAATATAATACCAAGCAAAGAAACTAAAATAACAACAAACAATATAGGTAAAAAAATAAGAAAGACATGGAAAAAATTAAGACCCTTATATATAGAATATGAACTATCACAACTAGTCAAAACAAGTAATAATGAAAAAGATCATTTAATAGATAAAATTTCGAAAACAGAATACAAATATGTTCGCTATTTGAAAAAACAGTATGAACAAAGAAATTTATAAACAACAATTAATAGAAAAAATAACGGAAAAAATAACTGAAAAAGAACAAGAATTACAACATAGAAAAAGAAGGTTAGAAGAAAACATATTAGCAGATGTATGTAATAAATCGATACTAGTACAAAGAAAAGATATATCTATGTTAAAATTAGAATTAGATTGTCTTGAATATGAGTTACAACATAATATAATACATAAATTATAATGAATAAAGAAGAATTTGCAGTAGACGAAAAAACATATGAAAATCAAGACGGAATGATAATAAAAATAATATTTTCAAATCTAGGAAGAAGATATAAAAAAATAGGAAATAATCTATACTTAATGTTAGAAAGAGAAACAGCAAAATTAGAAGACAGTTTAACAGCTATGGTAAGAATAACAAAAGAAAATGAAGAAATAGACAGATCAAAAGAAATAGAAAAAATAAAAATACAAGCAAAACAAGAAGTACAATACGTAGAAGAAATAAAAAATACAAGAATAGAAGAACTAGAAAAAGAACTAGCAAAATTAAGATTATTATATGAAGAAAAACAAAAAGCAAAACAAATAGAAAAAGAAAAAGAACTAGAAAAAGAATTAAAAAATAAAATAAACGAAGTACGACAAAAATTAGATGAAGATCTTGAATTAAACGAAATAAATGAAATAGATGAAAATGAAAATGACCAAAAATCGGAAATAAGTGATATAAGTGAAACATATACAGAAATCTTGGAACAGACAAACAAACTAAAGAAATTAGAAATAAATACAGGAGATACAAATAGACCTAGTACATCAGGAGTTAAACCAGAAAATAGTCCAAGAAATAGTCCAAGAAATAGTCCCAGAACTAGTCCTAGAAGGGCACAACCAACTTATTATACAGAAAGTTATCAACAGTCAGATAGAGCTAATACGATATGGAACAGTAGATTAAATAAAAATTGGATACCAAAACCAGCAAATGAACAATATAATTTCTTAGACCTAGATTGTGTAACAGATATAAATAAAGTAATGTTACTATGGACGGGAAATATATCTAAACAACTGATAGATAACAAAATAAGTACAACAGAAACACCAAGATATATAGAAAGAACATTTGTAGGAACAGTTAAATTATGGATAGAAAATCTACCCCCAGAAAGTTTAGAAGTACTTAGAAATAATACAAAATTAGATGGATCTTCTTTAGCAACAAATATAGAAATATTAGATAAATACGAAATGACGATAAGAAGTGAATTCGGAGGTATGACCACAGATGTAAAAGAACAAAATAAAGAAAAAATAATAAACAGGCAACTTATGACAAAATTAGCTATATGTAAAATGTGTTTTATAGAAGAATACACTTGCGCATTTAAAGAATATTACTACAAAGCAAAATATAATCTTAATGAAGCAAAAGAAGTAAGACACCAATATTTTACAAAATTACCAGAACCATTTAGTACAAAAGTAATTAAAGATTGGGAGAATGAAGGGCTTACAGATACTTTAGGATCTAGAATAAAATTCTTATCTCAATGGTTTACACAATTATGTGAAAGCCAAAAAGAAAAATTAAAAATGGAAAAAGTATTAAATAAAAACTTATCGTGTTGCAAAAATAAAATGGCACCACAATTTGGATGCACATATAAAAAACAGAAAAGTAAAAGATATAAAAATTACACAAAAAATAAAACTAAGTATAAATATAAACAACCAAGAAGAAGATATTATATAAAAAATTATAAAACAAAAAGACCATATAGACCAAAGAGGAAAATATCCCAATGTACTTGTTACAATTGTGGAAAAATAGGACACATAGCTAAAAATTGTAAATTACCAAAAAACCTAAAAAGAAAACAAATTGCAGAATTAATTATAGACGAAGAAAAATATATGCAAATAGAATACATAGACTATGAATTAAGTGAAAATGATAGTATATACGAAGTATCAGATATAGAAACTGAAAATGAAGAAGAAAATACTAATACAGATAATGATGAAATAAATGAAGAATAATGTCAGAAAGTGAAATAAAAATAATAACTGAAGAAAATTATGAAAATGAAGAAATATCACATCAAAAAATCATATTTGATAACACAATTTTTGAACAAATAAAAGGAAAAGAATTAGATTTAAGCGTTGAAAAGATACTTGAAACATCCTTATTAAAAAATTTGTTTAAAAGACGAAAAGAAGAATATTATGTAGTTAGTCAGAAAGAACATGCCATAGATTGTAAATATACAAGTGGAAAAGCATATATACCTATAATAAACAAACGAATAATAAATAAAGAAATACAAAATATAAAAAATAAAGCAGATATAAAATATGTACATTTAGGAGGAACAGAAATACTGATAAAAGCTTGTTTCAGAGAAGGAATAGATACACCCATTGAAATATATCTAGCAGATGACAGAATAATACATCCTATAGAAAAAAGCGTAATCAGTGCAGTTAGAGGAAATTTAATATACCAAAAATTTAAATTCATAATAAGTGCTAATTACACAGTAGCATTAACAGATACAAACATAGATAAATCATTAGTACTATATTGGAAATTATCAGGAATAAAGTTAGCACCAGGAAGTAAAATATTTACAGCAAGATGTAAAAATCTATATATATTAACCACAAAACATAAAATAACAGCAAGAAATAAAATTGATAAAATAAAAATAGAAAATCCTTTCGAAAAAATAATTACTGTAATAGACAATAATGACTACAGCTATAAAGAAATTGACATGGAAGAAGATTTAGAAATAGTAAAAGAAAGATTAAGTACTTCAAGCGTACCAAATACACTAACAAGAGCTACCTCATCAAGAATGAGTACATCTAAAAGAAAATATGAAATGCCTCAAGAATTATTAGAAGAAATAACACCTAACCACTATTTTATAACAGGAATAATGGATCAAAGAAAATATAAAATCTTAATAAATACAGGACAAGAAGAAAATCATATAACAAGAGAACTAGTATTAGAAGAAGAAATTATAAAAACAGGACACACATACCCTGGATTACCCAGTGAAATAATAAACACAAACGAAGAAACAACAGAAAAAGAAATAATTATAGGAGGAATTCCATTAAAATTACAATTTAAAATATACGAAGGAAATTATAATATCACGTTAGGAATAAAATGGTTAGAAAAAGTTAAGCCATACAAAATAGAAAATGAACAATTAACAATAACTTGTCAAAATAAGAAAATAATCATAAAAAGAACAAAATGAATAATGAAAATATTTATTCTTGCGAAAATTATTGTAGAAGGATATTACAACAGATATTATACACCTATGATAGATACGGGAGCAGAAGCAAACATATGTAAATATAATTGTCTACCAGAAGATAAATGGGAAAAACTAAAAACACCTATGGTAGTAACAGGATTTAATAATGAAGGAAGTATGATAAAATACAAAGCAAAAAATATAAAGATACAAATATGGGATAAAATACTAATAATAGAAGAAATCTATAATTTTGAGTTCACAACAAAAGATATGTTACTAGGAATGCCATTTTTAGATAAATTTTACCCACATATAATAACAAAAACACACTGGTGGCTTACTACACCATGTGGCAATAAAATAGGAGCAAAAAGGGTAAAAAATAAACAACGAAAAGCTATGGAATGGATAAAAGGTAGTGAAAAAATAAACCAAGAAATGAAAAATATAGATAAAGAACAAGAAACGCGATTGGAAATAATCATATTTACAATAGACAGAGTTCAAATAATTAATGAACAACTAAAACAACTATACAATGAAGACCCATTACAAGGATGGGAAAAACATAAAACAAAGGTAAAAATTGAGCTAATAGACGAAAATAGCATAATAACACAGAAACCGTTAAAATATAATTTCGATGATTTACAAGAATTTAAAATACATATAAATGAATTACTGGAAAAGAATTATATACAGGAAAGTAACAGTAAGCACACAAGCCCAGCATTTATAGTTATAAAACACAGTGAACAAAAAAGAGGTAAAAGTAGAATGGTTATAGATTACAGAAATCTAAACGCCAAAACTAAAACATACAACTACCCAATACCAAATAAAATACTTAAAATAAGACAGATACAAGGATATAACTATTTTAGTAAATTTGACTGTAAATCAGGATTTTACCATCTAAAACTAGAAGAAGAATCTAAACAATTAACAGCATTTACAGTACCACAAGGATTTTATGAATGGAATGTATTACCATTTGGATATAAAAATGCACCAGGTAGATATCAACATTTTATGGATAACTGTTTTAACCAGCTAGAAAATTGTGTTATATATATAGATGATATATTATTATATTCTAAAACACAAGATGAACATATAAGATTATTAGAAAAATTTATACATATAATCAAACACTCAGGTATAAGTTTAAGTAAAAGTAAAGCAGAAATTATGAAACCACAGATAGAATTTCTAGGAATACAAATAGATAAAAATGGAATAAAAATGCAAACTCACATAGTACAAAAAATAATTACTATAGATGAAAATATAGATACAAAAAAGAAATTACAATCATTCTTAGGATTAGTAAATCAAGTAAGGGAATATATACCAAAATTAGCAGAACATTTAAAACCATTATACAAAAAACTCAAAAAAGATATTGAATATCATTTTGACAACAAAGATAAAGAACACATAAAAAATATTAAAAAATTATGCAAAAAATTACCAAAATTATATTTTCCTGATGAAAGTAGAACATTCACATATATAATTGAAACAGATTCAAGCGATCACAGTTATGGAGGAGTACTAAAATATAAATATGACAAAGAAAAGATAGAACACCATTGCAGGTATTGCTCAGGATCATATACTGAGGCACAAACAAAATGGGAAATAAACAGAAAGGAATTATTTGCATTATATAAATGTTTATTAGCATTTGAACCATATATAGTTTACAATAAATTTATTGTAAGAACAGATAACACACAGGTAAAATGGTGGATAACAAAAAAGTTAGATGATTCAGTTACAACAAAAGAAATAAGGAGATTAGTATTGAATATATTAAATTTTACATTTACAATTGAAATTATAAAAACTAATGAAAATCTCGTTGCAGATTACCTATCAAGAAAAAGGAACACAAACTGAACCAGATACAACAGAAGAAATACTCAAAGCTATTAATACACTTTCTACGAAGGTGGACAGTATGGGAAAAGAGTTACAAAATCTAAAAGCTAATAGTCAGCAGCATGACTATAAATATGCGGAGCTACGCCAACATACAGAGTTACGTCGATCGGAAGACGCTAAAATTCCAGAGCTACAAGGAGACGATGGGAAACTCCGAAAAACCCATAACAATGTTTGTTTAGATACAGCTGCAGGTACAAGCAAAAGAATTAATACAAATTTAAACCAGCTATTTGCAAAACCATTTACCCAAAAACCACAAATGCAGATACCAGCAGAACCACAAACATCTACCTATGCAATAAGCCTACAAAATGACAAAAAAAGATACAACTATATTACCCAATCTTACATTGAAAACATACACAAAATTCAGACATATCTAAACCTAAACCCAAGATCCACACAAACAAAAACTCCCGAAGAAGACTATATAACCCAGAAACTACAAGGATATAACAAACTTATTGCACAACCTAAGACCAACCCCAACCTAGTAAAAACATGTTATAACTACGGACTATTAAATACAGTATACACATATACCGGAGAAGAAATAGCCGGAATACCAGAACTACATAGAGCATTTTTAACATATAAAAGAATTACCAAAGGAAATTTATTCTATATAAAATGTTATACAGCACCAGCAGAGATACTATACGAAGAAATAAAATCACCAATACAGGTGGTAAAGATAGGATTAACCAGAGATATGATTATTCCAGAAGAGATAGAAAAACAAAATGAGATACCAAAAGTAGAAATACCTAACTTTTATGCAAATAAAAGAATAATTGGTATAGCTACAATTATACAAGAGTTAGCAAACAATTATTTAAATGGCAATGCCATTTGGAGCTATTATGCAAGAGATCAGGTGATGATTTATGCAAACTCCAAAGAATTAAGAAAATCAGATATGGATGAAGTTCAGAGATGGATTTTGTCATTGCTAAAACCAGAAGAACAACCATCTACAAGAGCTTTGAAGAAAGGATTTATTTCAGAAGAATTATTAGTAAGATATTGCAAACTTATCAGCAACAAATACCCAGATCATAAATGCTCCAAGTGCAACGGAGAAGATAATGTGATACCTACAGTTGATTTAGGATACCTACAGTTGATTTAGGATAAAGAACGAAGCTATAAAAAAAAAAGTTATTATTATTGTTGTTATTATTATTGTTGCGTCGGCTGAATATCAGCCATATGTATAAAGTAAGAATCTTTTAATTTTGTCGTATAGCGTCGGCTGAAAAGCCAATAATGTAAAAAGTCATAAAGTAAACAGTGTTAGTGTCGGCCAATAATAAAGATAGGCCACTAAGTTTTGTTTTTTGCGTCGGTCGAATGTAAAAAGACCAAGTGTAAAGTAGATGTCGGCCATTTTGGCCAAAAGTGTGAAATTTTTGTATATAAATAGAGGGCTTCCCCTCATAAATAAAATCATCAGTCTTCCACTACTCTCTTCTCTCTACAATTATTCCTCTTTAACGCTTCCACCCAAAATTGGTATCAGAGCTAGCTAGTTAAATAATAACTATGGAAAATTCTGGAGCTACAAATCTACAAAAACAGGTATACACTCTTAAATTTATGAGTAGCTAAACAAATTTATTCCTGAAAATCTCTTGTTAATTATAATTATTTATCATGTTCTAATAATGTTATAATAAGCATCTTTAGAAGGTTTGCTACAGAAATATTCTATGAACAAGTATGCCCAGACTATGCCATCCTAAAGTTGAAACCGGTAGGCAAAGAAGGCCGTTTAGGGGAGTAAACAGAGTTGAGGCGCTGTTAGGGTAACTAATCAAAGAAGAAAGTTGTAGTAGTGACTAGACGAGATGATTATTAAACCATTATTATTACATAATAAGTAAGTATAATTTATTAAGAGGTTGGAAGGAATAAAAATTTTAGCAAAAATGAATAAAATGAGTACCTACTTAATTGATGATAATGATGAATATAAGATATTACTACTTTATATATTAAAAAATCTTAATACTGACATAAAAAGAGAAATTTATGATAAATTGGTAACATATGAAATAATAGAGATAACAACTCAAGGTTGGACTCAGTTAACCATACAAAGTATACAGGATGAACTTTATTATGATATGTATGATTTATATGATGATATAGATACAGACTAATGATAAATTACGAATATTTACAATATTGGGTAAAAACTATAGAAGATATAGATCTACATGAGAAATTACTAATAGAAAATCTATTCGATTATTTGAGAACTAGAGAAGTTGAACATCTAGAATATATTACAAATAATGCTAATGAAATACAACGATTAGATCTACTTAAAAGAGAATATTACAGAAAGACATTTTATGAAGGATAATATAATACCAAGCAAAGAAACTAAAATAACAACAAACAATATAGGTAAAAAAATAAGAAAGACATGGAAAAAATTAAGACCCTTATATATAGAATATGAACTATCACAACTAGTCAAAACAAGTAATAATGAAAAAGATCATTTAATAGATAAAATTTCGAAAACAGAATACAAATATGTTCGCTATTTGAAAAAACAGTATGAACAAAGAAATTTATAAACAACAATTAATAGAAAAAATAACGGAAAAAATAACTGAAAAAGAACAAGAATTACAACATAGAAAAAGAAGGTTAGAAGAAAACATATTAGCAGATGTATGTAATAAATCGATACTAGTACAAAGAAAAGATATATCTATGTTAAAATTAGAATTAGATTGTCTTGAATATGAGTTACAACATAATATAATACATAAATTATAATGAATAAAGAAGAATTTGCAGTAGACGAAAAAACATATGAAAATCAAGACGGAATGATAATAAAAATAATATTTTCAAATCTAGGAAGAAGATATAAAAAAATAGGAAATAATCTATACTTAATGTTAGAAAGAGAAACAGCAAAATTGGAAGACAGTTTAACAGCTATGGTAAGAATAACAAAAGAAAATGAAGAAATAGACAGATCAAAAGAAATAGAAAAAATAAAAATACAGGCAAAACAAGAAGTACAATACGTAGAAGAAATAAAAAATACAAGAATAGAAGAACTAGAAAAAGAACTAGCAAAATTAAGATTATTATATGAAGAAAAACAAAAAGCAAAACAAATAGAAAAAGAAAAAGAACTAGAAAAAGAATTAAAAAATAAAATAAACGAAGTACGACAAAAATTAGATGAAGATCTTGAATTAAATGAAATAAATGAAATAGATGAAAATGAAAATGACCAAAAATCGGAAATAAGTGATATAAGTGAAACATATACAGAAATCTTGGAACAGACAAACAAACTAAAGAAATTAGAAATAAATACAGGAGATACAAATAGACCTAGTACATCAGGAGTTAAACCAGAAAATAGTCCAAGAAATAGTCCAAGAAATAGTCCCAGAACTAGTCCTAGAAGGGCACAACCAACTTATTATACAGAAAGTTATCAACAGTCAGATAGAGCTAATACGATATGGAACAGTAGATTAAATAAAAATTGGATACCAAAACCAGCAAATGAACAATATAATTTCTTAGACCTAGATTGTGTAACAGATATAAATAAAGTAATGTTACTATGGACGGGAAATATATCTAAACAACTGATAGATAACAAAATAAGTACAACAGAAACACCAAGATATATAGAAAGAACATTTGTAGGAACAGTTAAATTATGGATAGAAAATCTACCCCCAGAAAGTTTAGAAGTACTTAGAAATAATACAAAATTAGATGGAACTTCTTTAGCAAAAAATATAGAAATATTAGATAAATACGAATTGACGATAAGAAGTGAATTCGGAGGCATGACCACAGATGTAAAAGAACAAAATAAAGAAAAAATAATAAACAGGCAACTGAAAATGTAACTACAATTTCCAGCACCTTGTTGATAATTTCAGAAAATTTACATTGTTTAAAATGTTATGAATAGTTAGGAAAAACAAGTGAGGTCACCGAGGGTCGAACCCGTGACCTCACAACGTTAAAAGTTGTAAAAATAAAGAAGTGAAAAACAATTCGTTAAGGGGGAATCGAACCATGCTCTATGTTTTGAAATAAAGTATGAATATAAGAAATAATAGGAGTTGGATTCGAACCCACAACCTCTCGGTCAAGCTTAATGAAAAAGGAAAAGAAAATAAGTGTCACGCGTGGGAATCGAACCCAAGACCCCTATGCGTAAAAGGAGAATTGAAAGAAAAATAAAGTGAGGCTCTCGGGGTTCGATCCCACAACCTCATGGTCAACTCGAAAAAGTCATCGAAAAAGAAATTAAAATAAAAAGGGCTGTGGGGGTTCGATCCCACAACCCCTCTGCCAAGAAAGAGAAAATTTAAAGAAATGAAATTTAATAAAATGAAGGCGTTGGGGCTTGATCTTTGGTCCCCAAGACGAGTGTACCAAAATAAAATAAATGAAAAACGTAAGCGTTGTCAAAGGGTTTCGAAACCGTGTTCCATTGCCTAAATTCTATATTGATACATAAGTAATACGTGAATTGAATGTTCAAGAATAATGCTGCCTACATAGATCGGTATCGAGATCTTTCCATACATACAAGATGCATAAGTCTTAAACCACATAATATTAGGAAGATATAAATCACATAAATGAATTATGATTGAAGCCTCATGGCTTGTATGTATAGACCCATAAGTCTACCATACATAGAAGTAAGTGAACCTAAGATGTATGCAACACAATGATGATATTAACAATGAAATGATGAAACCCTAGAATGATTAAGTAAGAGTATGAAACACACTAAATGGCCATGTGTATTGGCATATGATGAAATGAACATTCACGTAAAAGAGGGTGTGTAATTATGAAGAGCAAATGTGCTAATAATAATGATTGTGGTGACAACATGATCTAAGGCTAATGTAAAAGATGAGAGTAATCACAAATGAGCCTATGTAAGTGTCACCAAAACGTACTCACCTATGAGAGTGTAAAGTTAATGAAGAGAACAGTCTCTATGAACACTCTAATGAAAGTATTGAGATTAACACACTTAATACTAATAACAAGATGAGAAATCATCTACTGAGATATGATGTCCTCATACTAGAAGCAAACTTTCATGACATATGAATAGAATGTAATGGAACTTTATACTTAGCACCGTTAGACTATCTATGAGCGGTGATGCCTTCTTTCGAAAAGGGCGGAGGTTCACGTAACTATCATGAGATGAGATTTTCTGGCATTGCCGGGTATGGGTCTCCTTATATCTACTAGTATTTGAACCTATACCGCCAATATAGGGATCTGGCTGGGTTCAATTCCTATGTAAGTGATAATTTTTTGGGTTACTTTGGCCGGCGATTAAACCTATTTTCTGTGTGAGGGATACAATGGATTTCATGATACTCACATGATCTATGTCAGTTAAAATTAAAGATTATAAAGAATGAATGAGGCCAGCCACAAATGATGCACATAAAAAAATGAATGACACCAAAGGTGTTAGGATAGGATAATCAAGATTTAAGTAATGACATTAGTTCATTCTTGATCATTGCACAACGAACTCGATGAAACTCTTAAACAACATCTTAGGTATTGTTGAAGTACGTATGATTGAATGAAGAAGTCTTCGTGTGTGATAAATAAGGCTCCCTAGTTGATGTCCCTTATGTTGAACCCTCATTTTTGGAAAGTCTTCATGTTAAGTCCATGATACCAATGTCTCATGGCATATGAATGAATGATAAGAAAGATGTAATATGCTATACACAATATGTTATGTGTTATATGCAATATGTTTTGTGCTATGTGTAAGATGTTATATGTTGTGTTCAATATGATACGTATGATGGTGCATGTTACTCTCATGGCATGACTTTCCTAATAAAAATTAAACAAGTCAACTAACTTTCCTAATTGAAATTTTGCAAGTCTACTGACTTGACATTGCATAAATGGTGTGTGCTTACATATACCCATACTTAGTACAAGTGTGTACTAATACCATACAATTCTACATTTTTAGGTGCAGGCATAGGTGGACAGTAGATCTTACAGGTTGACGTTGTAGCTATCCGGACGTAGAGCTTTCATCCGGACTTGGTAGGCCCTCATGCATTCGAGGATGTCTACAGTTATTATTTAGCTTAGATGTAGGCTTTAGCTAGTGGAGCATGTTCCACTAGTGTTTCTTTCCACTTTTATTTCAGACTTTTTATTGGTTCCGTTTTGGCAATAATACATTTAATGCAATTACGAACTATTTCTCTCATTTGATTATCTCTATATTAGATGGTTGATTTGTGAATGCCTATGATGTGAAGTTTAAAATGTTTAGCATGAAATAAGAAAAAAAAAACCTCAAATTTTCCACTAAAATTAACCTAGATGAAGAAAGAATGACGTATGTAGGCTTGTCTGCAACCTCTAAAAGGTCAACGACGTTGGTCTTGTCTGGGGTCTACATTTTGGTCTTTAAAAAGTTGGTATCAGAGTGCTAGGTTAAATTCCGAGGATAATAAGTTAACATCAACCACATTGAGTTGTTTCAAAGTCATGGTAGTGAAGTGCACCATTATCCTGAATTAGAGACAAAATGTTGCGTAGGAAAATTCCGCGTCTTCTCATCTTATCGTGTAGTTCTAGTGTCTAATTTTCTGGGTTTTATGAGCCTATCTAACATCAATCCTTGTTGTTTTTCAAAAAATGAATACTAAAAGAAGAATTGGTCAAAGTAGAGGAGGAGGAGCTACTGGGGTCATTTAGGTTCCACCCAGGCTCCAGCTGAAGGAGTGGCTATGCCGGTTAACCCTGCTGGGTTGACTGATGCTAGGTGCGGGCATCTACGGACCAGATGGAACAGGCTATCACTATGCACGCTCAAGACATGAATGACCAGGTCAACTGGCAGAATTTTCTGAGGGAGAACCCACCGGTTTGCAGTCTGTCTGACAGACTGAGAGGCTTTACGAGGATGAATCCTCCTATTTTCATAGGGTCTAAGACTTCGTAGGATCCTCAGGAGTTTGTGGATGTGGTGCATATGATTTTGGTGGCTATGAGGGCCACAGATACTGAGAAACCAGAGCTGGCTATCTATCAACACAAGGATGTTGCACAAACTTGGTGCAAGATGTTGTAAGATAGATGAGTTTTGGGCGGAGTTCTGATCATTTGGGAGCTATTTAAGACAGTCTTTCTGGATAGATTCTTTCCCAGCGAGATGATGAAGGCTAAGGTTGAGGAATTTATCAATCTAAAGAAGGGATCCATGATACTGACGTAGTATTCCGAAAATTTTGTTAAACTGTCTAGGAATGCTACTTCCCTAGTATCTAACAACAGGGATTAGATGAGCAGGTTCCTCAAAGGAATCGACGGGGATTTGGAGGAGGAGTGTCGGTTTGTGATGCTCCATGATAACATGGACCTCTCCAGGTTCATGGTGCATATCCGACAGGTAAAGGACATTCATAAGAAGAGAGGTGTTCTTGATGCTAGGAGGAATAAGCCTCATGATAAGGCAGGTCCTAGAAATGGGGGAAACAAGAATAACTTTGGCAACTATTAGTAGCCCAGATTTAAAAAAGGGTGCAGAGTTCAGGGAACTCTAAATTTCAGAGGAGTACATCACCTAGAGGAGGAAGACCCGAGCCCAACAAGGGCAATGGAGGTGAGCTGCAGCATCCCAGAGAGGACTGTGCTCATAGTGGAGAGTGCAAACAAGGCACTAGTGCCTTCTTCGGTTATGGTATGAGCGGGCACATGGTTAAGGACTGCCCACAGAAAAGAGGTCAGGCTTGAGGTAATGCTCATCCTAGTCCTAACCCACAAGATGCAGCAGCAGTCGAGCCTCCTAAGAGGAACAGGTTCTAAGGCCTTAAGGGCAAGGAGGATATGGAGAAGTCCATTGATGTGATCACAAGTATAATCCAGGTATTCTCAACTTCTGTTTATGCTTTACTTGGTCCAGGGTCTACGCTTTCCTTTGTAACTCCTTTTCCTTCTCTCATTTTTGAGATATTGCCTGAAGTTCTGCATGATCTTATAGTGGTTAGTACACCTTTAGAAGAAAATATAAGAACTAATAGAGTATACAAGAATTGCCCAATAGTTGTATGTGCTAAGACTATGTTGTTTAGACTTAGTTGAGTTACCCATGCATGATTTTTATGTTATTCTTGGTATGGACTGGCTTCGTAGTTGTTATGCTTGTATGGATTGCCGTAGTAGGGTTGTAAGATTTCGTTTCCTAATGAAAGAGAGCTAGTCTGGGAGGGGTACAACTCGAGTCGTCCTAATCGTTTGATTTCAAACATTAAAGCAAATAAAATAATGTCCAAGGGGTTATTGTGTCATCTTGTGAGTGTTAATGATTTAGATAATAACATTCCTTCCATAGACTCTATGCCTTTTGTTAATGAGTTCCAAGATGTATTTGCTCATAATTTGTATAGAGTTCCTCTCCTTTGAAAGATTGACTTTGGTATCGACTTATAACCCGATACTAAACCAATTTCAATTCCTCCTTACAGAATGGCTCCAACTGAACTTTAAGAGTTGAAGTTGCAGCTAAATGATTTCAGTGATAAGGGTTTCATTCAGCCGAGCATATCCCCTTGGGGCGCTCTAGTGTTTTTTGTGAAAAAGAAAGATGGAACCCCTAGAATGTGTATCGATTATCGACAGCTCAAAAAAATAACTATAAAAAATAAGTATCCACATCCCAGAATAGATGACTTGTTCGACAAACTCCAAAGGTCTAGTTTCTTCTCGAAGATTGATCTTCATTATGGGTACAATCAGCTCAATGTTAGGGATGGAGATATTCCAAAGCCAGACTTTCATACCCGTAATGGTAACTAAGAGTTCCTTTTTATGTTATTTGGTCTCACAAATGCAGCTGCTCCATTTATTGATCTTATGAACAGGGTCTTCCGTGAATACCTTGACTCTTTTGTCATAGTATTCATTGATGACATTCTCATCTACTTAAGACAAAGGAAGAGCATGAAAAATATTGTAGACTAAACTTGCAGGTACTTAGACAACATCAGCTGTATTCCAAATTCAGCAACTATGAATTCTTGCATAGATCACTGACCTTCCAGGGTCATGTTGTGTCCGACAAAGGTGTCGTGGTAGATCCCAGGAAGACAGAAGCTGTTAAGAACTTTCCAAAACCTCTTACTCCCATAGATATTTGAAGCTTCTTGGGATTGGCTGGTTATTATCGCAGGTTCGTGGAGGGTTTTTCTTCCATTTCTTCCTCACTTACATTTTTGATTAAGAAAAAGGCAAAGTTTGAATGGACGGAGGCTTCTCGGAAGAGTTTCCAGGAGCTCATGGATAGACTCACTTCAGTCGCGGTGCTTACTTTTCCTAAGTGTGATGAGAATTACAAGTTGTATTGTGATGCATCTAGGGTTTGTTTGGGTTGAGCTCTTATGTAGGGTTGGAAGGTGATAGGTTATGCTTCAAGACAACTCAAGGTTCATGAAAAGAATTATCCCACTCATGACCTGGAGTTGACAGCTTTGGTGTTTGCACTGAAATTATGGAGGCACTACTTGTATGGAGTGCATGTGGATGTGTTCAAAGACCACAAGAGTCTCCAATACTTATTCACACAGAAAGAGTTGAATCTACATAAGAGGAGATGGTTGGAGCTGTTGAAGGACGATGACATGAACATACACTACCATCAAGGTAAAGCTAATGTTGTAGCTGATGCTTTGAGTGGGATGACCATAGGAAGTACAACCAACGTTGAGGATGGGAAGAAGGAGTTGGTGAAAGATATACATAGACTGGCCAGACTGGGTGTGCGGTTAGTTGACTCTATTAATGGGGGTGTTTAAGTTCATCCTAGTTCTGAATCATCCTTAGTAGTTGAAGTGAAGGTGTGTCAGCATCTTGATCATGTGTTGATGGAAGCGATGGACTCCATGTTCGTTAAGATTAATGAGTCTTTATTTCTGGGAGATGACGACATACTTAGGTACCAGGACAGGCTGTGTGTAGAAGATATGGATTATTTGCAGAGCAGGATCATTTAGACACCCATAGTTCAAGATACTCCATACACCCAGGTTCCACCAAGATGTATCATGATCTTAAATAGATCTATTGGTGGGATAACATGAAGAAGAAGATTGCTAATTATGTGCTCAAGTGTCCTAATTGTCAACAGGTTAAGGAAGAACATCTTAAGATTGGTGGTCTTTCTCAGATTAAAGAGGTTCTTACTTGGAAATGGTAGGCCATTAATAGGGACTTCATGGTTGATCTTTCTAACACTAAGAGATAGCATGAGTTCATATGGGTTATTGCTGACAGGATGACTAAGTCTTCCCACTTTATCCCTGCGAAGTCTACTTGCAAAGCCAAGGATTATGTGAAACTCTACATTGATGAGATTGTGAGATGGCATGGGATTTTTCGTCTATCATTTTAGATAGAGAAGCTTAGTTCACTTAGTATTTATGGACATCCTTACAGAAGAGCTTAGGCACGCATGTTTAACTTAGTACTGCCTTTTATCCTAAGATTGATAGGCAGGCAGAGCGCGCCATTAAGACATTAGAGGACAAGCTGAGGGCGTGTGTGATTGACATCAAGGGTAGTTGGGACGACCATCAGCCTTTGATAGAGTTCTTGTATAATAATAGCTATCACTCCTGCATTGAGGTGCCACCGTTTGAGGCAAAATATTGTACGTGGTGTAGGTCTTCTGTTTGGTGGTTCGAGGTTGGAGAGTTATCCATTTTGGTTCCATTGATCAGTCATGATGCCTTAGAGAATATCAGGGTGATTTGGGACAGGTTGGCTAATACTTACAATCGACAAAAGTCTTATGCAGACAATAGAAATTGCCCTTAGAGTTTGATGTTGGTGACCAGGTCTATTATAAGTTTTAACCTATGAAGAGGGTGATGAGGTTTGGCAGGAAAGGGAAGTTGAGTCCGAGGTATGTTGGGTCATATGACATTTTACAGCGTGTCGGTGAGGTGTCCTATGAGTTGGCATTGCCTGCGGAGCTAGCTTTTGTTCATCATGTTTTTCATCTCTCTATGTTAAACAAGTTCCTAGGTAATCCATAATCAATTCTACCTATTGAAGGTTTGGGGTTGATAAAAATTTGTCCTATGAGAAGGTACCTGTTGAGATTTTAGACAGACTGGTCAAGCGGTTGAGGACCAAGGAGATTTTCACAATAAAGGTATTATGAATGAATCACCTTGTTAAGGGTGCTACGTGGGAGACCGAGGCCGATATCATAACCCTCTACCCTCATCTTTTCAACTCTTGAGATTAGACTTCCAACTCTTAAGTCTAAGTTTCCTTATCTCTTAACTCTTTGTTTCTATTGCATGCATGTTAATAATATATATGTTATGTTCTGACTGGCATTACGTTAGATAGTTGGTACTGTCATTCGGGGATGAATGTTCCTAAGGGGGAGATAATGTAACAACCCAAGAAAAGGCTATGCTAAATAATGCTTAATGTGTCTAGAATGCCTACGGTTAGACTGTGTTCACATGGTTTGATGCGCATAGAACCAAACCTCTGAACCATTGAGATTGAAAATCCAACTTACTTTTGGAGTTAGTTGATATGGGAAAGGTTGGGTTCAGCCATGTTGGGCTCCCGAATATGAAGATTTACTTTGATGAGTCTTTACAGGACTTAAAAAGGGGAAATCTTAAGTTTTGAGGGTCTAGGGTTAAAATAGTCTTTTTCAAGGATAAGGTTAGTACCGTAATTACCCTAAATATATAATTAATTATTTAATTATTAAGGTGGAGGGGCATTTTGGTGAGAGAGGGCCAAAATATGGCTTTTAGAGTGACGTCTTGCTCCATCAGGGTTCGAACCGAAGGGGAAGCGATGATTAAAATTTTTTTCTATTTATGTTTGTAAATTAATGTATTTCATTAATAATTATTATTTATTGGATGATTTAAAATAAAAGGTAAATTAAACTTTTAAATTTTTAACTAAACCCTATTTGACTAAGTCCCAAACTAGACTCCTAAAGCTAAGATAACTCTTTCCTCTCACGTCTATTTCTCAGTTTCACGATAAAACCAACTCTCATTCACATTCTCTCTGCCAAAAAAGTACAAAAACAGAAGATAATCCAAAGTTCTTCACTCTTGAAGAACTCACAGCAAAAATTTTAAACAAACAACTAATCAAAAACGTTACGCAAAGGAAGTAGATTTCAAGTCAAAAGTTTGGTGTTGAAACTTGGATTTGAACGTCAGAAAAGGTATGGGTTCTCTTCTCTCTTGGCCACTTTTTCAAGAGACCCCTTAAGTTTCAGTATATTCCGTCCGAAAACTAGTGTTGTTTCCCCGTTACATGTCCCTGTCATCAGCTCCCATTGAATCATAGGTTGGTTATGTTTGATGGTTCAAAACTAGGGAAAAAACATGTTTTCGTGATGTTTACGTTTTTCTATGTATGTTTGGAATTATATGACTTATGTTTATGTTTTCCTAAAATGTAACGTGCATTTAGGTATGTTGTCGTGGCTATTGGTCACGGTTTAGAAATTTAAATGGCATGTTAGTTCTTCGTATTTTATCTACACATGTTTATGTAAATCGTAATGTTCATATGATATGAAATCTGGCTGATTTGAGTGATAATCCCTTGGACAAACCAATCCATGAAAATTCAACTTAAACGTTCTAAATGCAGTATGAAATTCCCCTAAGAACTAACGTGTAATTGAATGGAAAAGTAGCTGAAAATGTAAGTACAATTTCCAGCACCTAGTTGATAAATTTCAGCCAATTTAGGTTGTTTAAAATGTTATGAATAGTTAAGAAAAACAAGTGAGGTCACTGAGGGTCGAACCCGTGACTTCACCATGTTAAAAGTTGTAAAAATAAAGAACTGAAAAACAATGCGTTAAGGGGGAATGGAACCATGCTCCTGGCTGGGAAATAAAGTATGAAAATAAGATATAATAGGAATGGGGTTCGAACCCACAACTTCTCGGTCAAGTTTAATGAAAAAGGAAAAGAAAGTAAGTGTGACGCGTGGGAATCGAACCCAAGACCCCTATGCGTTAAAGGAGAATTAAAAGAAAAATAAACTAAGGCTCCCGGGGTTCGATCGCACAACCTCATGGTCAACTCAAAAAAGTCATGGAAAAAGAAATTAAAATAAAAAGGGTTGTGGGGGTTCGATCCCACAACCCCTTGACCAAGAAAGAGAAAATTTATAGAAAAGAAATTAAAAGAAAATGAAGGCGTTGGGGCTTGATCTTAGGTCCCCAAGCCTTGTGGAACAAAATAAAATAAATGAAAAGCGTAAGTGTTGTCAAAGGGATTCAAAACCAGGTTTCCTTGCCCAAATTCCATATTGATACATAAGTAATACGTGAATTGAATGTTCAAGAATAATGCTGCCTATATAGATCGGAATGGAGATCTTAGCATAAATAAAAGATGCATATGTCTTGTACCACATAATATTAGGAAGATATAAATCACATAAACGAATTATGATTGTAGCCTCATGGCTTGTATGTATAGACCCAAAAGTCTAGCATACATTAGAAGTAAGTGAACCTAAGATGTATCTAATGAAACGATGATATTAACAATGAAATGATGAAACCCTAGAAGGGTTAAGTAAGAGTATGAAACACACTAAATGGCCAAGTGCATTGGCATATGATGAAATGAACATTCACGTAAAAAAAGGTGAGTAATTATGAAGAGAAAATGTGCTAATAGTTATGATTGTGGTGACAACATGATATGAGGCTAATGTAAAAGATGAGATTAATTACAAATGAGCGTAAGTAAGTGTTACCAAAATGTACTCACCTATGAGAGTTTAAAGTCAATTAAGAGGCAGTCTCTATGAATACTCTAATTAAAGTATTGAGATTAACACACTTAATACTAATAATGAGATGAGAAATCATCTATTTAGCTATGATGTCCTCATACTAGAAGCCAACTTTCATGACATATGAGTTGAATGTAATGGAACTTTATACTTAGCACTGATAGACTGGCTATGAGCGGTGATGCCTTTTTTCGGAAAGGGTGGAGGTTCACATAACTCTCATGAGATGAGACTGTCTAGCATGCCGGGTATGGGTCTCCTCATATCTACTAGTCTTCGAGCCTATACTTCCCATATAAGGACCTGGCGGGGTTCAATTCCTATGTAAGATAGAGTGTTTTGGGTTACTTTGGCCGGTGATTCCACCTATTTTCGATGTGGGGGATACATTGGATTTCATGATACTCATATGATCTATGTCGGTTAAAATAAAAGTTCCCAAAGAATGAATGAGGTCAGCCTTAAATGATGCACTAAAAAAATTAATGATACTGAAGGTGTTAGGATAGGATAATCAAGAGGTGATCTAAACTTAAGTAATAACACGAGGTCATTCTTGATCACTGGACAACGAACTTGATGAAAGTCTTAAACTACATCTTAGGTATAGCTGGTTTATACACTAGCTTATGAATGTATGAAGTGAAGTCCGTATGAAAGAATGAAGCAGTATCTGTGTTTGATAAAGAAGGCTCCCTAGTTGATGTCCCATATGTTGAGCCCTCATTTTTTGAAAGTTTTCATGTAATGTCCATGATCCAAAAGTCTAATGGCATATGAATGGATATGAAAGATGTAATATGTTTTACGAAATATGTTATGTGTTGTATGCAATGTGTTATGTGCAATGTGTAAGACGTTATGTGTTGTGTGCAATATGATACGTATGATGATGCATGTTACTCTCATGACATGACTTTCCTAATCCAAATTTTGCAAGTCAACTAACATTCCTAATTAAAATTTGGCAAGTCTACTGACTTGACTTTCCATAAATGGTGTGTGCTTGCGTATACCCATACTTAGTACAATTGGGTAATAATACCATACAATTCTATATTTTTAAGTGCAGGCACAGGTGGCCGGTAGATCTTACAGGTTGACGTTGCAGCTATCTAGACATGGAGATTTCATCCAGACTTGGTAGGCCCTCATGCGTTCTAGGATGTCTACCGTTATTATTAAGCTCAGATGTAGGCTTTAGCTAGTGGAGCATGTTCCACTAGTGTGTCTTTCCACTTTCATTTTAGACTTTTTTGGGTGCCGTTTTGGCAAGAATACATTTAATGCAATTATGAACTGTTTCTTTCATATGATTTTCTCTATATTAGATGGTTGCTTTGTGAACGCTATGATCTTAAGTTTAAAATGTTTAGCATGAAATAAGAAAATAAAAACCTCAAATTTTCCGCTAAAATTAACATAGATTAAGTAAGAATGACGTATGTAGGCTTGTCTACAACCTCTGAGAGGTCAACGACACTGGTCTCGTTGGGGTCTAGATTTTGGTCGTGACAAAGTTTGTATCAGAGCACTAGGTTAAATTCTGAGGATAATAAGTTAATATCAACCACATTGAGTATTTTGAAGTCATTGTAGTGAAGTGCACCACTATCCTGAATTATAGACTGAATGATGCGTAGGAAAATTTCCATTCTTCTGATCTTATCTTGCCATTCCTAGTGTCTGATTTTCTTGGTGTTATGAGCGTGTCTAATATCAATCCTTTTGTTTTTCATAAAATTAATACTAGGAGAACAATTGGTCAAAGACGAGGAGTAGCAGCTACTTGGGGCAATATGGTTCCACCCCACGATCTAGCTGAAGGAGTGACTATGCCGGCTAACCCTACTGGGTTGACTGATGCTGAAGTGCGGGTATCTCTGGCCCAGATGGAACAGGCTATCACTACGAAGACTCAAGACATGAATGAACAGGTCAACTAGCAGAATGTTTTGGGGGAGAAGGAGTTTATCAACCTTAAGAAGGTATCCATGATAGTCACGGAGTATTCCCTTAAGTTTGTTAAACTGTCCATGTATGCTATTTCCCTAGTATCTAACAGCAGGGATGAGATGAGAAGGTTCCTCAGAGGAATAAATAGAGATTTGGGGAAGAAGTGTTGGTTTGTGATGTTCCATGATAACATGGACCTCTCCAGGGTCATGGTGCATGTCCAGCAGGTAAAGGACATCCAGAATAAGAGAGGTGTTTGTGATGCTAGGAGGACTAAGCCTCATGATAAGGCAGGTCCTAGAAATGGGGGAAACAGGAATAACTTTGGCATTGGTGGGTAGCCCAAATTTAAAAAGGGGCGAAAAGGTTCAGGGAATTCTAACTTTCAGAGAATTACATCACCTAGAGGAGGTAAACCCAAGCCCAAGAAGGGCAATGGTGGTGATATGCATCTTCCCAGAGAGTACTCTGCTAAGTGTGGTTGTGCTCAAAGTGGAGAGTGCAAATAGAGCACTAATGCCTGCCTAGGTTATGGTACGAGCGGGCACATTGTTAAGGACTCCATCTAGAAAAAAGGTCAGGCTTGAGGTAATTCTAATCCTAGGCCTAATCTACAGAATGCACAAGTAGTAGAGCCTCGTAAGAGGAAAATATTCTACGCCCTTAAGGGCATGGAGGAGATGGAGAAGTTCGATGATGTGGTCACAAGTATAATTCAAGTATTCTCAATTTCTGTTTATGCTTTACTTGGTCCAGGGTCTACGCTTTTCTTTTGTTACTCCTTTTCCTCTTTACACTTTTGAGATATTACCTGACTGCATGATCTTGTAAACATTAGTACACCTTTAGCAGAAAATATAAGAACTGATAGAGTATACACGAATTGACCAATAGTTGTATGTTTTAAGACTACGTTGTGAAGACTTGTTTGAGTTGCCCATGCATGATTTTGATGTTATTCTTGGTATGGACTGGCTTCATAGTTGTTATATTTGTATAGATTGTCGTAGTAGGGTTGTATGATTTCGATTCCCCAATGAATAACTGCTAGTCTGGGAGGTGTACAACTAGAGTCATCCTAATGATGTCCAAGGGGTTATTTTGTAATCTTGTGAGTGTTAATGATTTAGATCATGACATTCCTTCCATAGACTCTGTGCCTGTAGTGAATGGGTTCCAATATGTATTTCCTTATGATTTGCCAAGAGCTCCTCCGCCTCGAAAGATTGACTTTTGTATCGACTTAGAACCTGGTACTCAACCAATTTCAATTCCTCCTTACAAAATGGCTCCAGCTGAACTTAAAGAGTTGAAGCTGCAATTAAAAAATCTCACTGATAACGGTTTCATTCATCCTAGCATATCCACTTGGGGCGCTCCAGTGTTAATTGTGAAAAGAAAGATCGAACCCTTAGAATGTGTATCAATTATCAACAGCTCAATAAAGTAACTATCAAGAATAAGTATCCACATCCCAGAATAGATGACTTGTTCAACAAACTCCAATGGTCTAGTTTCTTCTCGAAGATTGACCTTCATTAAGGGTACCATCAGCTCAAGATTAGGGATGGAGATATCCCCATGAAAGAATTTCATGCCCGTTATGGTCACCATGAGTTCCTTGTTATGTCATTTGGTCTCAAAAATGCACCTGCTCCATTTATGGATATCATGAACAGGGTCTTCCGTGAATACCTTGACTCTTTCGTCATAGTATTCATTGATGACATTCTCATCTACTCTAAGACAAAGGAAGAGCATGAACAACATTTTAGACTAAACTTGCAGGTACTTAGACAACATCAGTTGTATGCCAAATTCAGCAAGTGTGAATTCTTGCTTAGATCAGTCACCTTTCTGTGTCATGTTGTGTCCGACAAAGGTGTGGAGATAGATCCCAAGAATACTGAAGCCGTTAATAGCTGGCCAAAACTCTTACTCACACAGATATTCGAAGCTTCTTGGGATTAGCTGGTTATTATCACCGGTTCATTGAGGGTTTTTCTTCCATTGCTGCCTCAATAATAGCTTTGACTAAGATGAACGCCAAGTTTTAATGGACGGAGGCTTGTGAGAAGAGTTTCCATGAGCTCAAGGATAGAATCACTTCAGCCCATGTGCTTACTTAGCCTAATTGTGGTGAGAATTACAATATGTATTGTGATGCATCTATGGTTGGTTTGGGTTGAGTTCTTATGCAGGGTTGTAAGGTGATAGCTTATTCCTCTAGACAACTCAAGTTTAATGAAAAGAATTATCCCACTCATGACCTAGAGTTGGCAGCTTTGGTGTTTGCAATGAAATTGTGGAGGCACTACTTGTATGGAGTGCAATACTTGTTCACACAAAGAGAGTTGATTCTACGTCAGCAGATATGGTTGGAGCTGTTGAAGGACGATGACATGAACATTCACTACCATCAAGGTAAAACTAATGTTGTAGCTGATGCTTTGAGTAGGATGAGCATGGGAATAACAGCCCACATTGAGGATGGGAAGAAGGAGTTGGTGAAAGATATACATAGACTGGCTAGACTTGGTGTGCGGTTACTTGACTTTTCTAATGGGGGTGTTTCAGTTCATCCTAGTTCTGAATCATCCTCAGTAGTTGATGTCAAGGTGGGTCAGCATCTTGATCCTGTGTTGATGGAGATGAAGGACTCAATGTTGGATACGATGAATGAGTCTTTTGCTTTGGGAGATGACGACATACTTACGTACCAGGATAGGCTGTGTGTACCAGAAATGGATGATTTGCGGACCATGATCATTGTAAAGAGCCATGGTTCTAGATACTCCATACAATGAGGTTCCACAAAGATGTATCATAATCTTAAACAGATCTATTGATGGGATGTCATAAAGGACATTGCAGGTTATGTTGCAAAGTGTCCTAATTGTCAACAGGTTAAGGCAGAACATCTTAAGCTTGGTGGTCTTACTCAGATTATTGAGGTTCTTAATTGGAAATGGGAGGCCATTAATATGGACTTCATGGTTGGTCTTTCGAACACTTGGAGATAGCATGACTCCATATGGGTTATTGTGGAAATGATGACTAACTTTGCCTACTTTATCCCTGTAAAGTCTACCTACAGAGCCGAGGATTATGTGAAACACTACATTGATGAGATTGTGAGATGGCATGGGATTCCTTTTTCTATGATTTTATATAGAGGAGCTAAGTTCACTTAACATTTCTGGAGATTCTTCCGGAAGAGGTTAGGAACGCAGGTGAAGCTTAGTACTACCTTTCATCCTCAGACTGATGCGCAGGCAGAGCGCACCATTCAGACGTTGGAGGATATGCTGAGGGCGTGTGTTATTGAATTCAAGTTTAGTTGGCACGACCATCTACCTTTGATAGATTTGTCATATAACAATAGCTATCACTCCAGCATTAGGGTGGCACCCTTTGAGGCACTATATGGTAGGATGTGTAGGCATTCAGTTGGGTGGTTTGAGGTTTGAGAGTCATTCATTTTGGGTCAAGAGATCATTCATGATTCCTTAGAGAAGGTCAGGGTGATTAGGGACAGGTTGGCTACTCCTTACAGTCGACATAAGTCTTATGCAGACAACAGAAAATGGACCTTAGAGTATGATGTTGGTGACCAGGTATATTTGAAGATATCACGTATTAAAGGGGTGATGAGGTTTAGCAGGAAAGGGAGGTTAAGTCTGAGGTATGTTGGGTCATATGAGATTTTACAGCGTGTCGGTGAGGTGTTCTATGAGTTGGTATTGCCTGCGGAGCTAGCTTGTGTTCATCAAGTCATTTATGTCTCTATGTTAAAGAAGTTCCTAGGTTATCCATCATCAATTCTACCTGTTGAAGGTTTGGGGGTTGATAAAAATTTGTCCTATGAGGAGGTACCTGTTGAGATTTTAGACAGACAGGTCAAGCGGTTGAGAAACAAGGAGATTGCCACAGTGAAGATATTGTTGATGAATGACCTTGTTGAGGGTGCTACGTTGGAGGCCTAGTCCAATATGAGATCCCGCTACCCTCATCTTTTCAGATCTTGAGATAAGACTTCAAACTCATAAGTCTAAGTTTCCTTATATCTTCACTCTTTGTTGCTATTGCTTGTTTGTGAATCATGTATGTGTTATGTTCTGACTGGCATTACCCTAGATAGTTATTTTTGTCATTCGAGGATGAATTTTCCTAAGGGGGAGATAATGTAACAACCCCAAAAAGGCCATGCTAAATAATGCTTAATGTGTCAAGAATGCCTACGGTTAGACCGGGTTCACAGAGATTGATGCTCACAGAACCAAACGTCTGAACCACTGCGATAGCCAAGCATACTAACTTGGGGAGTTATTTGAGATAGGAAAGGTTGGGTTCAACCATGTAGAGCTCCCTAATATGAAGATTTACTCGAATGAGTCTTTACAGGACTTAGAAAGGCTAAATCTTATGTTTGGAGGGTCTATGGGTAAAATAGTCTTTTTTCATGATAAGGGTAGTACCATAATTACCCTAAATATATAATTAATTATTTAATTTATAAGGTAAAGGGGCATCTTGCTCCACTGGGGTTCGAACCTAAGGGGAAGCTATGATTTAAATTGTGTTTCTATTTAAGTTTGTAAATTAATGTATTTTATTAATATTTATTATTTATTGGATGATTTAAAATAATAGGGAAATCAGACTTTTAAATATTTAACTAAACTGTATTTGACTAAGTCCCAAACTAGACTCCTAAGCCTAAGATAACTCTCTCCTCTCACGTCTATCTCTCACATTCATGATCAAACCAACTCTCATTCACATTTTCTCTGCCAAATAAGGTACAATAACAGAAGATAAACTAATGTTTTTCACTCTTTAAGAACTCACAACTAAAATTTTAAACAAAACAACTAATCAAAAACGTTGCGCAAAGGAAGGAGATTTTCGTCAAAAGTTTGGTGTTGAAACTTGGATTTGAACGTCAGAAAAGGTATAGGTTCTCTTATATCTTTGTCCCTTTTCGAAGAGACCCCTTACGATTCAGTATATTCCGTCTGAAAACAATGGTTTTTTCACCGTTGCATGTCCCTGTCACCAACTATCATTGAATCATAGGTTGGTTATGTTTGCTGGTAGAAAACTAGGGACAACACATGTTTTCGTGATGCTTACGTTTTTATATGAATGTTTTGGAATTATGTGACTAATGTTTATATTTTCCTAACATGTAACGTGCATTTGGGTGTGTTGTCGTGGCTATTGGTCACGATTTAGAAATTGAAATGGCATGTTAGTTCTTTGTATTTCATGTACACATGTTTGTTTAAATTGTGATGTTCATATGAGATGAAATGTGACTGAATTTAGTGACAATCTCTTGGCTAAACGAATCCATGAAAATTCTCCTAAAACGTTCTAAATGCAGTATAAAATTCCCCTAAGAACTAACGTATAAGTGAATGGAAAAGTAGCTGAAAATGTAGCTCAAATTTCCAACACCTTGATTAATTTCAACCAATTTAAGTTGTGAAAATAAAGAAGTGAAAAAAATTGTTTTAAGGGGGAATCGAACCATGATCCTGGCTGAAAAAAATTTATGAAAATACAAAATAAGAGGAGTGGGATTCGAATCCACAACCTCTTGGTCAAGCATAATGAAAAATGAAAAGAAAATAAGTGCGAGGCGTGGGAATCGAACACACAACCTCTAGGCGGAAAAGGAGACCTAAAAGAAAGATAATGTGAGGTTCTTGGGGTTTGATCCCACAACCTCATGGTCTGTGGTGTATACACTAGCTTATGAATGTAGGAAGTGAAGTACATTTGAATGAATGAAGAAGACTATGTGTTTGCTAACGAAGGCTCCCTAATTGAGGTCCCATATGTTGAACCATCATTTTTGGGAAGTCTTGATGTCAAGTCCATGATGACAAAGTCTCATGGCGTATGAATGAATGATATGAAAGATGTAATGTGCTATACACAATATGTTATATGTTATATGCAATATGTTAAGTGATATGTGTAAGGCGTTATGTGTTGTGTGCAATGTGATACGTATGATGTTGCATGTTACTCTCATGGCATTTGTGACCCTATTTAAATTTGGCAAGTCCACTGACTTTCCTAATCAAAATTTGGCAAGTCTACTGACTTTACTTTCAATAAATCACGTTGTTAGGAAAGATCTATTCTTACTCATGCATGTCTTTGCTGTGTGATTGCATATATCCATACTTATTACACACACTAATCCTATACAACTCTATATTTTTAGGTGCAGGCACAGGTGGACGCTAGAGCTTACAGGTTGACGTTGCAGCTATCTGGACACGGAACTTTCATCAGGACATGGTGGGGCCTCATGCATTCGAGGATGTCTGCCGTTATTATCTAGCTTAGATCTAGGCTTTAGAAAGTGGAGCATGTTCCACTGGTGTTTCTTTCCACTTTCATTTCAGACATTGTATTGGTGCTATTTTTTCAAGAATACATTTAATGCAATTATGAACTGTTTCTTTCATTTGATGATCTCTATTTTAGATGGTTGTTTTGTGAACGCCTATGATTTTAAGTTTAAAATGTTTAGATTGAAATAGGAAAACAAAAGGTTCAAAATTTCCGCTAAATTTAACCTAGATGAAGTAAGAATGACATATGTAGGCTTGTCTGCGACCTCTGAGAGGTGAACAACACCAGTCTCATTGTATATGTCACATTGTATGAACACAAACATGATGTATGAATGTATGAGTATGTGAAAGGATATTCTCACATGAAGTAGGGTCTATGATGAAAGGAAAAGCTCATCTTAGAATCCTTTGAGCTATATGATGTATGAAGGAACATACTCCCAAAGCCTTCTTTATGAATAAATAAACTAAAGGCTTAAATGTATTTAAAAAGGGTGTTAGATCCTATCACCGAGTGAACATGACAAGTGAGAGTGGGAGCTTCATGTTACTATGTCTGGCTTCCCACATAGAGAAACTTCACGTTTAGCAAGTTCGGGTTCCCAACATCGATGTTGTCTCATGAGATAGAAGCCTCCACATAAAAAGTTCAAGGTTTCTAGAAGTTATATCCATGTTCCATACTACTTGTTATAGCTTATGGATACCACTTATATAGCTATGTACGATTGGGTACACCTTAGGGAAATGGTAAGCCTCTCTTTTCGGTGTGGGAGTAGAATACTAGATTCCATATAGCTCACATGGTCTATGTCAGTTATTGCTATGTATACCAAAGTTATGAATGAACTAACATATGATTATGGATTCTAATCCCAACTCCTTGAAGAGGTTACCTATTATACGTAGGACTATGGACCCTACCCATGCATTGCACTAGTGAAAGCAAAGAAGGTATAACATTAGTATATGTATGAAATTAAGAGTTATCTTATGTATGTATGAATTGTATGAGTGCATTGTTAAGTGACTTTGCTATGTCAAGACATGAATTACGTGTATGTGTGTAAACTGCACTTATGTCTTCTAAATGAGTTTATTTAACATATGTGGGGGTATGCGACTCCATGTGTACATTGCACAAGTAAGCTTCTGAAAGAGTTGTGAGGGTGGTTTACTTATTTTATGAGATAGATGAGTTATGACTGAGGTTGTAGTAAAGGAAAGAGTCCTTATATGATGCTATTAAGTATGTATGTTATGTCTAGTTATAATGAAGTTATTCCGACTTTATTGAATATGTTATTCTTAGTCTGGGTGACTTCTTAGGTACACTTAGTGTAAGTAGTATTATGGTATGCTACCAACACATTGCACTATTGTGACTTAAGGTTGTCTTTAATGGTGGTGCTTATGTAAACCTTATATTTATGATGTGCTTATGACTTGTGAGTATTTGTGGTTATGTTTATGAAGCATATCTATGAAAGACTATTATACGATAATCTCAAGGTGATATATTGTACAAAGTACACTTTAGGGGTTACTTCAGGAAAGAAGTAAGACAAAAGACAGGTAATGTATGTTATGTACTGAATATGCCTTAAAGTATGATAAATGACTTTATGTACAATTATGACTAGTATCCATGTCTATATAATGTATATGAACTATATTGAGGTGATATGTGCCTATATTAGTAAAGCTTAAAAAAAGTCATGTTGAATGATTTTAAATGAAATTCTTTTTTAATTCATGTTTTTGCATGGTTTCCATAATTAGTGCATTCTTGTACTAATACCATTCATCATCTTCTTTTTTTTACACAAAGTGTAGGTGTTGATGGCTAAAGGATGTCTCCTAATGAAGAGATTGGATAGGTCTCCAATGTTCAAGTAAAGGAGTCCTTATGATTCATGGGTTTCTTATGTAAAGATGTTCTTTAGGTCTATGTAATAGATTAGACTTATATTTTATGTTGTTAAGGGTCGTGTCCCTATTCTATTCTATTGAGTTGTATCATAAAATGTCAAAGAGACTTAGAGTCCACTTATGTTATTTTATATACATATGAAGTGATGATTCTAGTATATGATGTGCTATGAAGACTTTTAAATTTTCCGATATTTTTAATACGATTATGCAATGAAACATGTCTAAGGTATTGTCTTAGACCTTTGAGAGGTCGACGATGCCGTGTGGCGAACTAAGAGTATTCTAACTTCTAGGGTGTACTTTGGGTAGTTACAAACTTGGTATCAGTGAATAAGGTTTTGTGTTTTGTCCGTAGGTTTCAAAGTCTCGTATTGTCACATCTAGTAGAGTCTCGTTCATCGATGGTGAGTCACGACATATCTATGACTGAGAGTCTATAGGACGATAGAGTTTACCTTCTTCCCTTTTCTCATGCCGTGCCATAGAACATAACTCTATATGATATCCCTCATATGTTTCCTTGTCTGATGGTCTTTAAGATTTGATTTCTTGGATTGTGATGATGTCTTAATACTTTAGGGAGAAAAGTTGTGTTTTGATGCTTACATTGGTTTTATGCTTTGATGAGTATATCTGAAGGTGAATTTAGTATATGTTGATGTTATTCCATTTATGGCTCTAGGTGGTTTATGAGGAAGGAGATTCTATGTTGACAAGTTATGATATTATGTAGTTATAGCTTGTGGTTATTGTTCGATGGGGTTCCTCTTTCAAATGATAGATTGCCTTGTGATTATGTATAAGGTTATGATATAGGCTTGAAAAGTCTTGGAAGATCTGGTGAATAGTTAAAAGATTAATGTTGCCCTAGAAAATGTTAAATTCTCCATAGTGTCCTTGTGTGGATTGTTATTTTTTGTATACGCTTTCTCATAAGAAGGGGAGATATTTTGTTGAGCCTTGTAAGTCGATGGTGAAATGTGCTAGTCAATGGGAGAACCTTTATGACTTGTAAATGATTCCCTCTATGTGAACCTATTCTAAGAGTGAAAGAAGTTTTATTCCATAAGTTGGAAGTATAATTACTCTAAGGTGACTTAGGGGGATCAATGGTAAGTACCCCTTAACTTTTGAAGAGAAGGAGAGAATGGAGCTTGACCTACTTTGAAGTTGTTTATTGTCTTTAAAGATTGGATTTAAATATGACAATTTGAGGAATTGCTTAGATTATATCTAGGTATGGTTGGTTGGGATGTTCGACCAAAAGTAATGACCTTTCTAGGATTGAATCATGAACTACTTACCTCGTTAGAGCATGGTGGTAGAATGGGATGAGATATGGAATTACCCTTGGTATTCATGGTGTAGTTAAAGCCACATGTGGTTGGGTGGCATTACCTAACTTGATTGTTATAAGTTTCATTTGGGTGTTAGGCTTAGAGAAATGATGATGATTCGTTTAGTCGACACCTTAAAGAGAGACTAGTACTGTAAGCCCTCAATGATGTCAAACATTCTCTTGTTAGGGGTATATAGGTTGGTCTTGACTTGCCTTGACCTTGTTGTTAAATGGAATGAGGTAACAAACACTAATTAGGCTTACCCCAACTGGGGGATAATGTGAACAAATGGTAAGATTCGTAGAGCCCATGACGTCCCTATGTTGAGTGTCATTGAACTTCTCTACGTTAACAATTAGTTTGTAGTTATGGTAAGAACGATTTTCATAATCTTAGATCCCAAGAGAGGGATTACATTCTTAGTTAATAAGTTTGGTAAGCTAAAATTCCCCTAGAGTTGAGATGAGTTGCTCTTAAATGGGTTTAACTTAAGTGGGGGATGATGTTTTGAGTAGTAAGTTGTTGATGTCTCTATTTTTTCCTTCTATTCTTACTCAAGCTTTAGATTAAAGAGTTCCTAAGTAGCTTGTTCACGATAGGAGTCTTACAGAAAAGGATAAGTTGCATGTTCTCCATATGTTATGCATGTATTAAATGACACTATGTTATGCAAATTATGAAAGGTCATTATTGCATGACAAAAGAAATTTTTGATAAATTTATATGATGTGCATCTTGTTGTGCATCCTTATGTGATAAATATGCGATTTGGGTTCACGAGATAACTTAATGCGCATGCTTGATGTCCCTCATACTTTGTGGTGATTTGACCTCACTATGGGAAATGGAGTCTCCTTTAAATATGAAAATATGAGTCTCTTTGAAAAATGTTTGACTTTTAAGATTTGGGGAGTGTACTATAGTCTCAATTTTAAGGAGTAATGGTTTTTCTAGCCTTCGCCTTTTGGTGTGCCTATAAATTATGGTAACTTCCCTAGATGATGGATTCTTATGAAATCTAGTGATGATCTTGAAATAGAAAGTTGTAATTTACTTCCTAATGTTGTGATGTTCTTGGTGTCACCAACCATGTTGATTTTATAAGGAAGGAAGTTTAAGCTTAATGTGGTTTGGAGTAAACAAATCCTCCTTAATATGATTTAACCTTTATGCATTTCTTTAATATGAACTCCATGATGCCATTTGTATATGTTGTGAATAGGAGAAGGTATTTCCTCCTTGATCAATGCTAAGTTTGGTGATGTCATGTATGACCTTGATGGTGTTATGTCTCGACTATATAATTGTAGTTAATCTACATTATTCATGATGCTTGTCAAACTGAATGAATTGTTAAAATTCTACTCATCAGTTTAAGTGTGGATTATGCCTAAGTGTGCAATTTAAATCCATAATATGATAAACTTTGTGGTTAAATAATAAACATGCCTAAAGTGGGAGAAGGTAGTTCCTCCAAATGGCAATGAATATGAAGAGGTATGTAAACATGGAATGAATTGTTGAAGTAGTCCATATTTAATTATGTTGCTTTTGTTTCATGATAGTGTGGAATTGGTTTTCCTTGTATGGTTGGTGCATTAACTAATGTGTTATACCATGTTGAGTGTAGTGAGATTCTATATGGTTCTTTGAGTCCATTTAAGTGTTTATAATGTTTCATGTGTCATTCGATGACGAGTGTTTCCCAAGTGGGGGATATTGTGACGACCCTAAAAATTAATGAAGGTAGATAGAGCCTCACATGTGTAAAAAAAGGTTACTAACATGTTAATAAAGTGTTTTAGAGCTTTTAATATTGATTGAAAGAGGTTTGGAGGTCAAACGTCCAAGACATTCAAGAGTTATCCTTTAAATGTGCTTGTGTATTTTAGTGTGTGTTCGTCAAGTTTTATGTGTTGTTTTGACTTTAAATTGACGTGGGAGGTTCCTAACATGTATATGAGAGTAATTAAAGTGGACACGTCCGCCTAGAACTCCCCGAGGACTAACAATAGGGTCCTAGATGAGGACCAAAGCCTTGGGATAGCAAACTTCCTAACGCAGCAACATTTGCTCATTGGGGTAACCAGTCCGAGTCGCGGACTTGGTCCACCAAGAGCTTCTCCGCGTCGTAGAAACATGGAAGACTCCACTGATTCAAGAATTAAGTCACAAAATTATGCGGGAACAGATCCGTGTCGCGGACTTGCTCCCGACGAAGATTTCAAAAACGAAAATTTAATTGACTTTTCTAAAAGTCTAAATAAGTATGGGGGTGTTTTGGTTACTTTAGGTTACGGTTATAACCTGCTTTTCAAACCTTTTGAAACCCTTTTCCAAGACAAAACCCCAACACTATTGTGACTTAGGGGTTGTCTGAGATGGTGGTGCTTATGTGAAGCTTATGTTTATGATGTGCTTATGACTTGTGAGTGTATGTGGTCGTGTTTATGAAATAAATCTATGAAAGACGATTGTACGATGATCTCAAGGTTATACATTTTGCTAAGTAAACTTAAGGGTCACATAAGGAAAGAAGTAAGACAAAAGATACGTATTGTATGTTATGTATTGAATATACCTCAATGTGCGATAAATGACTTTATGTACTATTATGAGTAGTATCCATGTCTATATTATGTATGTGAACTATATTAAGCTTATATGTTCCTATGTTCGTGAAGTTTACTGTAAAGGTATGTTGCATGATTTCAAATTAAATGTCCTCTTTAAATGCATGTTTTAGCATGGTTGTCATACTTAGTGCATTCTTGTACTAATACCATTCTTCTTCAATTTTTTTACGCAAAGTTTAGCTGTTTATGGATAAAGGATGTCTCCTAATTGTAGGGCTTGGATAGGTCACCCAACTTCAGGAATGGAGCCCTTATGATTCAAGAGTTGCCTATGTCAACATATTCTTTAAGATAATGTAATAGATTAGACTTATATTTTATAATGTTAAGGTTGGTGTCACAATTATATTCCATTGAGTTGTGTCATAAGATGGCAAAGAAACTTAGTTTACCTATGTACTTATGCTATTTAATTTATATATGAAGTGATGATTCTAGCATATGATGTTCTATGAAAATTTTTAATTTCCCACTATTTTTATTATTATTATGCAATGAAAGATGTCTAAGGGCATGTCTTAGACCTCTAAGAGGTCAATGACGCCGTGTTGCGATCTAAGAGTATTATATCTTTAAGGGAGTACTTTAGGTTAGTTCACCATTCTTATCCCCCCTTCACAACCTTAACTAAAAAACCGTTACACTTTAGGTAAGTACTTATTATTAAACAGACTTTCTAACATAATTCATTATCTTCTTCCATTTAAGAGACATTCATCACATGTAAGGACATTCAAGTAATGTTCTTAAAAAAGAACTAGGGACTCACTCACTAACATCTTCAAAGATTAATCGTGCAATGTGTAGATAGGGTCTCATACCAACACCTAAACTTCATAGAACTTTTTTAATACTAGTAGGTTCCCCATATGATGAAAATAGGCAATAACCGACATAGACCATACTAGAAAGGCATGGAATTCGGAGTCATGAACCTACTCTAATGGAGGGTGTTCTACTTGGCAATGCTAGAACTTGGACAGATCCCATGTAGGGACATGGTTAAGGAATATGTAGGGCTTGTTTGTACTCTAGTCTAATCTTTAACTAGAACTACATTCCAAACTATACGAACTCAGCGCTAGTCTTTGTTCTCTCAGATGTAATTCAATAAAACATCACATGAAGAGGTTCCATATTTCATAATCCAATCACATTCACCCTACAAAAGATGTCCCATAGTGTTTCCTTACAAAGGTCAATAGGACAGCTTAATGATTTTACGAAGGATGATTTCATGCCGTTCTAGCCAATCAATCCCTAAGTCCAACCTTCACACAATAAGTATACCATTACGACTTTCTACTTCAAGGATATCATAAAATTACAACTAGGTTTAAGGCTCAACATAGAAAAACCTTCTTTGGAACATTCCATGTCACATGTCATTCATACATACAAGACTAAGAAGCTATAGCATCCTAAGTCAAGAAGTAAAATTCTCGTATTACATATGTAATGTAAGGAAACAAAATTTACCAAAAAAAGACATGATATACTTTACGTCTAACATATCGTTCTAAAGGAACAGAAGATAAACTAGGCACACTTACTACTAATCCTACACCACCTCAATAGTATCATCAATATAATCATCATAATACTCACATAGCCAATTAGGAAGAAACATGCATCATCTCTAAGACAACACACATAATGACATAGTCATATTGTAACATTATGACCTCAGTACACCAATAGAAAAATACATACTTTCACATTACTCACAAGTAGATAGATATGATAATACTTAACATAATTCATTTCACCAATCATCATAATATATCATGTAATTTTGTGACAAGTCCATGATAATTATAAATCATAATAAAATGCTGACGAGGCCACATCAATTACAAGTAAAGCACATAGCACCTCCACCATAAGTGGACCATATTAGGTATCATCTCTATTGAAGAACTAGACTACATAATCTAGAGATAGTTATATCAACATACTATTGGTTCAAACCTCACAACCTCAATCCATAATAAACTAAACAAACACAATATACCAAGGCCCTTACGAATGACCATGATCCTCAATTCAATCCAATAATTCCAATACATAATGAATCGAAGATAATTAAACATAGATTTATGAACTTAGGGTAGAAAATCAATAATTCTAATGTGATTCATTCATTATTCAATATCCCTAATCAATCTACATGATAATTCATTAACAATAATGTTTAATCAATTCACCCATTAAGTAGTCAAATCTACGTTACATAATTAACATGTGTTCATATAGGTTTTGAGTTAAATTCATATGACTATCAACAATTCAATCAATACTCAATTATTCAAAACCTTTAATGCAATAACCCATGTATAGATTTAAATTTAGAAAAACTCATTTTTTGATAAGTCTTTGAAAACACTTTTAAGATTGGTTCCTTGAAGAAAAGAGTTTCAAGGATAAAAACCATACCTTAATTGATGTTAATCCACGAATATTGATAGAATTTCATATAGAAATAACATTTCAAGCATAAATATCCCTTCAAGCTTTAATTCTCGAAGAATGAATTCATCTAAGTTTTTAGGACTTATAAACCCACTTAAAATACCTAAATACCCACAAGAAACCTCCTATACTTTTATTTTCATGTTGCGTGAATTAACCAATTCATTCTTGCATTTTACAGTAAAGCTGCGCAAAAGACAGACTAAACCATGATTGCTAATCGACGGGGCATAGGTCCACAAACGTCCCATCCTAGATGTCCGCCGATGGGATCAGAGACATATCTTTGCAATCTTAAGCTCCCTTGTAAAATTCATTAACCACTCCCACCATCGATGGGGCGTCCGCCAGCCTACTGTCCGTTGATTGCCTCAGTCGTTTGGGCTGGTCTAAACAGCCTTAGGCTCTTCTGAAGGGTCCTTCCTGAAAGACCCTTGGTTGTTCCTTTGGGAATGTTTTCCCGGACGTTTCCAACTCGAATATGCTCGTATATGAGTTTAGGACCTCTCACATATATTTCACGAAAAAAGAATACATAATACTAAATGAAACATGGTAAGAAATACAAGGTTATTTCACGAAAAACCTTTCAAACGTCAAGGACGTTCTTGGACATTTGACCTCCAAACTTTATGAAACTAGACAAATATACTATTAAAACTGTTATTACTCATATAAGGAACTCATAATCTTTTTAAACAAACATAAGCACATAAAAACATGCAGGAGGCCCATAGGTGACTTAGTCGTTGAACATCTTGGTCGTACCTTAATGTTTCACATCCAAATCAATTAAATATTTAGAAACTGCCTCATAGTCACATTATAAACCATTTTAGGAACTTATAACCTCATTACAAAAATGTTAGTATGTAGTTTCACCTAAGTCATTTTAGAGGTATTACAATCTTACCCACTTGGACTATATTCGTCCTGGAATGACACTTGCCACTCTCCCAACACTTCCAAGAGTAGAGACTCAGCATACAACTCATAAACATACCACATATAACATTATACAATACAAATATATATATAATAAACATTAATTTAACATAATCAAGAGATTTACAACACAACAAGAAACTAGAAACAAATCTACAACTCATTATGCAATAAGACTCGTATCCTTCATTCTAAATAGCAAAAAAAAAACTTTTTTAACTTTAATTCTCATGTCCATTTATTAACATTACAACAATTTTAAACCAATGAATGAATTAGTCAATTTTACAAAATTTTCACAGTGAATTGCCACCCTTATAGTGAGCTATGCATCAATTTAGAAATGCAACTTAAAGGCAATTGATGATGGAAACATGCTAATATGAAATATAAAACCATATAAAAACAATTTAAAACTTAATCATAACATCATGATATGTACAATTCAAGGAATCAATCAAACTCAATTTTCAACAACACTCCTAAACACAACGCACAATGCAACATGCTACTATGACATTCTACCCTCAAGGTTGAGTTGAATAAAAGAGAGGAGATAATCCATAAAAACTTTACTATTCACCATAGTCCCCCACTTATAATGAACTCATAACTTCTAAAAGAATGAACTATTACTTACCAACATCTTCATCATCATTCGACTTTGATCCTCTTGCCCGGAGTCCACAGAAACGATTCTCCTTTGGAGCATCATTACCTAGAACAGTTGGAGTAACTTGATTACCCTCTCTTCCTCTAGAATAAATAGTTGGACAATTCGTCACCTTATGTCCATCATTACCATAACCAAAGCAATTCCTGGTACCAATTAGAGACTTCCCATGGTGATTATTTCCACAAGTAGCACAAGAAGGCTTACCACCTTGAGAACCACTTCCCTTACAAAGTTCGACCTTTGGATTTCTAGGTTCATCTTGGTTGGAGCCCTCTTCTGGAATGTAAGTTGGTTTTGCTCACTTGGTCCACTCCTCTTCAAGTTTCTATAGATCCTCATATGTTTTGATGTAACACCTTGAAAATTCAAGACGTGTCGTAAAGCCTAACATAGGTACCATTTGGTATAAGTACCGTTTTAAAGTCCATTTTAAAGAAAGCAGGTCATCTAGGAGGTTTAAGAACAAAAACGTCCAAGAACGTCCATGACGTTTGGGAAGTTGGTTCAAAGGGGTGTTAGTGTGACTAAACCTATTTGACTAACTTTTAGGAGTCGCGACTGTACGAAAATTGGTGGAAGAGTAGATAATAGGTGTTTTAATTATATCATGGTTGAAACTTCTGGGTACGACTCTCCAAGGAAAAACCAAGGATCCTTGAGGAGGAACTTAGCGTTTGAAGCAACACTGCTTGGCAGTGTGCAATGACGGGACAGAAAACGGCCTGTGGGTGGGCCAATGGGGCGTCGATGCCATCGTCATCCCACATTTAGGCTGGTTGAGAAGGTCCCTTAACCCGTCCAACTTCTGAACTCATCGCCGGAGTGCAGAGGTGCAGGCTACCCTCTGTGTGGATCGACGAGGCGTCGATTTCACCGTCGTCCCACACTTAGCAAATGCATGGAAGCCCCTCGCTTGCACAGTCTCTGAAATCATCGATGGAGTGCAAGATGGAGGGGTGCGGGACCCCTCAACTCACAAATGGTCCTTCGATCGGGCTCTCGTCTATGAGGGTCGAGTTTCCTAATTTATTTAAGTTAGTTTCTTTTAATTATTTAGGGGTTTAGGTGATTAATTAGGGGTTTAAGGTAGTTTAATTATGTTTATTAATACCTAATACAAATACCCTCAACCATCATTAATCTAAAGACAACTCACAAATAAACTCTCTTCCTTCTCTCTTGTTATCACTCTACTTGAACTTACCATTGAACACTAGCAAGTATTAGGGTTTGAGGGCTGGAAAGGTACGAATTAATTATCAAATAGTTGTCAAACATTAAGGTATGGGATCTAATTAACCTTTGAGACTCTTTCCTCAAAGGGTTCCTTCAAATTAGATTTCAAAGGTTGAGTTTTCTTATGGGTTTCATTCAATTACGAAAATGAAGTTATGAATTAGGTTCTTAGTGATTTATTTATGTTATATTGAATATATTAACATGTAATTCAACTTTTTTGTGGTAATTATTGATGTTTTGGTCTAAATTGAAGAGCATGATCCTCAATCCCTAACACTATGTTGTGATCTTGATCTATATTATATTGTGATCATTCAATTGAATTGGTTGTTTATTAGATTACTATCCTATGATGTAATTATGATTAAATTAACATGAATTGATAGGCCTATAATTCTAGGTCTTGAGGTGTGGTTTAGGTTATGAATTTTAATGTGAAATTAGCCTATGTCTCTTGTCTTAAGTTTTGATCTAGTGGTTAATTCTGTTATTGAGATGCAATTGTCCTTGTTATCTTATTGGTTATCATTATGTGATGATGTTTCTCCCTAAATTTGGTTGAGCTATGGGTTGATGGTAAGACCTTGATGATAGACTATAAGGAAGACTTGGTAATTCTTAGAATCTCTATCTTTATTTACAATTGTGACTAATTGTTGTTAAGTCATTATATTACATTGGAGTATATCTTATAATAGGATTATAGGGAAGGATGATGTTGAATTGAAATGCATTAACTATGTTGCGAAGTTGATTAAGTTGTATGTGATATAAGGATGGTGAAAACTATCAATGTGCCTTGATATGCTATGAAATGCTAATGTGTTAACCTCACTTATATGAATTGTGATGAAAGGATTTCTCTCAAACAATTCTTATTAGGCTATTGATGATGATAATTATAAAAGGGGTAGAAACTATGACCTAAATTAACCTATGTTTGATAATTAAAGGGATATTTCAAAAAGGAACTCTAGCTTAGCACCGAGTGAACTAGATTGAGGAGTGTCCCTTTTCACAAAGGGAAGGTTGGAACAGTACATTACTCTTGATATTGGAAACTATAATGCATGGCGCATAAAGAGGGTCCACACTAAATCTCCTAGTTCTTGAACTATGTTGCCCCCATAGGAATACTAGCTAGTGGATTCACTTAGTTGATATGTTTCATGTTTTGGTACTACCTTGTCAAGTAGTCCGCCTTCTTTTGGTGTAGGGTTTTATGACACCAAATTTGATAGTAGCTCATGTGGTCTATGTCGGTTAGGGAAAGATGTTCCCAAAAGGTAAAACGAATTAAAGGACTTGAACTCAAACTTGATAACCTACGGGGTATAGCTAAGTGTAGGTAGGGGTATGGGACTCTACCTAAACATTGCACTAGTTTGACTTGAGAGGAGTCGTAGGAGAATATTCTTATATATGTTTATGTTATGATAATATATGATGTAAATATGATTACCATGGCACATTGTTGATACTTTATATTGATTAGTTCACTTATATATGCCTTGGGTTATAATGTTAATATATGATGAAAGGTAAAGCTAAATGTACACATATGAATATTCCTTGGGTTATAATGTTAATATATGATGAAATATAAACCTAAATGCCATGATATGTAAAGTTTGACAATGGTCACGTTTTCTTGTTGAGGATACTTGACTAGGTAAGATCATTGGGCTTTGCTTGGTTAAACCACTTGATGACTTGATAAGGACTTTTGAGTAGTTGTCTTGCTTGTCATGATATGATTGACTCTTATTCATTCTTGTGATGTTATTCCTTGATGTTAGGGTTGTAATGAATCATGGTTTTCAAGCATGTTGGGATAGGTATTACTTGTTGAGTTAGTAAGTATGTTTGGTTGATTGATATGATTGGCTTGGCTTTCCACTAAGTCCCTAAAACGGCAAAATGGAATGTTTTGACTAAAAAGTCCCTTTTAGCATATTTTGCTTGTATATGTGCATAAGGTATCATACTTAGTACATGTGGAGTACTTACCACGTTTTCTTCCCTTTTCCCAAACATTTTAGGTTCCTGTCGTTGAAGGGTTTTGAAGGAGACATTGTTGAAGGCTTGAATTCTTTCATTCATCCAAGTGGGTTAGATCTTCAACTTCCGAGGGCGATGCCATCATCTAGCTTATGAAATTTTTATGAGCTTAATGATTCCTTCATTTCTTTCCTTTTCAATTGAGTACTATACTTTTGTAGGACCTATATATGGTCTTGTTGGATTGATGTAAGGGATATACCCATATTGTGATAATCGTTTGGATGGTATGATATGAAACAATCTTTGAGACTTTTTCTAATATTTTATAAATTTGTATGTGCAATAAAAGTAGGAGGCTATGTAACCTTCCTATATGAAGGGTCTACGTATACTCCATATGAATATATATTATGTGTATCTAGAGGTTTATGTAAAACTCCAAGTAGTTATAATGAAAATTTTAAATTTTTCCACATTTTATACCTATGAATGTAATAACATGAGACTAAGAGGCTAGTCTTAGTCCTTGAAAAGGACGTCGAGGGGGTAAACCGGGATGTGACAAAGTTTGTATTAGAGAATGAGGTTGAATATCATTAAGTTATATCTCTTTCTCGACAACGTCTAAGTAGGTTTGTATTCATAATTGTGAAGCGCGCCACACTTATGCGTAGGAACTTATATGATGCTTAGGAATCGCTCTCTTTCTTTGAAATCCTATATCGTGCTAATCGAGTATACTTATGGTTTTGCAGTTGCATATAATCCTATTGTTGTGCTTATAGGAAGCATGAACACTCGAAGGAATGCTTCTTGAAGACTTGAAAAGGAAATTGCCAATGCGTGAGATCCTCCTCGTGGTGAGAAAGTTCCTCCACTTGAAAAAGATGCTAATGTGGAGCAAGCACTGGCCAATCCTCCTCCTTTGACGGAGGAGAATATAAGGGTCGCTCTTCTTAAAATGGCCCAAGCTATCACCACTAAAGCACAAGCAGCCACAACTCAATCCCAAGATATGACATCTCAAGCAAACCGGGAGGGTGTGCCCCGTCCTCATTAACAATGAACTACTATGGATTCGTGTTTAAGGGACTTCACTCAAATGAACCCTCCTACTTTCTTTGGTTCTAAGATTGATGAAGACCCCCAAGAATTCATTAATGGGGTTGTACACAAGTTAAAAGGCCGAGTTTGCCACTTATAAACATAAGTACATGGAGCAATCATGGTATATGCAATGGAGAGATGGTAGGCCATTGAGAGGTGGTCCGGTGACTTGGGAGATCTTTAAGGCGTCTGTTCTAGATTGGTTCTTCCCAATGGAGATGAGGAGGAAAAAGTGGTGGAGTTCATAAATCTTCCCAAGGAGGAAGTACTGTCCATGAGTACTCTTTGGAATTTATAAAGTTGTCGAAATATGCTCCTTCTTTGGTCTAGGATCCCAGAGACCAAATGAGCCATTTTGTGACATGGCTGTCGGAGGGATTACAAGAGAAGTGCCATTCGTCCATGCTACATGACAACACATGAACATTTCCCGTCTTATGGTGCATGCAATAAGGGTTGAGGAGGCAAAGGCTAAGAGAAAAATTAGAGTTGCTAAAAGAGAAAAATCATTTGATAGAGGTTCTTCAAAAAATAGTCTTGAAATACAAGACAAGACTAGATTTATGAAGCTAGTTTCTAATCATGTCCGTTCAAAATTCCACAAATCTAGTGGTGATAGGGTGTCTAATCCTAAATTCAAGAAGGGAAAAGTTAAAAATTTACAAAATGGGAAGACAATTTGGGGAAAGTGTGTTAAAAAGCACTATGGTGATTGCCTTAAGGGGACGGATGATTCCTTTAGTTGTGGTAAGAGCGGTGACAAGATGAGAGATTATCCAAGCTTTAAGAGTTAACACAAGGGTAGTGGTCAAGTTCAAACAAGTGGTTCTAGTGATGCTCCAAAGAAGAACCTCTTTTATGATCTCTGCTCTAGGGGTGAGCAAGAGACTTCTCCCGACGTGGTGACCGGTATGTTGAAAGTTTTCTTTATTGATGTATATTTCTTACTTTATCCCGACGCTACTTTATCATTTGATACACCTCTAGTATCAAAAAAGTTTTATATTTTACCCGATATTTTACATGAACCTTTAATAGTGTCTACTCCAGTGGGTGATTTGGTTGTTGCAAAAAGGGTGTATACAAATCGTCCAACAATATTGCCCAATAGAGTTTTTTATGTTGATCTAGTAGAACATTATATGCTTTATTTTGATATTTTATTGGGTATTGACTGGTTGCGTGCATGTTTTGCCTCCACTGATTGTAGGACAAGATTGGTGAGGTTTAACTTCCCAAATGAATCCGTTGTTAAGTGGAATGGGCGAAATTCTATTCCTAGAGCTCGTATTATTTCTTGTTAAAAAGCATGCAAAATGATCTCAAAAGGTTGTGTATGTCATATAGTAAGAGTCGAAGATCTAGACTCTGAAGTTCCTCCAATTGAGTCGGTACCCTTAGCGAGTGAGTGTCACGACTGGAATCAAGACCTCAGTTGAGACCGGCGTTGTTAACCTCTCAAAGGTAGCAAACAAGCCTACATATGTCATTCTTACTTTATCTAGGTTAATTTTAGCGGAAAATTTGAAAATTTTGTTTTCTTATTTCATGCTAAACATATTAAACTTAACATCATTGGCCTTCACAAATCAACCTTCTAATATAGAGATAATCAAATCAAAAAAAAAGTTCATAATTTCATTAAACATATTCTTTCCATAACGGCACCAATACAAAGTATGAACAAAAGTGGAAAGAAACACTAGTGGAACATGCTCCACTACCTATAGCCAACATCTAATCTAGATAGTAACGGTAGACATCCTCGAAAGCATGAGGGCCTACAAAGTCCGGATTAAAGCTCCAAGTCCTGATAGCTGAAACATTAACCTGTAAGCTCTAGCACCACCTATGGCTGCACCTAAAATTGTAGAATTGTATGGGATTAGTACACACTTGTACTAAGTATGGGTATATGCAATTACACACCAAGGACATGAATTAGTAAGAATAGTTCTTTCCTACCAACATGATTATGGAAAGTCAAGTCAGTGGATTTGCCAAATTGGGATTAGGAATGTTAGTGAGGTTTCAAAATTTGGATTGGGAAAGTGAGTGATCTTTCCAAATTTGGATTAGAGAACTCATGCCATCAAAATAACATGCATCATCATACTTATAATATTGCACACAACACATAACATAACATGCATCATTATACTTATCATATTGCACACAACACATAACATCTTACACATAGGACATAACATATTGCATATATCACGTAATATATTTCATATTCATTCATATGCCATTAACCCTTGGATCATGAACTTGACATTAAGACTTCCCTAAATGAGGGCTCAACATATGGGACCTCAACGAGGGAGCATTCTTTAGTAAACACGAAGTCTGTTTCATTCATTCATACATACTTCTTTTCATTTCATTCATACGATAGTGTGAAAACCAGCAATACCTAGGATGTAGATTAAGACTTTCATTGGGTTTGCTCTGCACTTATCAAGAATAACCTAGTGTCATTACTTGAGTTGAGCTCTCCTTTTGATTATCCTATCCTAACACCTTTATTTAATTATATGCATCATTTGAAGTTGGCCTCATTCATTCATTGGGAACTATAACTTTAACCGACATAGATCATGTGAGCATCATGATATCCAGTGTCTCCCCCACACCGAAAAGAGCTGGAATCACCAGCCAAAGTGACCCAAAACATGCTGCCATACATGGGAATTGAATTTTGCCAGATCCCTATGGCAGTATAGGTTCAAAGCCTTGGAGATATAAGGAGACCCATACCTGGAATGGGAGACAGTCTCATCTCATGATAGTTACGTGAACCTCCGCCCTTCTTGAAAGAAGGAATCACCGCTCATAGCTAGTCCATCGGTGCTCAGTATAAAGTTCCATTACATTCAACTCATACTCATGGAAGATGGCTTCCCGTATGAGGACATAATAGATCCGTAGTTGATTTCTCATCTCATCATTAGTATAAAGTGTGTTAATATAAATCTTTCATTAGAGTATTCATAGATATTTTTCTCTTCATTAACTTTACACTCTCATAGGTGAGTACGTTTTTGTAACATTTAATTAGACTTATTTGAGATTGATGTCATCTTTTACATTAGTCTCATATCATGTTGTCACCACATTCATTATCATTAGCTCATTTGTTCTTTATAATTACTCACCCCTTTTTACGTGAATGTTCATTTCATCATATGTCAATGCACTTGGCCATTTAGTGTGTTTCACACTCATAATTAACCCTTCTAGGGTTTCATCATTTCATTTTTCATTTCATCATGTGCTAATGCACTTGGCCATTTAGTGTTTTTTCCACTCTTACTTAACCCTTCTAGGGTTACATAATTTCATTACATATATCTTAGGTTCACTTATTTTAAAACATATGTTAGACTTATGGGACTATACGTACAAGCCATGAGTCATCGTTCATAGTCCGTTTAAGTGATTCATATCTTCCTAAAATTAAGTGGTACAAGACTTATACATCTTGTATGTATGCAAAGATCTCCATTTCTCTCTAAGTATGCAACATTATTCTTGAATATTTAATTCATGTACGACTTATGTATCAATACAGAATTTGGGCAAGGGAACCCAGTCTCGAATCCCTTGGACAACACTTACATTTTTCTTTTATTTTATTTTCGTCCATACAGCTTGGGGATCCAAGATCAAAGCCCCAACACCTTCATTTTTTTATAAATTTCTTTTATTTACATTTTCTCTTTCTTGGCTGAGGGGTTGTGGGATCGAGCCCCCACAACCCCTTTTTATTTTAATTTCTTTTTTTTCATGGCTTCTTTGAGTTGATCATGAGGTTGTGGGATTAAACACCCACAACCACACTTTATTTTTCATTGAACTCTCCTTTTCCGCCTAGAGGTCGTGGGTTCTATTCCCACGCTTCACACTTATTTTATTCTCATTCTTCCTTATGCTTGACCAAGAGGTTGTGGGTTCGAATCCCACTTCTCTCATTTCTTATTTTCATACTTTATTTTCCAGCCAAGACCATGGTTCGAATCCCCTTTACCACATCCCTCTTTTCTTCTTTACCTTCATGATTTCTAACTTGGTGAGGTCATGGGTTCAACCCTACATGACCTTACTTGTTTTAATTCATTTTTTCATAACATTTTGATCCCTTATGACTTGACCGAAACTCATCATTTGAAACTGGAAATTTTTGCAGCCTATTTTCTCACTTCTTTAACATTAAAAGTTTAGACGTTTTAAGTATTTTCTAGTGAGTTCTTTAGGTGAATTTTCAAGATTTAATTCGATAAAGAATCGCACTAAAATAAGCATCTTCACAGCACTTATAAAAATCAGGATTTAAATAAACATGTGTACATGAAATACAAAGAAGTAACATCAGATTTTAGAGACTCAAACCCGAGGCACATAATCATGTTTCACATTTCAAACACGGACACATTGTTTCGGATTACATAAATGATCGTTCATACAATTTCAAACACACTTACATGAACATATTCATCACAAAAACAGAACACACGCCTAATATCTACAAGCAAACACACCCAACCTACGAATCATTGGGAGCTAGTGACAGAGATATGCAATTGGGAACAACCCTTGTTTTCACAATAGATTCATCTAAATCTTAGGGGTCTCTTGGGAAAGAGTCCAAGAGAGAAGACAACCCATACCTTTTTTATGTTCAAACCTAGACTTGATGCCCAAAAACATCTCCAAACACACGTCCAACACTGAAACTCCAACACCACACTCGACGGAAAACCTTCTCTTTGCCTACGTGATTGATTAACGTTTCTTTTCATTATATTTTCGTGTGAGTTCTTCATGCGTTAAGAACCTTGGTAAATTTTATGTTCTTGAATGTTATTTGGCAGAGACAAACGTGAAGGGAAAAGAGAATGATCGTGAATGTTGAGGAGATAAAAGTGAGAGAGTTAGAGTTTTATTAGGCTTACGAGTCTAGTTTATTATTAACCTGGTAAATGAGCATTTTACCCCTAGACCATCCAACTTAAGATTTCCCCTTATTAAGTTCGGTAAGGACTCATCCGGGTATATCTTCACATTGGGGAGCCATAAATGGCTGGACCCAAACTTTCCTAGATGAAATAAATCCTCAAGTTAGTTGGCTTGTGTGTTGTAAGGGTTCAAAGGGTCTGGTTCTACACGCATAAACCCATGTGAACCCGGTCTAATCGTAGGCATTCTAGACACATTAAGCAGCTTATCCGTTTTTAGGGTTGGTACATTATCCCCCCCTTGGGGACATTCGTCCCCGAATGACACTACTAACTATCTAGCGTAATGCCAGTCAGATCATAACATAGTCATTCTACATAATCAAGCAATAGCAACAAAGAATGTAGAGAGAAGGAAACGTAGACTTAGGAGTAGGAAGTCTAACCTTAAGAGCTGAAAAGATGGGGGTAGAGGGATCTAACACATGCCTTTGAATATGCTCAGCCTGGGCTAAATCCTTATGTTTTAGTCAAACCCCCTAAGAGAAACCGGGTCTATGCATTGAAAGGAATAGAGGAACAAGAGAAGTCCACGAATGTGGAAAATGGTATCTTGGTTGTCTTCTCCTTTCCTGTTTATGCATTATTAGATCCAGGATCTACCTTGTCGGTAACTTATTTTTGTGGCTAATCAATTTGACATACTTCCTGAGATCTTACATGAACCGTTTCTAGTTAGTACTCCCATAGGAGACAGTGTTAAGGCTGAAGGGGCATGTAGAGAAATAGATGGCATAGTTGAAAGTCCCTTTGAAATTAAGTTGGGCGTCATTAGGTTCAAATCTTAAGGCCAATAAGATGTTATTTAAAAGGATCGATATACTCTTTCTAAGTCTGGTTTACGTTAAGAAACTATAACTTTTAGTGCTTTAGTGGATTTGATGTGGTAAGTCCCTAATCGTATATCTTATAATATCACTATGTGAGTTAAAAAAAAAAGTTATGTTGCATTTTATGTTGTTGTTTTTGTGTAGCATAGGCATGTTTTATATGTTTATGATTTGTGATGTGCATTAAGTAAATGTGTTTGAGAAGGAAATTCCTCAATCTTAAATATGAAGCTTCAAACATATGCATCATTAAAATAAGTGTGAATCAGATATCCACAAACCGGAAGACGCAAAATATTGTGCATATGAGAAAATATTGGCTTAATGGGTGTTAGCTGATTTTCTAACATTAATGAGCTTATTTAAGAAATGTACCTGCAATGAAGACCCTAAGCTAAAAACATATATTTTCTAGTATTCGCACACAAAGTACTAGGCATCAAAGTGCCAAGCCTAGTACCATAGCACATGATCAGTTAAAATGATAATGTAAATTAAGCATTGGCCAATGACATAGTGAGGGTCCTTGGGACAATAACTAAACATTCCTAGATGAATCATAAACAATATTTAGTTAGGAAAATTCAACCAACCCATGTGCAAGAACATGTGCCAGATATGTTCAGAAGCTGCCAAAGCAGGGGACCACCCTAACCGAATTTGGTTAGGGTAGTTAGAGGGGAAAACATGCTCAAGGGACCATTCCATGTGGGTCCTAACCTCCCTACAAATTATACACTCTAACCTACTTCACCAAATAACTTAACGACCTAGGACTAACCGAATTGAACCCATAATGCACCCGACAACCTAGGACCAAAACTGGGTTGACACTAACCTAGTACTACTTAAAGAGACAACCTTGTACCTAACCTAGGATGGTCCAAAAGGTTAGCTATGCTCATAAAAAATTAGGGGTACTTTAATGATTCCCCTAGGTTAATAACTAATTAATGTCGCAAATTAATTAATTAATTTAAAATGGATAAATCTGTAAATAAAAAGGAAATTTTAAGATTTCGGTTAAGACAAGAAAGGGACAACCTTGTACCTAACCTAAGATGGTACAAAGAGTTAGTTAAGATCATAAAGACTTAAGTTTATTTTATTAATTAAACTAGGCTACTTAATTAATTAATTTAAAGGGGCAAAACCGAAATTACAAAGCAATATCCAGATTTCAGTTAAAACAAAAAAAAAAACAACCTAGTACATAACCTAGGATGGTTCAAAGAATTAGTTATGGTTATAACGACTTAAGGGTAATTTAGTAAATACATTAGGTAACTTAATTAATTAAATTAGACATTTTATAAATTAAATTAAAGGGGTCAAACCGAAATTCTGACACTAACATAGTACAACTAAAGAGACATCCTAGTACTTAACCTGGGATGGTCCAAAAGGGTTAATTTTTGTTCCAATGATTTAGGGGAATTTTAAAAGTTACCCTAGGTACCTTAATTTATTATATTAGCCATTTAATTAATTAATTTAAAGAGGAAAAACGAAATTCTTAGGAAAAATTTCAAATTTGACCAAGTATTGTCTTTTCATAGTTCTAGTCAGTCTAGGAGGGGCTTTTTAGTAATTAGTTAATTAATTTTTTAATTAACTTATTAAACCCTAAGTTGAATGAGTCAATATCATTTATTAAACCTTAAAATAACGTTAAAAGTCATAGAAAAAGGACGCAAAAAGAGTAAACAACGAATGCAGGAAAAATGCAGAAAATTTATCCATTTCTCTAGGGCGATTTCAAAGTTTCTTCAAGGTATCGTTCAACGTGGTCTTTGTAAATTATGTTATAAATAAGGTATGGTTTTCTCTCGTGGACTTCTTTCTCCAAGAGAACTTTCTTTCCGATGATTCAAAGATCTTTAAAAGTAGGGTTGTTCCCGTGCTCTCGTCGAAAACCTTTGTCCCTAGTATCCTTTTCGATTCTAAGTTAATTAGGTTAGAGATCATGTTGTTGTTATGTGGTGATTGCTGATCTTATGTGTAATGTTCTTTAATTATGAATGTCGACTGAACTATGAAGTTTTTATCATACAAAGTTAAGTGCTTAAAACGTGACTCATTAATCGACGCTGTGTTAGTAACACACATATTTATTTTAAGTGTTGATGTGTTTGTCCGAATGTTGCATTGTTGTTATTGTGACATTATGAAGGTGTTATATTCATCAAATATTAATATGATGCCGTCCAATATGTCTTAAAAATGATACACTAAATTCATGAACCAAGATTGCTTAAGAGAATGATACTATGTTCAGATGTGTCCGAAACTGTTATGTACGAAGATTATTACAGTTTGTTGTGCATACCTACTGTAGATGTGACTTATTGATGATGTTGTGTTCATTAAATAATCATATTATGCTGTTCAATATATTTAAAAACGTTATCCCTAATGTTATGTTATAAGGTTGGCTAAAAAGATCTCCATGAAATCATAATTTGAGTGCAAATGGCTATTAAATTGTGTTAAATAATTAAAATATTGGCTAATGAATCTATACCCAAATGTTTATGACAATACTAATCATATGTAAATCTTTTGTAGTAAGAGTATCAAATATATTATAAGCACTTATAAAGTAATTCAATGAATCCATAACCAAGTGCATGACATCCATTGGGACAACTCCCAACATGCTCTAAAAGAATTAACTGTGAACTTTTGTAACTCAGTGAAAGAAGTGCTTATAGTCCATAAATGATGAAATGAAGCTACTACAGTAATGTAAATAATTAACGTGAGTTATAACATAATTAAAGAGGTCTAAATTAAGTAAATGACAAGAATGGGGTGTTAAAGCAAGTGACAAAAGTCTTACTTACACCTAAACTACAATGTTAAAAGAATACTCACGAATGAAGGTGTTAGAATGTGTGAGACTACTCACATTCGCACCAGAGGATCATATGTAAGGACAATTCACATTTCATCAATGTAAAGTAAGGATGATATGTAAGGACAATTCACATTTAATCAATGTAAAGTAAGGATGATATTTAAGGACAATTCACATTTCATCAACGTAAAGTAAGGATTTTATGAAAGGACAATTCACATTTCATCAATGTACAGGAAGGATGACAAGTCATCAAGAGAGTAAGTAAATCTCAATCTAGAAGAAAGCCTCCATAATGCTTCAGTCAACATTAGAAGATAAAGAAGAAATTAACATTCACGTAATGAAGTGAATATTATGTTAATCTATAATGCTAATGAAAATGGTGACAACATGATAAAAGGCTAATGTGAAAGATGAGAGCAATCTCAAATGAGCCTAAGTAAATGTTATCAAAATGTACTCACCTATGAGAGTGTAAAGTTAATAAAGAGACAGTCTCTCTGAACACTCTAATGAAAGTATTCATGTTAATACATACTTAATACTAACGATGATATGAGAAATCATCTAATGAACTATGATATCCTCATGCTAGAATCCAGCTTCCATGATGTATGAGTTTAATGTAATGGCACTTTATAATGAGTACCGATAGGCTAGCTATGAGCGGTGATGCCTTCCTTCAGAAAGGTCGGAGGTTTACATAACACTCATGAGATGAGACTGTAAGGCATGCCAGGTATGATTCTCCTTAAATCTCCTAGTCTTTGAACCTATACATCCAATATAGGGATCTAGCAGGGTTTGACTCCCTATATACGCTATTTTGTTCGGCTCACTTTGGCCGGTGATTCCACCTCTTTTCAGTGTGGGGCAGACAATGGATTTCATGATGCTCACATTATCTATGTCGGTTAAGGTTAAAGTTCCCAAAGAGATAATAAGGCCAGCCTCAAAGTGTGAAATATAATGAAATGAACAATATCGAAGGTGTTTGTACAAGACAATTAGGAGGTAAAATCAGATTCAAGTAATGACATTAGGTCATTCTTGGTCATTGAAATTCATAATCCCGATGAGGGTCTTAAACTTCATCGTAGGAATAGCTGGAGTTTATATCAGCCCAAGAATGAATTAATTGAATAATGTTAAGTATTAATGAACGAATGAAGCAGACTCTGTGTTTGCTAAAGAAGGCCCTAAGGTTGAGGTCCCATATGTTGGGACCTCATTTGAGATGTCATATGCCACATCAACGATTCCAAAGTCTCATGTATATTAAATGTATAATATATAAAACATGAAAGTAATGAAATTAATTGCATGATCAATAAGAGAATTGCTTATGAAAGGTAATAAATACACAGTGTAAAGAATGAATCACTATAAGGTAGGGAAATCATTCATTAGTCCTTGGATTACTTACATCAATTCATTGTAGGTATGGGACTACAATGAATCGTTGCACTTATAAGTAAAACATAGGACCAAATGAATTATTCGAATACTCAACAAGAAGAAGAAAATGACTGAAAAATAATCTAAGTGTACAAAGAGGAGCTCTCGGCCTAAGAGGATCAAAAATTACAAATCTTTGCCCGAGTTGTTCTAAATTTATGTTGATGATACTAATGTCTTGAAATAATATAGAAAATGAGTTGTGCGCTTTGAAGTTTCTCCTAACCATCTGGTAGGACTTCTTGATTTCAATGATGCTACAGTTTTAGTCTAGCCTTACTTTTAGAAAAAGCTACTGGATGTTGTACTTAGCGTTTCTTTCGTACTTTCATTTCGAAGCTTTTGTAAAAAAGTCGTGTTTGGAAAACGTATTTATGATATATTCTTATTCTATTACAAATGTATTCTTATAATAGATGGTTGTTATATTTATATTTAGCTTAGTATATGATGAATTCATGAAATAACTATATGAAGTTTATGTATACTTAATATGTTTAAAAGTTTTACATTTACTGCTAAAAATAACCATATGAATGTGATGAATGCAAGATGAGGATTGTCGGCAACCTCTGAGAGGTCAATGACGCTGGTTGCGATCCGGATTCCAAAATCCGGGTCGTTACAAACCTGGTGCTGTCTGATCATATGTGTAATGTTCTTGAATTATGTATGTCGATTAAACTATTAAGTTGTGATCATATAAAGTTATGTTCTTAAAACGTGAATCATGAATCAACGATGTGTTAGTTCACCCGTAATTATTTTCAGTGTTGATGTGTTTGTCCGAATGTTGCATTGATGTTATTGTGACGTTATGAAGGTGTTCAATTCGTCAAATATTAATATGATGTTGTCCAATATGTCTTAAAAACGTTACCCTAATTTCATGAACCAAGATTTGTTAAGAGAATGATACTATGTTAAGATGTGTCCGAAACTGTTTTGTATGAAAATGATTATATTTTGGAGCACTACATGGCGGGACCCAACCTTTACTAGCTCAACTAACTCACCAAGTTAGTTGGCTTGGCTGTTGTAAGGGTTCAGAGGTCTGTTTCTACGCGCATGAAGGGTTTTTACAGTGAGTTTCGATGTCTTCCTTGATTACCTTCTCAATATTCCTCCCAAATGGGAATTTGACATTGGCATTGGTTTGCTACCGGATACAAATCCCATAATAATTCCTCCTTATCGGATGGATCCAGTCGAGGTGAAGGAGTTGAAGGCTCAACTCAAGGATTTAATAGATAAGGGTTTTATAAGGCCTAGTATTTCTCCGTGGAGTGCTCTGGTTCTGTTTGTGAAGAAGAAAGATGGGTCCTTAAGAATGTGTATTTATTAACATCAACTCAACAAGGTCACGATTAAGAATAGGAACCCTCTCTCTCGGATTAACGACATGATTAATATACTCAAACGGGAGAGTTACTTTTCAAAAATTGACTTGAGATCGGGGTATCACAAACTTTGGGTGAGAGGTGAGGATGTAGCAAAGACGACCTTTCTAGGTATGGGCACTATGAGTTATTGGTCATTTCTTTCGGTCTCACTAATGATCTGGTGGCATTTATGGACCTAATGAATAGAGTGTTTCGAAATTACCTCGATTCGTTTGTCATTATCTTTATTTACTATATCTTGGTATATTCAAAGAATGAGGGTCATCATATGGGTCATTTGAGGGTTGTATTGCAGACACTTAAATAACATAAATTGTATGCAAAATATAGTAAGTGTGAGTTTTGGTTGAGGTCGGTGACATTTCTTTGGCACATCATCTCTAGTGAGGGAGTGAGGTAGACCCAAGGATAACGGAAGCGGTGAAAATTTGGCCTACACCATTGGCTGCAGCCGACATTAGGAGTTTCTTGGGTCTAGTGGGTTTCGGAGGTTCGTAGATGGTTTTGCATATATTGCATCTCCTTTGACTACTTTGACCCAAAAGAGTAAGAAGCTTGAGTTTTCAGATGCATGTGAGAAAATCTTCGAATTGTGTAAAGATAGGCATACTTTCGCTCCGGTGTTTACTTTACCGAAGGGCACAAGGGGTCTTGTTGTGTATTGTGATGCATCACGAGAGGGTTTGGGGTGTGTGCTTATGAAACACAGGAAAGTTATAGCCTATACCTCTAGGCAACTTAAGGTACATGAGAGAACTATCCCTCTCATGAACTTTAGTTAGCGGCCATGGTGTTTCCTTTGAAAATTTGGAGGCATTACTTGTATGGGGTTCATGCTGATGTCCGATCATAAGAGTCTCCAATATGTGTTTACCTGAAGGTGGCTAGAGTTGTTGAAAGATTATGAAGTAAGTGTCCTTTATCACCCCCGACAAGGCTAATGTAGTTGCGGATTACTAAAGTGGTATGACAATGGGTAGTGTATCCTATCTTGGCGAAGACAAGAAATACCAAGAAAGGGAAGCACATAGGTTGTCTAGATTGGGGGTGAGGTTGGGGAGTTCTCCAGATGGGGGTGCTATAGTTCATCATAAATCTAAGTCATCTTTAGTGGTTGAGGTGAAGTCCAAACAACACCTTGATCTAGCCTTAATGGAGTTGAAAGAATCTGATCTCAACAAGTTGAATGAATCATTCTCCTTTAAGGGGGATGGTTTGCTAAGGTACCAAGGGAGATTGTGTATTCATGATGTAGATAGGTTAAGGGATAGGATCCTAGAAGAAGCACATGGGCCCCGCTACTCAATTCACCCGAGAATAACAAAAGTGTACCATGACCTAAGGGAGATATATTGATGGCAAGGTGTAAAAAGGGACATAGCGGAGTTTGTCGCTAAGTTTCCGAATTGCCAACAAGTAAAGGCTGAACACCAAATGTCGGGTGGCTTACTACAAGAGATCCAAATTCGTACATGGAAATTGGAAGACATCAATATGAACTTTGTAGTACGCTTACCTCGGACTCAAAAGTCATATGATTCCATATGGGTGTTTGTGGATGGATTGACTAAGTCTGCTCGCTTTATTCCCGTCAAGTCTTCATATTCGGCAGAGGATTATGCAAGAATATTCCAACATGAGATTGTGTGCCTCCATGGATTTCTATTATCAAACATATCGGATCATGGTGCAAATTTCACATCTATATTTTGGAGGTAATTCCAAAAATGTTGGGTACTACGGTGAAGTTGAGAACCTCTTTTCATCCTCAAACTTATGGTCAAGCGGAACATATGATCCAAACCCTTGATGTCATGATTAGGGTGTGCATTATTGATTTTAAACGGAATTGGGATAAACATATTGCTTTGGTGGAGTTTGCCTATAATAATAGTTTTCATACATCCATTTCCATGGCTCCCTATGAAGTCTTGTTTGGTAGGAGAAGTAGGTCTCCTATTTGATGGTTTGAAGTGGGTGAGCCATTGCTTCCTAGTCCCGAGTTTATTTAAAAAACTTTGGAAAAGGTTAAAATCATAATGAACCGGTTGGAAACGGCCTATTGTCCTAAAAAGTCTTATGTCGCTAATAGGAGAAGGGATTTGGAATTTGGAGAAGGTGATAAGGTGTATTTTAAAATTGCACCAATGAAAGGGGTGGTTAGATTTTGAAAGAAAAGGAAGTTGATTCCTCGTTATGTGGGTCATTATGAAATCTTGCAAAGGGTTTGTAAGGTTGCCTATGAATTGAAACGTATTAGTGATTTGGTTTTGGTTCATCTGGTTTTCCATGTTTCTATGTTGAAAAAGTGTATCGGTGATCCCGAGTCCATTATTCCTATTGAGGGTCTTGGTGTCAAAGATAACCTCTCTTATGAGGAAGTCTCGGTTCAAATTATTGATAGACAAGTAAAGAAGTTGAGGAATAAAGAAGTGGTTTCCACAAAGGTGTTATGGAAGAATCATCTAGTTGAGGGTGCAACATGGGAGGCCGAGGACGACATGAAGTTCCGTTACCCTCATTTTTTTAAAAGATTTACAGTGAAGTTACTGTAATATTTCTTTTGAAAACATGAAATTTTTCTTTTTGCTTGTTTTGAGTTCTGTTGTGCATTTTGTGTAACAACCCTAAAAATGACTATGCTACATAGTGTCTAACGTATCTAGAATGCCTAGATTAGACCAGGTTCACATGGATTGATGCGCGTAGAACAAGACATCTGAACCTATGCAACATCCAAGCCAACTAACTCGGTGAGTTAGTTGAGCTAGAAAAGGTTGGATCGAACCATGTAGGGCACCCGAATATAAAGATTTACCCAGATGAGTCTTAACTTAACTTAAAAAGGGGTAATCTTATGTTTGTCTGGTCTAAGGGTAAAATGGTCTTTTCTAGGATAAGGGTAGTATTATAATTACTCTAATTAATTAATTCATTAATTAATTAATATGGGTAAGGGGCAATTTGGGTAGAGGTGGCCGAAATTGACTCTTTAAGCAAAATCTTGCTCCACCCGGGTTCGAGCCTTGGTGGAAGCAATGATTTAATTGATTTATTTTATTTAGTGAATTAGTTAAATTAAATAATATTTAATTTGCTGATTTAATTGAAGGAAAATAATATTTTTAATAAAACAACAATAATAATAATAATAATAATAATAATAATAATAATAATAATAATATAATAATAATAATAATAATAATAATAATAACAAAAACAAATAATGGGGAGACCTAGTTTGACTAAGTCTGAACCTAACTCTCGTAATCCTAATCCTCTCACTGCTCACGTCTCTCACTCTCATTCTCACGTTATTCATTAGAAATAGAACTGAAAATAATAGTTCTTTAGTCTTGAAGAACTTACACACAAAAACTCAAATGAAAAGCTAAGCTAAAAACGAATTCAACAACATTCTTCTCGACGGATTGGGTTTTTGATTTTATTGGTAAGGCAGTGGTGTCGTGGGAATAGGCAGCACTCAAACAAGTTCTGAAGGACATTAAGGTATGAGTTTTCTTCTCTCTTGGTCCCTTTCCCAAGATACACCCTTAAGGTTCAATTTAATCGTAATTGAAAAACTAAGGTTGTCCCCGTTGCATGCGCTGTCATTAGATCTTTTGAATGATTCAAAGTATGAGTTGGTATGTCTTCTTGTAGATAGTTTAAGTTCTGGTTGATATTATTTGTTGAATGTTTATTAAAAAATTCATGTAAGGGATGAAAAATGTATTCCGGAAAAGTATATTAAGTTCATTGTTTTGAGCATGTGTGTGCTGAAAATTTACTACGTTTGCTGCCTGAAATTTTTTTTGTGAAAATGTTGTGTTTCGCGTGTATAAAAATGGTAAAAACGTGATATTCATATATGGTTAAGGTGGCTGACTGAATGTCACTGAAAATACTAAAAAATCAACATAAGAATGAGAGAAAATGGATTGGAAGAGACCAAATTTCCACCTTGCTTGAAATCGGTGTTCTCGTCAAAGAATTGAAAAAAATAGCTATGTTTTAAACAAAATTTAAAAATTGTGACATCATTGGGAATTGAATCAAAGACCTCACCAAATGTAAACTACATAAAAATTCATGAGAAAAATAAAATGAAAAATAAATGTGGAGAGTGGGAATTGAACCTACAGCCTCTTGAATAGATGAGAGTGTTAGGAGAAAAATAAAGGAGACAAAAATATAACCTCTTGAATAGATGAGAGAGTTATGAGAAAAAAAAAGGATAAAAATAAAATGAGTTGAAGGGGATTAAACACACAACCTCTTGGATAGGTGAGAAAGTTAAGAGAGAAATTAAAAGAAAAAGAATGAGCTTGTGGGGGATTGATCCCAAAACCTCCTTGACTTAAACGAAAAAAAGAGGATGAAAAGAAAGGAAAATATAACGAAAGTGATGGGAATCGATCTAGCGTCCCTAAATCTGAAAAATGCAATTATCAAGTTTAGTATAAGATTAAGTGTTACTCAAGGGATTCAATATCGGGCTACCTTGCCCGATTCCATGTTGACACATAAGTCATACGTAAAAAAAATATTTAATCAATTCTGCCTCTAAAGATCAATATAAATATCATGACTTATCTACAAGATGCATAAGTCTTGTACCATATAATCTTAGGTTAATATGAATCACTTAGACAAAATATGAATGAAGCTTCATGGCTTCTATGCGTGGACTCATAAGTCTAGCATAGAATTAAAGTAAGGGAATCTAATACGTTATGTGATGAGATAATGAAACCATAGAGGGGTTAAGTAAGAGTGTGACTCACACTAAAGGGCCAAGTGCATTGGAATACGATTAAATGAACATTCACGTAAAGTGGTGAGTAATTAATAATGAAGAGTAAATGTTCTAAAGTTAAAGAATGTGGTGACAACATGATAAGAGGCTAATGAGAAAGGTGAGAGAAATCTCAAATCAGTCTAAGTAAATGTTACCGAGACGTACTCACCTATGAGAGTTTTAAGTTAATGAAGAGACCAGTCTCTATGAACACACTAATGAAAGTATTGAAGTTAATGCATATTTTATACTAATGATGAGATGAGAAATCATATAATGAGCTATGATGCCCTCATTTTAGAAGCCAGCTTCTATTATGTATGAGATGAAGTAATGAAACTTTTTACTGAGCATCAATAGGCTAGCTATGAGATGAGACTGTTATTCGTGTAATTCTCATGAGATGAGACTGTTCATCCAGACAGGTATGGATCTCCTTATATCTCCTACTCTTTGAACCAATACTGCCAATATAGGGTTCTAACAGGGTTCGATTTCCCTATATACGCTAGCATGTTTTGGTTGACTTTTCCCAGTGATTCCACCACTTTTTGGTCTTGGGTTAAACAATGGATTTCATGACGCTATCATCATCTATGTAAGTTAAGGTTAAAGTTCCCAAAGAAAGAATGAGGCAAGCCTCAAGTAATGCACAAAAAGAAATGAACAATACAAGAGGTGTTAGGAGAGGATAATCAAGAGGTGAGCTAGACCTAAGTACTGATACTAGGTCATTTTTTGTCATTGCACCGCGAACCCGATTAAAATCTTAAACTACATCCCATGTATGGCTGGTGTTTACACTAGCTTACGAACCAATGAAAATGAAGTATGTATGAATGAATGAAGTACACCCTATTTTTATTAAGAAAAGTTCCCTAGATGAGGTCCAATATTTTGAGCCCTCATTTTGGGAAGTCCTAATGTCAAGTCTATGATTCCAAGGTCTCGTGGCTTATGGACAGATGATATGAAATATGTTATGTTCTAAAAAGCAATATGTTGTGTGTTGTGTGCAATATGTTACGTATAATGATGTATGTCACTCTCATAGCATGACTTTCCTAATCCGATTTTGGCAAGTCCACTAACTTGACTTTCCATAATTCATATCATTAGGAGAGAGCTCTTCTTAATCAGGCATATCCATGGTGTGTGCTTGCAATATACCAATACTTAGTACAAGTGTGTACTAATTCCATACAACTCTCTACTTTTAGGTGAAAGTACAGTTGGACTGCTGAACTTACGAATTGACGCTGAAGTTATTCGGACGTGGAGCTTTCAAACGGATTTGGTAGGCCCTTATCTTTTGAGGATGCTCAAAATTTTATTATAGTATTAGACGTAGACATTAGCTAGTGGAGTATGTTCAACTAGTGTTTCTTTCCCAGTTATTTTCAGATATTGTCTTTGTGCCTTTTTGGAAACTCTATATTTTATACACATTTGACTGTCTGTCATTTTGTTATCTTGGTATTAGATGGTTGTTGTGAACGCTTATGACTTTATGTAGATAGTGTTATGCAAATTCAATATTTCTCACTATAAAGTATATGTAAACAAAAGTTCAAATTTTCTGCTAAAATTACCTAGATGAAGTAACGATGACATATGTAGGCTCTTTTGTGACCTTTGAGAGGTCAACGACGCCAGTCTCATCTTGGGTCTAGACTCCGGTCATGACAAAGTTGGTATCAGAGCACTAGGTTAATTTCTAAGAATAATAAGTTTACATCAACCACATCGAGTAGTTTCTAAGTCATAGTAGTGAAGTGCACCATTATCCTAAATTAGAGACTGCATGATCCGTAGGGAAATTCCCTTCTTCTAATCTTATCGTGCCTTCTCTAATGTCTGATTTCATGGTGTTTATAGAGTATCTAACATCAATTCTTGAGATTCAGAAAGACGAATATGAGGAGAAACTCAGGCGGAGAGATTGGAGGAGCAGCTGCTGGGGTAAATCAAGTTCCTCCCCTGGCTCCAACTGCTGGAATGGAGATGCTTGTTAACCAAACTAGGTTGATAGATGCAAAAGTATGGACAACCTTGGTAAGAGATGGACCAAGCCATCAATTTACAATCTTAGCCAATGACAACCCAGGCAAAGCAACAAGGTGTTCCCAGCGAGAACCCACCTGCGAGCACCATTGCTAAAAAGTTAAGGGACTTCACGAGGATGAATCATCTCGTTTACCCTGTATGTATGATTGTTGAGGATTTCGAGGAGGACCATGAAAGCATTGACCTTTCTAGGCTTATGGTACATGTCTAACAAGTGGAAAAAAGCATGAAGAGGAAGCACACTAGGGAAGGGAACAGGCCAAGGCAAGCTAAGAAAATTTTTTCAAGGAAGAGTAGAATAGAAATCAGAGATAAGCCCATGTTTCTAAAGGGACTCTCCTACAAAGGGGAGTAAAGTTCATTCAAGGGTCGTTATGATAGGGATTGTGAGCCCAGATTCAATGGAAACAATGAAGTATATACACCTCATGAGAGTCCACCTTTTATGAAGTGTGGCAAACTTCATGGAGGATAGTGTAGAATGGTCTCTAACGCTTGTTAGTGTTGTAGCAATCCGGGTCACATGATTAAGGATTGTTCGTCTATGGGAGGTCGAGAAAACGGAAGGAGAAAGTTAAACCGAATGGTTTAAGTGAAAGGGCTCCAAGGAGGCAATGATTCTTTGCACTCAAGTCTTGGGGGTAGGGGAAGACATCTCTGGTGATGTCTCGGGTGCGTAGCCTAACTTAGTTTTTCATGTGTAATCTTTTATGCACTAGTATGAAGTTAATATGTTGGAGTCATCATGTTGGTTGCTAACTTATCTGACTTATGTGTTTATTTATGTTGTATACTTTTATGAGACTAGTTTAGGAAGGAATTCCTTATTCTATTAATGTGAAGCAGCTAGTAGGTTTCAAGGATGTTCACCAACCTAATAATATGTAAATCAGATAATCAATAATAAAAAAAGCATTTAATAGCTTAGGTATTGATTTTTCCATAAGTGTTATGCTACAATAGACTATCAAACAAGGATAGTGAGGTTTTTGTTGCCAAATGAAATAGGGTATAAATGGGCAGGATGTGGATCAATCCAACAAAGCCATATAATTTCAAATCTTATGGCCAACAAGATGTTATGTAAGAGGTTAGATATGCTCCTCCTAAGGATGATTTTGTTTAAGAAACTCTAAATTTTAGTGCAATAGTCGATTTGTTGTTGTAAGTACAAAATTGTATGTGTAATAATTGCACTATGTGAGTTAAAATGAATTCATGTTTGCATGTTATTTTACTGTTTTTGTATAGCGTGGACATAATTTTTTTTGCTGCATAAGTGTTAAGGTGCATCAAGTTAACTGCGATTGAGAAGGAAGGTCCTAATTCTCAAATATGAAGCTTCAGATAAGCTTGAGTAATATGCACTATCTAGAGTAAGTGTGACACAGAAATTCACAAATACTAAAGTCTCAAGTATGTTAACATATTTTCAAAAATCACCCTCTTAATTTTAATATGATGTGTAGTGTCATTCGGGGACGAATGTTCCTAAGGGGGGGGGATGTAACAACCCTAAAAATGACTATGCTATGTAATGTATAACGTATCTAGAATGCCTAGATTAGACTGGGTTCACACGGATTGATACACGTAGAACCAGAACTCTGAACCTCTACAACAGCCAAGAAAACTAACTCGATGAGTTAGTTGAGCTAGTAAAGGTTTGATCCAGCCATGTAGGACACCCGAATATGAAGATTTTCCCGAATGAGTCTTAACTAAACTTAAAAAGGGGTAATCTTAAGTTTTGAGGGTTTAGGGGTAAAACGGTCATTTCCAGGCAGAGGGTAGTATTATAATTACACAAATTAATTAATAAATTAATATGGTTAAGGGGAGATTAGGGTAGATGTTGCCAAATTGACATTTTAAGCAAAATCTTGCTCCACCCGGGTTCGAGCCTTGGTGGAAGCAATGATTGAATTGATTTATCGTGTTTAGTGAATTATTTAAATTAATCAATATTTAATTTACTTATTTAATTAAAGGAAAATCATATTTTGAATAAAATAATAAAAATAATAATATTATTATTATTAAATAATAGAGAGTCCTAGTTTGACTAAGTCTCCACCTAGCTCTCCTAATCCTAGTCCTCTCATTCTCATGTCTCTCACCCTGACTCTCACGTTTTTCATCAGTAAAAGAACTGAAAATAATAGTTCTTCACTCTTGAAGATCATACACACAAAAATTCAAATCAAAAGCTAAGCTAAAAAGGAAAATTAACCACATTCTTCTCGACGTATTGGGTTTTGTATTTTGGTGGTAAAGTAGTGGTGTCGTGGGAATAGGCAGCATTGAAACAAGTTTTGAAGGACGTTAAGGTATGAGTTTTCTTATCTCTTGTTACCTTTACCAAGAGACTCTTAATGTTCAGTTTAATCGCGATTGAAAAACTAAGGTTGTCCCCGTTCAATGCCCCTGTCATTAGATCTATTGAAAGATTCAAAGCATGTGTTGGTATGTTTTCTGGTAGATAATTATAGGTCTGGTGGTGATTATGTGTTGAATGTATATTCTTAAATCATGTAAGGGATGAAAAATATATTCCGTAAAAGTATATTAAGTTGATTGTTTTGAGCATGTGTGTGCTGAAAATTTACTATGTTTGCTGCCTGATATATGTATGTAAAAATGATGTGTTTCGCCTGTATAAAAATGTTAAAAACGTGATGTTCATAAAAATTTTACGTGGCTGAATGAATGTCACTCAAAATACTAAAATAATCAACATAAGAATGAGAGAAAAGGGATTGGAAGAGTCCAGCTTGCTGGAAATTGGTTGTCTCGGCCAAGAATTAAAAAAAATAGATATGTTTTAAAAAAATTTAAAAATTGTGAGGTCCTTGTGAATTGAACCCAATACCTCACCAAATGTAAACTATATAAAAATTTCATGAGAAAAATGAAAGGAAAAATAAATGTGGAGAGTGAGGATTGAACCCACAACCTCTTCAATAGATGAGAGAGTTCGGAGAAAATTAAAGGAGAAAAAAATAAATGTGGATAGTGGGGATTGAACCCAAAACCTCTTTAATAGATGAGAGAGTTAGGATAAAAATAAAGGACAAAAAAATAAATTTGGAGAGTGGGGATTGAATCTACAACCTCTTGAATAGATGAGAGAGTTAGGAGAATGAAACACAGGAGAAAAATTAAATGAGGTGAATGGTGATTGAACCCACAATCTCTTTGATAGATGAGAAAGTTAAGATATAAATTAAAAGAAAAAAAATGAACTTGTGAGGAATTGATCCCACAACCTCCTTGCCTTAAATTAAAAAGAGAGGAGGAAAAGAAAGGAAAACAATATGGGAGTGATGGGGATCGAACTAGGGTCCCAATCTGAAAAATGCAATAATCAAGTTTACAATAAGATTAAGTGTTAATCAAGGGCTTCAAAATAGGGTTCCCTTCCCAATTCCGTATTGACACATAAGTCATACGTAAACAAATATTTAATGTATGCTGCCTCTAAAGATAAAAATCAATATCGTGGCATATATAGAAGATGCATAAGTCTTGTAGCATATAATCTTTGGCAAATATGAATCACTTAGATAAACTATGAATGAAGCGTCATGGATTGTATGTGTGGACTCATAAGTCTAGCTTACATTTAAAAGTAAGTGAATCTAAGATAGTATGTGATGAGATAATGAAACCTTTGAGGGGTAAAGTAAGAGTGTCACACACACAGAAGAGAAAAGTGTATTGACATACGATTAAATGAACATTCTCGTAAAGTGGTGACTAATTATGAAGATTAAATGTGCTAAAGTTAAGAAAAGTGGTGACAACATGATAAGAGGATAATGCGAAAGGTGAGAGAAATCTCAAATCAGCTTAAGTAAATGTTACCAAGACATACTTACCTATGAGAGTGTAAAGTTAATGAAGAGACCAGTCTCTATGAACACATTGATGAAAATATTAAAGTTAATGCATCCTTATTACTAATGATAAGATGAGAAATCATCTAATGATCTATGATTCCGTCATGTTACAAGCCAGCTTCTATGATGTATGAGATGAATGTAATGGAGCTTTATACTAAGCATCGATAGGCTATCTATGAGTTACATTTCTTTCTTTCAGGAAGGTAGAAGTTCGTGTAATTCTCATCAGATGATACAGTCAGTCCAGACAGGTATGGGTCTCCTTATATCTCCTAGTCTTTGAACCTATACTGCCAATATATGGTTCTAGCAGGGTTTGATTTCCCTATATACGCTAGCATCTTTTGGTTCACTTTGAGCGCTGATTCCACGTCTTTTGGGTGTGGGTTTAAACAATGGATTTCATGATGCTCACATGATCTATGCCAGTTAAGGTTAAAGTTCCCAAAGAAAGATTGAGGCAAGCCTCAAGTAATGCACATAATGAAATGAACGATACCAAAGTTGTTAGGATATGATAATAAGGAGCTGAGCTAGACTTAAGTAATAACACTATGTCATTATTGGTCATTGCACCGCAAACCCGATGAATATCTTAATCTACATCCCAGGTATGGCTTGTGTTTACACTAGCTTGCAAACAAATGAAAATGATGTAGGTATGGATGAATGAAGCAGATCCTGTGTTTGCTAAAGATAGCTCCTAGTTGAGGTCCCATATGTTGAGCCCTCATTTTGGGAAGTCCAAATGTCAAGTCTATGATTCCAAGGTCTCATGGCTTATGGACGAATGATATGAAATATGTTAGGTTATAATAAGAAATATGTTGTGTGTTGTGTGCAATATGTTACGTATGATGATGCATGTTACTCTCATAGCATGACTTTCCTAATCCGATTTTGGTAAGTTCACTGACTTGACTTTTTATAATTCATATCGTTAGGAGAGAGCTCTTCTTAATCATGCATGTCCTTGGTGTGTGATTGCAATATACCCATACTTTGTTTAAGTGTGTACTAATTCCATACAACTCTCAAATTTTATGCGCACGTGTAGCTTGACGCTAGAACTTACGAATCGATGCTGAAGTTATCCGAACGTGGAGCTTTCATCCGGATTTGGTAGGCCCTCATTCTTTCAAGGATGCTTACTATTTTATTCTAATATTAGTCGTAGACATTAGATAGTAGTGTATGTTCAACTAGTCTTTCTTTCCCAATTATTTTTAGATATTGTATTGGTGCCATTTTGGCAACTCCATATCTTATACAGAGATTGACTATGTCTTTCCTTTGATTATCTAGGTATTAGATGATTGTTGTGAATGATTATGCGTTTATTTAGATAGTGTTATGCGAGTTCAATATTTCTAACTATGAAGTCTATGAAAACCAAAGTTCAAATTTTCTTCTAAAATTAACCTATATGAAGTAACGATGATGTATGTAGGCTTGTCTGCGACCTTTGAGAGGTCAACGACGCCAGTCTTGTCTGGGGTCTAGAATCAAGTCGTGACAAAGTTTTTATTAGAGCACTAGGTTAATTACCGAGGATAATAAGTTCACATCAACCACATCGAGTAGTTTCTAAGACATGGTAGTGAAGTGCACCACCATCCTGAATTAGAGACTGCATGATGTATAGCAAAATTCCCTTCTTATTATCTCATCGTGCCTTCTCTAATATCTGATTTCTTAGTGTTAAGAGCGTATTAAACATCAACTCTTGAGATTCAGAAAGATGAAAATGAGGAGCAATGCAGGCACATAGATTAAAGGAGAAGTTGTTGGGATAAATCATGTTCCTCCCCAGGATCCAACTACTGGAATGGAGATGCCTATTAACCCAACATGGTTGACAGATGGAGAAGTGAGGACAACCTTGGTAGAGATGTATCAAGAAATCACATTATAATCTCAAGCTATGACAACCTTAGCGAAGAAACAATGTGTTCCTAGGGAGAACCACCAGCAAACACCATGGCTAAAAAGTTAAGGGACTTCACGAGGATGAATCCTCCCGTTTACATGGATCTAAGATTGTTGAGTATCTCGAGGAGGAGTTTATGGTATCTATGATGCATGATAGCATGGACCTTTCCAGGCTTATGATACATGTCTAACAAGTGGAAAAAGCAGGAAGAGGAAGCACACTAGGGCAGGGAACAGGTCAAGGTGAGTTATGTTGTGCATTTTTGTATGGTGAGTCTTTATTGAACGATATGTGGCATGTTGTTAAGTTGAACTTTTTGTTAACTTACTCATGTGATGTAGGTTATGCTCATAAGTGTTGTGAGAAGTAAATGCCTCATGATGAAGTGTTTTGAGCCTTATGTGTGGTAATATGAGTTTTGATATTTGCCTTGTTGAAATGACATGGTTTATATTGATTTGATATTGTTGATTGGTTGGGTTGCTAGTCTTCAGTCTATTCCTTCCTTCAAAAGACTTTTTGTGTCATTCGCGGATGTATATTCCTAAGGGGGGGGGGATAATGTAACACCTTGAAAATTCAATACGTGTCGTAAAGCCTAACACAGGTTCCATGAGGTCTAAGCACTTTCTTTATGTCCATTTTAATGAATATAGGTCAATTTGGAGGTTTAAAAACCAAAACGTCCAAGAACGTCCATGACGTCCGGGAAGTTGGTTCAAATGGGTGTTAGTGTGCCTTATACTATATGACTAACTTTTACGAGTCGAAAATGTAAGAAAATTGGTTGAATAATATGTAATACGTGTTTGGGTTGTTTCATGGTTGAAACGTCCGGGTACGACTCCCCAAGGACCAAACCAAGGGCCCTTGAGGAGGACCCTAGCATTTGAAGGAACACTGCATGATAGAGTCAATTGATGGGACAGAAGACAGCCCGTGTGTGGACTAATAGGGCGTCGATTCCACCGTATTCCCATACTTAGAATGGTTGAGAATGTCCATTGACCCACAAAACCTCTGAACTCATCGACAGAGTGCAAAGGTGCAGGCTAAAGTCCGTGCGTGGATCGATGGGTTGTCGATGCCACAACCGTCCCACATGTAACCAATTAATGAAAGCCCCTCACATTCACAGTCTTAGAACTCATTGAAGGAGTGCAAGACGGAGGGGTGAGGGACCGTCGACTCACAGACGGCCCGTCGATTAGGGTCTCATCTGTGAGGGTCGAGCTTCCTGATTTATTTAAGTTAGTTTCATTTAATTAGTTAGGGGTTTAGGTTATTAATTAGGGTTTTAAGGTACTTTAATTAAGTTTATTAAGACCCAATATAAATACCCTCAACCCTCATTAATCTAAAGACAACTAACAAATAAACTCTCTTCCTTCTCTCTTATTTCTCTGTACTTGAACTCACCATTGAAGACTAGCAAGGATTAGGGTTTTGGGGGCTTGAAAGGGAAGAATTCACCATCAAATTGTTGTTAAAAGTCAAGGTATGGGATATAATTTACGTTTGATACTCTTTCCTCAAAGGGTTCCTGAAAAATAGATTTCAAAAGTTGAGTTTTCTTATGGGTTCATTCATTTACAAAATTGAAGTTATGAATTGAGTTGTTAATGATTTATTTAGGTTATATAAAATCTATTAACATGTAATTTCACTTGTTTATTGTAATTATTGATGGTTTGGTCTAAATTGAAGAACATGATCCTCAATCCCTAACCCTAGGTTGTGATCTTGACCTATATAATATTGTGATCATTCAATTAAATTGGTTGTTGATTCGATTACTGTCCTATGGTGGTATTATGATTAAATTAAGATGAATTATAGTCCTATAATTTTAGTTCTTGAGATTTGGTTAATGTTATGAATTGTAATGTGAAATTAGCCTATGTATCTTGTCTTAAGTTTCTATCTTTTTTTGAATTGTGTTATAGAGGTGCAATAGGCCTTGTTATCTTACTGGTTATCATTGTGAAAATGATGTTACTGTAGCATTCCGGAAATATGTACACGACTAGGGAAGAGTCTATTAAGTTTTAAGAATAGGCATTAGGGTGCATAGGTATCCGAATGCCCAATATTGAGTAATATTGGGCATATTAGAGAATATTAGCTTAAGGGTGTTAGCCAATTTGTATTTATTAAGATATACTTTGATGTTCAAATTGCCCAATTCAAGCTTGTTTAGGAATTCTACCTGCAATGATGACCCTAAACTAAAATGCTTAATTCAATAACTCTCAAAGTAGGTTCGATGCATCCAAGTCTCAAGCCTAGGTACCATGACACATGATCATTTAAAATGATCATGTAGAATAAGCAGTGCCCAAGGATATAGTGAGGATCTTTGGGACAACCATAAATGAGCAGAAACACATGTGCAAGAATTTAATTAGGTTTGTTAGGGCGTTTAGGGGCAGGCGGACATGTGGGGGTCACGCCATGTGGGGCTGAGCTTCCTAACAAACTCTAGGATCTAACTAACTTGCCTAACTATCTAACTAACCTTGGACTAACCGAAATAAACTAACTACTACACCAGAGAACCTAAGAACTAATCGGGTGACACTAACCTCGTAACAAACTGAAGAAACATCCTAGTACCTAACCTAGGATGGTCCAAAAGGGTTGTTTATGGTCCTAGTGACTTAGGGTACTTTAGTAATTAGACTAGGTCACTTAATAATTAAATAAACAACTTAATTAATTAATTTAAATGGTCAAACAAAAATCCTTATACTAGACAAGTAACTAACTAAGAAACATCCTAGTACCTAACCAAGGATGGACCAAAGGGTTGGTTATGGTCGTAACAACTTAGTACTTAAGTAAATAACCTAGGTTACCTAATTAATTAAATAATCAACTTCATTAATTAATTTAATTGGTAAAAACCGAAATCACTAACCAGTTCCAAGATTTCGGTTAACTCAAGGGTTCTTCTAATTCTAGTAAATTAGGAGTGGCATTTTAGTAAATTAGACAATTGATTTATTAATTAAGTTAATTAGTCTAAGTTAAGTGACTGAATATTAATTTCATATACCTAGACTCACAATCATTCACTAAGAAACGCATGACTTTAAAGCAGTAAAGAAACGCAACAAAAACAAAGGTTCTCCTTAGGATTTCAAGAGGTTCTTCAATGTTTCGTAAAAAAGTACAAGGTGATCTTCTTACATTCAATTCTACATAAGGTATGGGTTTTCTCTAGTGGAATTCTTTCTCCAAGAGGCTTTTCAATGGTTTTTGCAAACAAGAATATAGAAACTAAGGCTTTTCCCAATGAATCGAATGAAACCAACATGTTAGATCCACATACTTAGGGTGTCATCTACATGAACGTTAAGTGTTGTAATGCCTACTTATGTTCGCGAAGATGAAATTGTTATAAGTTGTGCATTGTATAGTTTCATAGGCTAATCAAAGATTAAAAGTTGGATTGTTTAACATGATATATTATTAAAATGTATTTATAAAGTAATTGGCATGATTAGTAACACCCTTATTAAAAGTCTCTAGTAAATTGTAATTTATGCCAACAGCTAGCAAAACTATGTCTAACATATTATTTCCAAAACATTTAAAGTCATACCAATCTCTACATCAATGAAATCATAAAATAGGGTATGCCAATATATGGGACAAGTCCCAACATACCCTATCCACACGAACTTGTGAACGCAATAGCATTGTATAAGTAGTTATAACTTTCATAGAGAATTTTACAAAACTTCCAATGAACGTTGAACAAGTCAAGATTAGTAAAGAAGTAATTAAAAAGATTAATCTATGAAATGGAACTAATATAGAGCGTTAAATGAAGTTAGACAAGTCTCAGTTACTCTTAATTTATGACGTACAAAATACTCACATAAAAGTGTGCCGATTGCATGAGACAAGTCTCACTCGCACCATAATAATAATGTAAGACCTATGTTCATATTAATCAAGAAAATAAAGGGATGACCATTCATCCATAGAGTTAAGTAAATCTCATAACTACAAACAAGCTTCCATTATGTTTAAGTCAAACTCTAGGAGATAAGAAATTAAAGTAAATCTGAGTGTAGCACCGATAGACTAGAAATGAGCTTATTCCAGCACATGTAAGTTTCTTGAGACAAGGCTACAACCAAGGTGGAAAAGTAGTCTCCGTATGTCTACTAGTCTTCGAACTTTGCCAGCAATGAGGTACTAGCTGGTGGAAGCCTCTGCCCAAGAATGCTAGCAGTTTGGTTTCTCTTCGGCCGGTGATTCCACCTCTTTTCGGTGTGGGGAAGACACCAGATTTAATGTTTAGCTCACATGATCTATGTCGATTATACCTCAGGAAAGTTTCTGGTACACTTCAGCCGTGAACCCCTCTTTTCGGTGTGGGGAAGACATTGACTTGGTTACACTTTAGCCGATGAACCCCCTTTTTAGTGTGGGGTAGACACAGATCTTGGTTCACCTCAACCGGTGAATCACCTCTTTTCGGTGTGGGGGATACACTGGATTTAATGTTAGCTCGCATGATCTACTTCCGTTAATTCTAAGAATTTTTTAAGCGATTAATAAATAATGAATGTAGCTTGTTCAAAGTGAACAGTAGAGCAAAGAAGTAGAATCGTAAGTTCATAGTGAACTAAGTAAACCAAGAGCTTAAGAATGTCAATCATTAATGTTTAAAATAATGGAGTTTTAAAAAGTTAGTTGTTTATGCCAATATTGGAGTATGAATATATGCCATAAAGATTATATATTAGTTAAACAACCGATTAATGGGCATAGCTAATAAATATTGGCTTATAAATACATTCATACCCAATTTAAGAGTGAACTATTTAACATGGAAGTAAGGTAGACAAATCATTTCCTTAGTCTTGTGAATTACATGCTCGATTCATTGTAGGTATAGGACTGTAATGAATTATTGCACTTGTAGGTAAAACATAGGATCAAAGGAGTTCAGTGAACTACACAATAGAAAGAAGAAAATACTGAACAATAAACTAAGGTTGGGATTAGGAACTCTTGGCCTAATGGAGCAAAATAATAAAGTTTTGTTTAAGCTGCTCTTAAACTGTTCTCACGATTCCAAGTTCTTATTTTCATTAAGGAAATGTGTTGTACTCGTTAATTGCATAAAAACATGTCATATTCATAGCATGAATCATAGGTAACAATTTAAGGATGAAGAACCATACGTTAGTTGATGGTTATAGAATTTTGTGGAAAATCACTCTTAAATCTTCAATCTCCCTTCAATATGCAATGATGTTCTAGAGAGTGCTTTGTGGAATTAGAGTTTTGATTTTAGAAGAATAAATTGATTAAGTGTTTATGACTTATACCACTTAAAATACCTAAAATACCCTTAGGAAAACGCCCAAACTCTTATTTAGACGGTGGGTGAATTTACACATTCACCCTTGCATTTTATAGTAAAGTTGGAAGAAGACAGACTCACCCACGATTGGCCATCGAAGAGGCGTACGTCTACAAACGGCCTGTCTTGGTTGTCCGTCGATGGGATCAGAGACTTGCGTTTGAGAGCTTAATCTCCCTAGGCGAAGTCTTGACCCACACCCACCATCTATGGGGTGTCGACCAGCCTTCTGGCAGTCAATTGCCTCAGTTTTTTGGGCTGGTCTAGACAACCTTAGGATCTTGTGATGGGTCGTTCCTCAACGACGCCTGGTTGGTCCTTTACGGATATTTTCCATGACTTTTCCAACTCGAATATGATCTATACAAGTTTATGACTTATCACATCAATTTCATTTAAAACGAACATATAAGACTCGATGAAACATTCTAACACACACAAGGTCATTTCAACGCAAACCTTTCATACGTAATTCATGATCCTTGTCATTTGACCTCCAAACTTCATGAAAGTTGACACATTTCCTATAAACACCTTTATTACTCATATAAGGATCTCATAAGATTATTATAGACACATATGCACATAAAAACACGCATCAGGCACATAGGTGACTTAGTCTTCAAACGTCTTGGTTGTCCCGTGATGTTTCACTTCCGAATAACCTAAATCTTTAGACAATGCCTCATTGACACATTATAATCCATTTTAGGACTTTAGACCCTCACTGAAAACATGTTAGTCACTAGTTTCACTGAAATAATTTTATAACAATTACATCATGCAGTTACAATCATTCAAGAATATGATTTTTTCTATCATGGGGATTTCATCATTCAGAAAAGAGTTGAAACATTGTTCTTGAATTTCAAATCAATCTTCTGCTTGAAGAAACATGAAAACCATAAAAAAGAAAGAAATAAACAAAATTTTTACAAATTTTATCTTGAAAAATTTTATGAGTTATTAGTAAAGGTAATAAAAATAAATAGACAAATAAAGCCCAGACTAGGAAGTGTTTATCCTAAGAAAAATTAACCAAATCCCATTTTGTAGGATGATCCTGGTAATTTATTTCTCATTGTTTATGAAAGTCCTGATAATGTAATTCTCATTGTTTAGAAGGGTCCTGCTATTTTTATTCTAATTATTTTGAAGGGTCTTACTAATTTACTTCTAATTGTTTAGGAGTATCCTGCTAATCTATTTCCCATTTTTTAGGAGGGTCTTTCGAATCCATTATGTATGAGGGTCATGCTAGACTAATCTCATTATTTCGTATGGTCCTCCTAATCCCATTATGAGGAGTATTCTACTAATCTATGTCCCATTATGAGGAGGGTCCTGCTAATTTCATTAGGAAGAGGGTCCTTCAACCTTCAGCTCCCTCCTCTTACGGGGAAAGTACATTCCTTAAAAAGCTTCCTTAAACTCTTTCCCTCTATAGGACCCGACTCAACCGGCCTATTATCTTTCCATTGAGTATAATACACTGTATAAACTTCCCTCAATGGGTACAAATCAAACTACTCCTTCTCCTTGAAGTCACCCCCATGGCACTCAACACCTTGTACATACCATCTAGAAATTCCTTTGGATCCTCTCCCACCTTAGGGACAACAAAGATAGGAGGATTCATCCTCAAAAAATTTCTCAATATACAGGTCATAGTGCTCTCCACATTATTAGATCTAGGATCAATACCCCTATTAAAATGGGTAGTCAAATATCGGGCTAAAGTAAGCAAAGCCTTTCTAATCTCCCCATTAGCCATTTCCGGGGGAACCACCAGAACCTCATTAAATTGACCTCCAATAGAGACTTGAATACTTTGAGAAACTTGCTCAACTTGAGGCGGAACTTCCTCATCCACCCTTCCTTCTTTCAACCTTCTAGCATCCATATTTCTAGTATTCATCTCCTATAAACACAAGAGTAGAGATTAGCAATAGACACTTACAACCTCAACACTACAGGAATGACACAAGATTGATGAACAAAGTTAAACTCTATCGTCATATGGCGTCACCCCCATCGTTGTGTCGCAACTCACACCAATGGTCAATACTATACTAGATGTGACTTTATGAGACTTTTTGATTCATGAGACCACTTTCATAATCCATGCTCTAAAACCATGTTTGTCATGACCCATACCTATATCCTAGAAGATAGGGTATTCCGTGGGTCATGACACGGCGTACTTGACCTCTCGAAGGTCTTGTAGAAGTCCTTTGACATCATTCATCGAATATGTATGAAAAGTAGTGCAGAATTAAAACTTTTCAAATGAAATATCTTGTCATATTAAAATCATAGAAAACGCTAAGTATAAACATATGTAATACTTAGACTCAAGAAATACTTGGGTCATGGGCCATTCAATATGAATATAAAAATCTAATTTCTATTACTATACTTTGAAATAAAAGGCATCTAAGATGATTATGCCCTCGAGTCAAATGAGGCATAATTTTACTTTGCTTGAACGATAACTAGAATACATGCTTTCTTCCAATACCCTTCTCACCTTACACCTAAATCTTTATATATAACAAAATATATGGAATTAGTAAATGCTGTTGTACTAAGTATGACATGATATATAAAATCATGAAGAAAGACATATATTAGAAATTTTTTTTAATCAAAAAAAATATTCTAAGCATAGTAATAACATTTAACCACTTAGAAACACATAAGAGATCACATTAAGGTGAACTATTTCCAACTTCAGAGTGAACTAAATTAACATGCAATCCCCTCAAATGTATCATAAGATTAACTTAAGTAAGACAAAGAGACACCGCCCATACGACATCTCTAGGCACACCTAAATGATCAATAAGACCACATATAATGATTCGAATACACTTAAAATACACCAACCACATAGACATGAGATTCTCATACCAAATGTGATTCTAAGATTCACTTGAGTGAATTGCGAAGAGACCGCCCATACAATCCCTTCACACACACTTATGAGATCCTTTAGACTAACTAAGATAGAATCATTCTCATTCAATAACATAAAATATATATAATATGACATTCTCCTGCCAAAGGTTATCAAAAAACTTACTTAGGTAAATCAATAATATAATGTCCATGCTTGACCTCACAAAGATTACTTAAATAATCCTTATGACTACCTAAGGTTGGATCATGTCTGATGTATCAACCAACTTTCCTATCTAGAGTCTTTCTTATGACTTACCTAGGTGAGATATGAAGTGACAATCCATATGCCCCCTTCACACCTTAAATATACAACCCTTAATCTACTCTATGTAAGTACTTATTCATTTAACATGATTTGTAACATAAGTAATCATCTTCTTTAATTTATTTAAGATACATTCATCACATGTAAGGACATTCAAGTAATGTTCTTGAAGAAGAACTACGAACTAACTCAGTAACATCTTTATAGCCTAATTTTGCAATGTCTATATAGTGTCCCATGCCACCACCTAAACTTCATAGAACTTCTCTGATACTTGTAGTGTCCGATATGATGAAAATAGGAAATAACCAACATAGATTATAATATCTAGGAATGTAATCTTCACTCATTAACCTACTCTGATGGAGGATTTTCTACTTGAATGGTTGAACTTCGACACATTTCATGTAGGCACATGGTTAATGAATATAAAGGCCTTCTTTTTATTATAGTCTCATTCTTAACTATAAATACTTCCTAAACAATACTCACTAGGTGCTAGCTTTTATTCTCATAGAGTAATTCAATAAAGGATCACATGATGAGGTTCCATATCAAATTCATAACCCAATCACATCCACCTTACCAAAGCGGTCCCCTTGGGTTGCTTTACAAATGTCAATAGGACAACTTAATGATTTTACTAATGATGATTTCATACCATTCCAGCCAATCAATCCTTAAGTCCACCATTCACACATGAAGGATAACATTACGGTTTTAGACTTCAAGGATATCATAACCATACAACAAGGTTGAAGGCTCCACATAAGAAAACCTTCTTAGATACATTAAAGGTCACATGTGATTCATACATAAATTAATAAGAAGCTCTACCATTGTATGTCAAGAAGTCACATTCTCATATTACATGTATCAAGTAAGGCGCACAAGTCTACCAAAACAAGACACAACATACTTCACATATAACATATAATTCTAGAAGAACATAAGATCAGCTACGCATATATATTAGTAATCCTACACACCTCTTTAGTATAATCAATATAATCATTATAAGATTCACATAGACAATTAGGAAGAATCATGCATCATCTCTAAGACTACATAATAGTTGAAAGATATGATCATACTTCACATAATTTACTTCACAAATCATCATAATATATCATTTAATTTGCCAACAAGGCAATGTTACTTATAATACATAAAGTGATGCCAACGAGGCCACATCATTTAAAAGTAAAGCACATAGCACCTCCACCATAACTGGACCATACCAAAGATTCATCATTATCTAAGGACTAAACTATGTAGCGTAGAGAAAGTTAGACCAACATACCATTGATTCCAACTTCACAACTTCAATCCATAGTCAACTTCACCAGCACAATATACTAAAGATCTTACCAATGGCCATCATCCTCAATTCAATACAATATTTTCAATAAATAATGAATCAAAGATATGTCAACAAAGATATATAAATGTAGGGCATCATATTAACATTTCTAATATTATTCATTTATAATTCAATAAACCTAATCAATCTACACAATAATTTATTAACATTAAGACTTAATCAATTCGCCTATAAAGTAATAAAATCTTGGGTTACATTTATTACATGTGTTCATAGAGGTTTTTGGGTTAAAATCATATAATTAACAACAATTCAAAACCGTGAATTCAGGAACCCATACATTGATTTCAATTTAGAGAAATCATCTTTTGAGAAGTCTTTGAAAAACACTATGAAGATTGACTCTTTAAAGAAAGATTTTCAAAGATGAAGAACCATACCTTAACTGATGGTTATATAATTTTGTGGAGAAATCACCCTTAAAGATTCAATCTCCCTTCAAGATTCAATAGAGTTCTAGAGAGTACTTTGCGGAATTAGGGTTTTGGTTTTAGACGAATGAATTCATTAAGATTACTTATAAACCCACATAAAATTCCTAAAATACCCTCAGGGAACGGACCAAACTCTTATTTAGACATTGGGTTTACAAATTCACCCTTGCATTTAATAGTGACGTTGGCAGAAGACAGACTCACCCACGATTGGCCATCGACGTGGCGTATGTCCACAAACGGCCCATCCTGGTTGTCCGTCGATGGGATCAGAGGCTTGCATTTGAGATATTAATCTCCCTAGGCGATGTCTTGACCCACGCACACCATCTATGGGGCGTCGACCAGCCTACTGGTAGTCGATTGCCTTGGTTGTTAGGGCTGGTCTAGACAACCTTAGGATCTTGTGAAAGGTTGTTCCTCAAGGACTCTTGGTTGGTCCTTTACGGATATTTTCCCTAACGTTTCTTGAATATGATCGATACGAGTTTAGGACTAACCACATCAATTTCATCCTAAACTAACAGATAAGACTCGATGAAATATTCTGACGCACATAAGGTCGTTTCAAGGCAAACCTTCCATAATTAATGTTCTTGGACATTTGACCTCCAAACTTCGTGAAACTTGATACACTACTTATAAACACCTTTATTACTCATATAAGGATATCATAAGCTCATGATAGGCACATAAGCACATAAAAAGACGCATCAGGCACAAAGGTGACTTAGTCATCAAACGTCATGGTCGTCCCATGATGTTTCACGTATGAATAACCTAAATCTTTAGACAATGCCTCATTGCCACATCATAAACCATTTTAGGACATTAGAACCTCTTTGAAAACATGTTGGTCTCTTGTTTCACCGAAGTCATTTAAGAATTATTACATCAAGATGATACATGTATTTGAGAATATGATTTTTGTTATCATGGGGATTTGATCAATCAGAAAAGAGTGGAAACTTCGTTTTTGAATTTCAAATAAATGTGTTTCTTGAAGAAACATGAAAATCATCACAAAAAAATAAATAAATAAAATTTTCCAAAATTTTATCTGTAATTTTTTTTTGTTATTAGCAAAGGTAATAAAAAAATAGAGAAATAAATCCCAGACTAGGAAGTGTTTATCTTAAGAGAAAGTAACCAAATCCCATTGTGTAGGATGATCCTGGTAATTTATTTCTCATTGTTTTGGAGAGTCTTGATACTGTAGTTCTTATTGTTTAAAAGGTTCCTGCTATTTTAATTCTCATTATTTCTAAGGGTCTTACTAATCTACTTCCCATTATTTAGGAGGGTCCTGCTAATCCATTTCGCATTTTTAGGAGGGTCTTGCAAATCCCTTTATGTATGGGGGTCATGCTAAACTAATCTCAGTATGTCTTAGGGTCCTCCTAATTCCATTATGAAGAGGATCCTTTTAATCTAAGTCCAATTATGAGGAGGGTCCTGCTAATTCCATTAGGACGAGGGTCCTTCTAGTCCTATTATGAGAAGGGTCCTTCTAATCTATGTCCCATGAGGGTCCTTTTAATCCATTTAGAAGGAGGGTCCTGCTAATCCCATTAGAAGAAGGGTCCTTCTAATTGAGTTATGAGGAGGGTCCTCACCACACCACTTTAAGCCTAAGGCAACATTAAATCTGGACAACATTTCTAAAGTGTTGCCTAAAATATTTTTGGCTAAACTTTTGAAGCGTAGCCTTAGTTTTAAGATATTGGCCACAATAATATCAGTAACACTTGAAAAGTCTGCTCTTTAGTGTTATATGCTACACTTTTTAAGCATTTCCATATCATGATATATTTGGCAACAACTATTTAAACATATGACTACACTTTTAAAGCGTATTATGTTTATAGTTATAAACAACACTTAATAAATGTAGCCTTGAAGTTTTACTATAATTTTTACGATTATATCATTTTCCCTCTATCATATTTAACTCTCCCTCAAATTTTTAATATTCCAAAAAAAACTTCTTTAAAAATCAAAGCACAATTTAACTCAAAAATAAAAATAAAAGTACAAAATAAAAAAAATATATAAAATCTCGATGCGAAGAAAATTAGTCCAATTATGACCCCATTGTTACTTTATCCAAATAAATGCTCTTATAAAGGAAACCGTAGATCTTACGACCTCTTCTTCTAATTTTAGCAAAAAAAGTCACAATTTTCACACTACAAAGCTCATTTTCATTCTACAAAGCTCATTATCACTACTTTGTCTGACATAACTTGTGATTTTTCTAATCTTTCTTTGAATGTATTCGAACAATTGTAGAAAAGTATCAAAAATTGACATTGTTTGAGGAAATCAAAAAATATTAGAAAGCGTATACAAGATGCAGCAATGGATATAGTCATATAGGAAAACCTCATCCTCGTTAATCAGTCTTGGCATGTCGCTGCTATTCATAAAAAATTATATTTTGACGATCTCTTTATTATTTTTTGCATTTTCACATGTTTGTTGCGATTTTCTCTCTAAGTAAAATTTATATTTTATGAATTTCAATTTCGGTGTGGATTTAAATTTGCCAGGCGTTCTGGAGTCGTCCTTTAGTTTGAGTTTTAAAATGTTTGTGCTTCATTTTGTTGGATTTTTTATTATTTGGTCTAAGTATGAGTAAAATCCTTTTATTTTGATTTAGCTGGGCATCACGGTCAAGCAATACTTTAAGAATTAATCTACAAATGTTGTGAATGTATTAGGAATTTTCTTTTTTCACATTGATGGAATAATGTCGTTTATTAATTGAGGATGAGAGGCACATCACATTTGAATGATGAATATAGTTTTGAGTTATTATAGTTTAATATTTGATAATTTAAGAGCATAAATTACACATCTAATGGCGAATATAGTTTTTTATTTTATCCTAGAGGATTCCCAAAGCGGTTTCTCATCAACGGTTCCATCCGACGCTTTAGGGGTGGTGCATGGAATGGTCAAAGCTTTGCTAATTCACCATCTCTACTATGAAGACCTTATAAATACATATTTGAATCCGATCTAGACAAAGTATAACTTACTTATGAAATCATTGATACTTCTATTATTGCGCGGGTAGTGATTCAACTAAATGGGTTTCTATAATTTCAACATCGAATGATAAAGATTCTAATTGGGATAACATTTGTAGCGCACTAGCACACAACTATTGCATTTTTGCCCAGTGTAACGCATGTGGTTTGTGCAACAATGGAAACTCTAAATATTCAGTTGTTTGGATACATTTGAACTTAAAGATCCAACAGAATGGGCAAGGGGAATTTTGTCAGGTTGTGTTAGAAAGAGAACAATGTTGAATTACCGAAAAGAAAGTTAAATTGTTGAAGTAGTCCGGCATAAAGATGCCAACCACTCAATTTTCCTGGTACGGTCAAGGAGTAACTCTTAATTAATGTAGGGAACTTTGCTTGACAAACTGTTTATGTGTGGCCTATGCAAAACTACACACAGGAGGACATATTAAGACTGCTTGTTTTTCTATTGATGAGCTGATGGATACCAGCTTCTACTTCCCTTCTTATTTGCTTACTCAAAGAGAATCACTTGTTATCTTTCATCATTGTGCATGATTTTTACATGGATAATCATGTCTTTTCGTGACTTATTTAATTCTCATTTTACATGGCTGTCATGCAGGTAACCACATAAAAACTGATGTTTTTTTAACCTCTAGAGCAAGCAAGGAACACAGTTTGGAAAAAAAAAAATAAAATTGAGGTAGAGGCTATAGAAAAGCCTTCTCCATCAGAAAAAATATTATTCCTTGTGGCATTGGCACATATATAATTTCTTATTCAATGTAGAGGATTAAAAACCCAGAAGCAAACACATTTGTGCTTACACATACTAGCAGTACAAATAGAGACAGTAGAAAGTCAAACTGCAGTTCTTACTCTAGAAGATGTTTCCCACTAAGGAATTAATCTACCATGAAACAGGGAAGGGTGGGAAGGAGAATCTCTGTGGAGGCAGACATGCCGTGAGCGGTATTGTTTCATTTCATGGTTTCTTAATACTCCGTGTTTTTCTTTAATGATAAACTTTGTGAACGAAAATCATCTTTCGGATAAGAGTCCCCTGCTAACAATCATTTCCGAAGGACATATTTAAATGATCTAGTCTTTTATTCCATTAACATCACTATAGTATTATTATCAAAATAGAGAATCCTGAAGACTTCAGCTCCAACTCACATTGGTTAAGTGTTTGGCAGAAGCTGATTTCCACATTGGAGGAGGGAAAGATACGACATCATTAGAAGGAGAACAATGATTGTCTTCAAATCAGAATCATAACACTGCAACCTTGAATTCAAGCTCATTTCCTCAGCCAGTGAGTTGAATACATTCATAAGAATGCTTTTTATTTGTCTTGATATCTTCATATTATAATTCCACTTCTAACTCTCCGAAATACAATGCAGGCGACCATCAGCTAATTTTGTTTCTTAGTACTCTTAGGTTGTCAGTTATAATAGACATACTACTAATTTTATAGGAAATTTATCAGTAAAAGTAAATGGGAAAAACAGTGATGAGAAGCAAAATACTCCACACTCCAATCACTCAGATAGAAAAAAAAGAAGAAGAAGCAAGATAAAATGAGAGGCACGTTTACAACTCTAAATTAGAGTTTTGAGAAAAGAAAAGGAGAAGTATTTGATAGAAACTAGATTCTTTGGGTTGGGGAATGCTAGTATTATCGGATTTCCAAGTATTTATGCATTGACTAGAAAACTCTTCACTTATTTTTTTTCTAGCCTCTTTTTCGAGGCAAAGTTTTCTTAATACCATGTAGGCAAGATATCTATATTAAGGTGGACTCTTCTAAGACATTATTTGTATTAGTAAAAATAAATCCTGCGATGCTAAATGCAATTTTTAAATTGGTTGGGTGTGGTACTATTAATACTTGCTTTTGTAACTTGCGCAGGGATGGGGAGGCAAGGAAGAAGGTATGGGCTTCCATTACTGTGTTACTATAAACAAATAAAGTTAATATGAAGGCCTATCTTTGTTTCTAGTGAATGTGGAAATTGATAGTCACAAGTTACTTTGTCACTTGGGGTCCACCCTCTATTTTGAGTTGTATAGTGCCAATGCTCAAAGAGATACTGAAGTTGAGGATGGCGCAATATCAACAGACATGTCATTAACATACGTGATCCCCATTTACGAAAGGAAGAAGATCTGTTGCTAATGAAGTTCTACATTGAGCAGCAGATTGATCCTCCTGAGCAAAGATTTGCATTACTAACAAGAATCAAATATGCACACCCATTCCTTTACCCTAGAGTATGCAGTCCTTACAACATTATTTGCCTTCTTTCTTTCGCTGTTCTTGTCGAAACTAGTGCTTCCAAAGATGAACATGCGTCCTTTTTTACTAATGAACCAGAATACACAAATGAATTGATCAGGATTGTCAGACTTGATCAAACCATGTGTGGAAATGATAGAACGCTAGCAATGAATGCCCCGGGGGATCAATTAGCTATTTTTTATGTTATATCTATATGACTATAACTAAGCAATTGACCCATATTGTTTCTTGGTGAAAATCCTATAAAAGACTTTCTTTCAGGTGTTTTCAAAGAAAAAGTTTTACTTATGCTTGCTTGATCCTTCATGGTGATGGCATTCCAGTTACTGTAACACAATTGAATCGAAACTATTTTAGTAAAATCTCTCTCTTTACTTTTGTATTTATTATGTCTCTGTTTTTTCTCTCTATTTAGGCTAAAAAATACGTATAATAGCTAATGTGAAGGTGGTGTCATACTAGCCCAGCCTTGTTGTGAAGAAAAATATGGAGGAGCTTATCATAAACGTTGCTTCTACTGGAGATGTTGTCGCTGATACTAAAGGTGAAGATACGACAATAGAACCTGCTGAAGGCGAGAAAAAAGTATGATTTGATTTATGTTTTGTAAAATTGTGTTGAAAATCCATTTGTTTCCCCTTGTTTTTATTAATTTTCTTAATTTTGTTTTTGTGAATTTTAAAACACATAACTACTTCTTGTATTAGTATTACCATTTGTTTAAATTTAATCTTCTAACTTGAGTTTGCAATGAACAACAAGATTTAAATCTATCATTTACTTCAATTTGGTAAAATGATTTATTCTTGAATTTTTCTATTAATTTTCCTTTCAAATATATATGTTCTCGTAGATTTCTTAGCTGCTCACTCATTTCAGCAAAAGAAGATTATAGGATACTAGCATCTGGTTGGACCATCTTGTAAGTTTTTCTCCTGAGATAAAGTACAACCATCACTAGGATATACAAATTTTCAAAGGAACGGGTACTCGTCTACAATTATTTCTCGTGTCTTAATCTATTGCAATGGTGGAAGAATATAGGTGAATAGTGATGTATTTGACAATAGTGGGAGAAAGTAAATGTGATCTATAGATGCGGATGGCGAAAATTTTTTGTGTGACAGTATGTATATTATGACAAATTAAAGTAAAACTCCTATGCATATCTTCTTACTTGTTTGACTTCTTCGTTGATGACGTCCACAAAAAATAGTATAGTCGAAAGGTGAGTGAAAAATAAATTAACTGGAGTTAACATCTTTTTTATGTAGAATAAACTACAGTAGTTTAGCTAAAATAATGACAAGCTCTTCTTTTTTTGTGATGCATATGCATGTTATTTGCGCTTTTACCACATGTGCCTTATTATATATTTTGTACTCTTAGTAAGCTGTCATTTGACCTTTTAGTTAATTAGAGTGGTGTCAAGAATACAATTTTCATTTGAATCTTCGATGTTTCATAGTTTTAACTAATACAGTACATACTTGCTACACCTTCTGTAGGATTTATGAACTTTGACTTCTCCAGCTGATGAAATAAATCATTATTCTTTCCCATATGCATGTTGTATATGATTTGCACAATACTTGGATTGGTTGTCTTACATGAATACTCTCTAATTATGCACTTCCACATTTATTTCACTAAGTTCTAATTTTATTGTTAATGTGCAGAAAAATGTCGGTTATCGAATTTGAATTGTGGGCAAAAATAAACTCGATATATTAGGGGAACGATGAAGAGTTTTTGTACTATTGTCATATACGTTTGAATGCATGTGGTTTTTTGAAATTTAATGATATTAGAGATATTTAGGCAATCACTTTCTAAGTATTGGTTGTACAAGACATGATTCTCGAAGTTTATCCGATATATATAGCTTTAATTTAATTATTAGTAAATTTTGTTCTATAGGTCACTTGTATACTAAATTATGTGATTATATATTGAATATATGTAATTCAACAATGATGTTGTAGGACATCAAATATTAAAGTTACGCTTTATAAGTGTTGCTCTAAATGACATATAAAGTTACACTTTATGAGTGTTGATCGAGATTAGATAAAAAGTTACACTTTATAAGTGTTGCTCTAGATGAAATATAAAAGGGAACACTTTTGAAATATTACCAATAACACTGCAAAGACAACGCTTTTAAGTGTAGTATAATAAAAATAATTGTCGCTAATGCATCACAAAAAAGTGTACCCTTATACTTTTTTGTCTACGCTTTATAAGTGTAGCAAATGTTGGTGACATTTAAAATGTGTTTCCTAAAGTCTAAAGTTACACCTCTTTAGACCACCCCCTAAACAGTGTTGCTTTAAGTCCAAAAGTGTAGCCTTTTATCAAAGGCCACATTTTTTGATAGTTTAGGCTACACTTTAGTGGAGTGTCCATAGGCCTAAAATGGTGTAGTGCTTTCTTAGCTAAATCCCATTAGGATTAAGGTCATTGCTATACTATGTACCATTGTTCAAGAGGGTCCTGGTAGTGTTATTATTAGAAGAGTGCTTCTAGTCCCATTATGAGGAGGGTCCTGCTAATCCCATTGTCCAGGATGGTCCTCTTAATTCCATTATGAGGAGTGTACTTCTAGTCTAAGTCCCATTATAAGGAGGGTCCTGTTAATCCCATTATGATGATAGTCCTGCTAGTCCTATTGTTAGGAGGGTCCCTATAATCCCATTATGAGGAGGTTCCCGCTAAAGTAATTCTCATTATGAGAAGGGTCAATCTAGTCTATGTCCCATTATGAGGATGGTCCTGCTAATGCTATTGTCCGGGAGGGTCCTTCTAAGCTTAATCTCGTTGGCCTGGAGGGTCCGTCTAATCCCATTGTCCACGAGGGTCCTGCTAAACTAAATTTCATTTTCCAGGAGGGTTCTACTAACTAGAATCATCAAACAAAATCATCACAAAATTTAATTTTTTTTGCCGCAGTTTGCATCAAAAAATATTTGTCGGTTATTAGTAGTGTAAAAGCTTAAATAATAAATTTCTAAATCTAGGAATACATGTATGTATCTCCCCGCACCCCCCCACCCCGCAAAAATAAATTAATGTATGTCTCAGACTAGAAAAATTTTATCCTAAAAGAGAATTTGGAAAAAATTAAATGTCTCAAACATAAAAGGCGATTGTCCTAGGAGAAAAATATATATAATACATTAATTTATCTTTTCTTGCAATGGTTTTTCAAATTTGTTATTTCAAGATAACCTTTATGTAAACAACATTTTTTGTTTAGAAAAAGAAATAAGAAAAATTGTGAGTTTTTTTTTTGGAATGATCGATTTGTGGCATCGACTATTGTCACATCTGGGGGAGCATGCCCAAGACGTAACCGGCGTTGTCAACCTCATCGAGGACTAAGACTAGACTCTTAGATTACATCATTAAATTCATATGTTTAAATTTGATTAAATATTTAAAACTTCTCTTTATCTATCATGAGATATACATAGATGTCTACCATACACAAAATATATTTTCATATCAAGTATACGTAGACCCTTCTTATATGAAGATCACATAGGCTATAACATAGTCTTAAAACCATATGTCGCATCTCATAACCATCTAAACAAGAGAATAACAATAGGGCATAGCCCATACGACAATACGATAAAAGCCACATATAGGCTATACAATCTTTATCACTCAAATGAAAGAAATGAACATATTGTATTTAAGAGTATAACAACATTAATAGCTTGATAGTGGCATTGCCCTTGGGAACTGAGGACCTACCCATCTTAGATGAGTGAGAATTTCCATGTCTTCCTTCAATGTCATCTCAAAAGCCCTTCAACGACCAGAACCTTGAATGTTGGGGGAACAGTGACCAAATCGGGTTAGTACATCACTTGTACTAAGTATGAGACCATATGCACACAAAACATGGAAGCATTCTAAAAAGAGACATTTCATTAGAGTATGCAATTTCCTTTGAAAACCCTTTATGCACATACAAGAAGACCATACCAATTATTAAGACATACTCATTGAATCAAGATCATGTACATAACAAGACTGACAATACTAAGCCTACTTAAGTCAATAAGCATATCAACATACTCACACATATAATCAAGACAACTCTACTATCAAGTTATAACATCAACAAGCATGAATAAGAGTTCGTTACAACAGAACCAAAACAAGACTAATACTCATGACTCTCATTAAGTCCACTTATACAATAACTAAGCAAAGCCCCATAAACATAATTAATCAAGTAAATCTAATAAGAACCATAATTAATTTCCAACTTCACATGTCATATTATTAAGAGTAAAAAATATCAAACTATAGAGATCAAATGAATGTTCATAAGAGTAACCAACATACATAGTGTCATTAAAATATAAGATCATAATATACATATCATTTACATTTTATAAGAATATACATACATAAGAACAACATCCTAAGGCTTCCATCATGGCAAACTAGTAAAAGGCAAGGTGGAGTCCCATACCCCTACCTAAGAGAAGTCAAACCTCTTAACTAACCCTAGTTGGTTTGTACTTCATTACTTCATTTTAGTGTAGGGAACACTTGCATTAACAGACATAGCCCTCAATAACCAAATGTGGAATCCAATGTTGTAAAACCTTACATCAATGGAAGGTGGTCTACCGGCCAAAGTATAACAAAACATAAATGTAGCTTTGTAGGTGTATCCACTAGCTAGTCTTCTTATGAGCGAAACATAATTAAGGAAATAAGGAATGGGTAGGAACCCTCTTCAGGCCATTGGGCAATTGGAGCCTGATCTCTTGAGAATCCATAAGGTGAGTATCCATCATAGGGCAGTCAACACCTCATATGGAAGTATAGTGTGAATCTTCCTCTATGGAAAGTCAAAACCTCCCATTGTCAAGTTCTATCGGTGCTAAGCAAACGTCCCCTTTGAAATGTCTTTAATTCATCCATTATTATCAAAACTTAGTTTAGGTCATAGGGTCTACCCCTTATATAATCATCATCATAATTACGCAATAAAATTGCATGAGTATTTTTCTTTGTGTACAATCCACACAAGTGAGATTAGAACATTTACATGTCACTTCATAATGAGGCAGATTGATAAGTTATCACCATCCTTATAACATTTACATCTTAGCCAAAACCTCACAAACCATAGTCAATGCATTTAAATTCACATTATACAAACCCTATCAAGCTTAATGTAAGGTATACTTCAAACTACATCATCACTTAATAACAAGTAACCACAATTGAAGAAAAGAATAGTGATCACAAGACTTACTCAATTTCAGTCACAATGCCTTCTTCAAGGTCTTACCATCAGCCTCCAACTTAACCTAAAAATTAAACAATAGCATCACATAATTGTTAGCAATATAATAACAAGTCCATTTGAATCATTATACGACAATCCCTCACAAGTTCATAGCCTAGAATTAGAGACTTAGATCAAGTTCATAGTCTACGTTACCATCTAGGTAAATTACTCAAGAACTAGGATAATTGGATTACAATGTATCAAAAATATACTTATAATTACCATAATGACAATATAGGATAGTAATTAACACACTAAATAAACAAATTAAGTCATAACAATACAATTCAATTAAAGATCATAACCTAGAACTAATAGGAATAGGCCATCGTCTAAAATTGAGACCTATATATCAAGAAGTAGCATAATTGAGTTATAATACATGTTAATCTACTCATAATATCCAAAATGAATCATAAACAAAGCAATTAAAAGATCAATTTTGTATTGGGATGAAACCCACTTAGAACTCAACTTTTTTAAATCAATTTGGAGGAACCCTTTGGGGAAAGAAATCTCAAAGGTAAAAGGAATCACATACCTTGATATTTGATGAAGATTCATGGGTAAAATTTGAGTTTTTCAGCACTAGAAGCTCCTTGAATTAGACATTCTATGGGGTTCTTATTCTTGGGATAGAGAAAGAATAGAGAAGGAAGATCAATTTGGGTTGTGGGAATTATAAGCGTTAAGTTAGTTTAATTAGATTAGGGTATTTCTATAGGTAATTAACCAACTTAATTATACCTCCCTTAACTTCTAAATAATTAACTAACCACCTAATTAATTAATTTGACCAAACTAAAAACGTCCATCAAAACAAGTGGACTCACGGACGTGACCATGTCTACGCTCCATTTTTTAATCGACGGAGCAAGGGACAAACTATCCTGTTGGGCCGTCGTTTTGGTCGGAGACTGTCCAAAACAGGCCTCCCATGCTTTTTGCCAAATTGTAAGGGTTCTCCTCAAGGGCCCTTGGTTGGTCCTTGGGGAGTTATACCCAAACATTTTGACTATAAACTAACTCTAATACATGTTAGATACTGTTCCACAAAAATTCATCATATTCTTACTCTAAAACATAGTTAAATAGTCTAAGTCACACTAGCACCTCATTTAACAAGTTCTTAACTTCATGGGCGTTCATTGATGTTTTGCTTTCTAAACATCCTAAATGATTTATACACATTAAATTGACCTTAAAAAGGTGTTTAAACCTTTTGACACCTTTTTTACGCTCTTAAACACGTCTTAAACTTTCGTAGCGTTACAACTATGAAGATGATTACTCATGTTATTGCAATGTTGAATCATATCAGTTGAGGTAGACTGTTTCTGTTTTCATGTTAGCCCACCTTGAGAACTTGAAAAAAAATCTTATTTATTAGAACTTCAAACTCAGATTTGCCATATATTTTCCACTCTCTAATAATAACTGAATCTTGTTTAGTTGAAATTCTAAAAAATTGTCGATTGTTGACAAGTTATATGAAAATCACTATTTTTTAATAATGTCATGATGTATGTGCTGACCGAACATTGTTCTATGCAATTTAATAGATGATAGTAATTTTGAATACATTTTTTGCTTGCTTAGTGAAGAGTAACTCAAGATCAAATTGAGCGACACAAAATAAAAACAAAGAATATTTGTTCTTTTTCAGAGGAAAGAAAAAATAATAATAAAATAAAATGAAAGTGAAAATGAAAATGAAAATAAACTCCATTGATAGTTGTGGTCAATTCTAAGGATCATGACATGTAGTTTGGATTTAATGGTCTGGTTTGTTCAACAATCTAAATTTTATCTTCTTCAAACTTTCAACTATGAAGTCAGACTTCTATAATCCTACTTTTGCACTAGATTTATGACTAATTGTCTACTTGAAATGTCTCATAAAATTTTCTTAGACAAATCACTCTTTTTAATTATCTCTCACTCACTATCGTCATATGGTGCCTTGATGGTTTTCACCAAATAGACTCTCTTATTTTTTATTTTATCTCGTTTCAGATGATGTAGTATAGGGCTTACGAGGATTTTCCTCAATAAGATTCTCTCATTTTCGTTCCTCTTCAAAGTTGCATGACATAAAAACTGAAAGTTTGCTTGACTTGTCATTGTTAAAATTGATCAATGTTCTTTATTTTTAATGTAACGTGCCATTTGGACAGGGTCACAATGAAAGGATTGACATACAGACTTACTACTTTTGGAATCGACTCTAATATTCATAAAATAATAATAATAATATAATATTAATATTAATAATAATAATAATAATAATAATAATAATAATAATAATATTTATTATTATTAATATTATTATTGGCCCATTTTTTGTGATGACAACCTTTTAGATATCTTTTCTTGATTTGACCGAACATTAAAATGAGGCTGCTTACGTATCTTGTCAAAATCAAGAATCAAGTCAAACGTAGTTTGTGAAACTGGTTTTTTTGGTTGTTATTTATTTTTACAACCTTTTTTTCTTCTTTGGTATTTCCTCTAATGCTTTTTATGACTTCTATATTTATTTTTTTATATTTTTTTTCTGTGACAGTTTCTAGATAGAAGAATGAAATATCTTCTTCATATCAATTATTATGAACGTCAAATGCAAGCGTGTCCTGTAAGATGGAAAGTTAAAATCATACATTATCTCTTTGAAATGTATGTGTTGACAGATATGCATATCATTTTTGTGTCATATTCGTCAGTTTGAGATATACATACATTCTTTACAACAAATGACAAACGCTAATTTCAATAAAATTTATGCTTTATCAATTTTCGATAATGAAGAACGTATCAAGGTGTTTACGTCATGATTCATATCTTCGAGATTCTTCTTTCATTTTTTTACTTTTTTGATATATTCATTCAATAAGTAGCTATAATCTTAAGATATGAAAAAATCCCCTTGCGTATCATGACAGAAAAATTTAATTCCAAAGAGATGCACATATGAAGAGCAAAATAGATAAGATTAAACTGACATAAGACAAACATAATATTAAGTAAATGACCGAAAGACTTGATGATGATACAACTAACTAAATTTCAGGTCATAACACTATAATAACTCAAAATATTACAAGACTCAATAAATGAACAAATAAACAAAATGACAGAAGGATTTGACTCACTGAATTAAAAATTAAAATATAAAGCAGAATAGTGTAGCAGAAATGGCGTCAAAATAAACTTTTCATATACTTTTTTTCTAGAAAAAAGAAGATTGTATATGAATCGCAAAGTTTGACATCTTAGAACAAATTTCCATTACAGAAGATCCTCCAATTTAAGTTCTTATTTGTTGAAAATTGATAGAACTGTTGCACTTTCTTGTAATAATGTATCCTATCAATAATGTGGCGGCTAACTTTGATTAAAATTTGGGGGGTCAACATTTTGGATCATAATCATATTTGCTTGTATCTGTTTTTCCACCTCCCATTTTAAGGTTCAACAATCATCAGTACTGTCCCATGGAGCATCAAAGTGATGTGCATAATATACGTGGTATTTGCATGTGGATCCACATACTTTTAAGGAATAGGTTTGATCATATTCAAATGTTTATATTTCTCAAATACACATTCGTAAGACTCCCAAATTTGTGTGAAATTCTTCTTAGGCCTCTGTCTTTATTCAAATCCTTCTATTGGACAGGAATTATAAGGTTCTTGAAATTCTGTAGTAGGACGAACATTTTGATGTGTTGGTACTCGCCATTAATGATAGTTTGGTGGATACACATATGGTTGTACCCCATAGACTCCATGTTGGGGCGGGATACTAGAGATTTATTTGTGTTTCATTGCGAGATAATGATGATATTGTTGTAGTGACGATTGACAAAGTGTAACCCTTGGTCTTTTTTGTGTGTTTGACATAAAATTTGCTAAATCTCTTTCATCTTCTTTCCACAAAAATTTACTCATGAATTCTCAATCACCTATGTTGTGGCTTTTAAGTCAACTTGACTTACTATTTTTCCATACATGATACCATTTTCCAGCATTTAACCAATCTTTATAACTTCGGCGAATGTTTAGACAGTAACAGAAAGTAATTATTGAACGTAGTCTGGTTCTTCACTTGGAGGATAACATCAATCATTTCATACTCCTTAATTGGTGGCTTAACCCTAGCTGCTTGCTCCCTCCACCTAATAGCATTTTTGCGGATAATTTTGCTTGTCTTTTTTCTCATGTTGCCAAGTGAAGTACAATCTTTAACAATGTCAATGTTATATTGAAATTTTTTAACAAAAAATCAAGTCAAATCATCTCATGTATGATATTTAGAAGTATCTTGATCTATGAACAATTTTGAGGCAATTCCCATCAAACTTTTCAACAAATAAGCCATGAACAATGCTTCTTTGCTTCCAGCCCCTCTAAGTTAATTACAATATCTCTTTGAATTAGGTAAAGGATCTCCATGTCAATCATATTTCTCGAATGTTTGAGTTTTAAAACTGATAAGTAAATGAATGTGGGAAACACGCATAAATCCTTAAATGAGGAACTTTCATGACTATACAATCCTTGCATATCTCTCACACTTTGTTCCAAGCACTAATTTTACTAGCCACCTCTTTGTGCCCCTCATTCTTAACAACTTTTTCAGCTTCAGCAAAGGAACTATAGTGATTAGTGTGAGGAGAAGGGCTCGGAGTTGTAAGAGTCTCTTTAGGGGTGTAGCCATGACCATCAAGAACTTGGTATGAGGGATCATTATTTGATTTGGAAACCATTATTTTTCCTTGAACACTATGGTATTGACCGACGATCACCCCATAGACGGTACGGGCATACTCGACCTCGAAGAGGTCTCATACAATCCACTTAGCATAATCATCATGGCATAATGAACTTTAAATAAAGCAGAAAATTTAATACTCTTACATAGCGAAGTATTCTTAGACTTCTCACATATGATATATGGAGTTTACTTAGTCTCCTCGCTTATGAAATTTACATAGACTTCTCGATTAGAATATAAGTTATTCATGATCATAGTCTAATATTGTCCCACAACACCATCTATTGATAAAAGTTCAACAGAAGTCTACAAATAGTGTCCTTAACCCTTTAGACACAATATTCTTTAGAGCAAATGTACATTAGAAAAGATTACTAATTCTATTACATCAGTAGAGAAAACATGAACTGTCGACTAGTGCATATGTGCTCGAAACTCTGTGGACCTACAATAATGTTTCGGAGAATGGAAGTTCAAGGATTCTTCAAGAAAGGAGGATCAATCAACTACCCAGAATATATACTCATAATATAAAAGGGATAAAATGATGTTTTTTCAAATAATGCACGTAGTACGGAGAAATGCATAAAAACCTTTAAAACACGAGAAAAGAACATTCACATGTAATTCATGCATTTATAATGGTTTCAAAGCCCATTGAATCAACAATACAACACATAAGAAAATAATTTCAATAATATCAAGACTTCAAAGGATCATGACTTTAGCAATTCCTAATGGTTCACTTGTGCTATTTAGAGTTAGCATCCCATAGTACCAACACTACCAAGAATTCCCATAGAAACCACCTTGGTCGCACATGTTACCTTTTACCTTCATTTTTTAAGGCATGTTGTCATAATCATCTCATACCTATAAGGAACCACCTCCAATAACCTTCTAAGCATACTAGTGCAATGTACAGGTGAAGTGTCATTCAATATTCTACTTAGTACACTCATTATGAAGTTATATAAGAATTCATACTTCTTAATTAATTCATCAGTTTAGGGAAAAGAAACCATAACCAACATAGACCATGAAAGCTTCATGCAATCCAGTGTAATAAATCCCCACACGAAAAAAGGGTGTTCCACTTGCCATGGTGAAACCTAGAATTTAGCAATTATGTGGATTCACTATTTATTCCTATGGAGGCACATAGTTAAAGGATTAGTGATATTTCTTCTAGAAACTCAATCTATTGCATTAGCGGAAGACTTCAATTTCATGAGTAATCACTTAGATGACCCGACATATTTCATTAGTGAAATGGTCTTTTCCTTATTGCACATATCCACTCGGTGCTTGTTATGATTCTCAACATACTACCATTGTTATGTTAATTGTATCTACATGTGTGAAGAGTAATTCATCTTCATTCAATACAATTCAACATAAAGCTCTTAGATTAATTAAGTGAGATTGATCTTTAGCCCTTGAATGATCATACATATGTGAGTAGTAAATTATTAGTCTTAATTGTAGTATTTTCATGAGGATTATACTTCCAATAATCAAAAGAGACAAGTCTCATTATACAAGTTTCATACAACGCAATAGACATATTAGTGCAAGCTAACACAAAAAGCATCTTTCATGACAACTTATATTGACATAAGCTTTGCCAAAATACGAACATACTTAGAATAATAAGTCAAATTCAAAGTTATTCAACATTTTAATTTTAGGAGGAACTACTAATCTCAAAGAGGAACAAGGTGATTATAGCGGGACTTCATATCAACATCGGCCTCCTATGTTGTTCCCTAAACTAGGTGGTTTATCCTAGACATTCTACGGAGGCCACCTCTTTATTCCTCAATTTTTTTACTTGATGATCTAGGATTTTCACCGGAACCTCTTCATTGGAAAGGTTCTCATTTACCCCTAAACCTTCAATAGGGAGAATGGACACCGGATAACCTAAACACTTCTCGAGCATAGAAACGTGACACAACGAATGAATAGATGCTTGTTCACTAGGTAGCTTAAACTCATAACCGGCCTTTCTGACCTGTTGCAATATCACATAGAGACCCACATACTGGGGATTAATCTTTCCCGTTATGCCAAATCACATCACCCCTTTAATAGGAGAAATCTTCAAGTACACCTATCACCTACTTCGAATTCAAGGTCTCTTCTTCTATTGTCGGAAATGGATTTTTCCCAACTATAGTCTGTTTTCAACCTATCTCTTATCACCTGAACTTTATTCAAAGATTCGTAAAGTATATTGGGACCAAGAAGTGAATACTCCCCCACCCCAAACCACACAACCGGAGACCTACATCTCCTAAAAAAGAGTGCTTCAAAAGAAGACATGGAAATACTCGATGGAAGTTATTGTTATATGGGAACTCAATCAACGGTAGGTGATCGTCCCAATTTCCCATAAAATCGATTATACAAGATCTTAACATATCATTTATGGTTTTGATGGTACCCTTAGCTTGACCAAGTGTTTGAAGATGAAAAGTGGTGCGAATTTCAACTTGAGTACCCAATCCTTTTTAAAAAGACCTCCCAAAACAAGAAGTGAATTGAGTACCTCTATTCGATATGATGGATCCTTTATAAGCTCACAATCTTGTTAATGTATATTGTAGTCGAATAAATTGAATTAATAGGGATAAAGTGAGTGGACTTTCTCAACCTATCTAGAATAACCCATATTGAGTAATTTTTCCTTCGTGTCCGAGGCAAACCCTCTACGAAGTCCATGTTAATATCTTCCCACCTAAAAGTTGGAACAATTATTAGTTGAGTCAAACCACCTAGATTTTGATGCTCGACATTTACTTGTTAACAATTAGGGTACCTAGCCACAAACTCTTTCCCTTTTTAAACCATCCCACCAATAGATCTCTTGAAGATCACGATACATTTTTGTGGCACCCGGATGAATGGCATATCATAAACAATAAACATCCTCAAAATTTCTCTTTCTCAAATCATAAAAATCTGGAACACACAACCTACCTTTGTACCTAAGCACCCATCCCCCCTTTGGAGATTAACTCATTTAGATTTTTATAACATTATAGAAAATGTATATTTCTAGTGAAGAGTTTATTAGGTTCTAAGAATATGTATTGGGATACATAGGCATCCCAATACCCAATGTTAAGTAATATTGGGCATGTTAGAGATTATTTGCTTAAGGGTGTTAGCCAATTTCTATGTATTAACAAGTAACGTAAGATATACTTTGATGTTCAAATACTCAAATCCAAGATTGTTTAGGAATCATACCTTCAATGAAGACCCTACGATAAAATTTTTGATTTCATAGCTTACACACATTAAGTACGAGACATCCAAGTGTCAATCTTAGGTACCATAGCACATGATTATTTAAAATGATCATGTAGATTAAGCAATGCACAAGGACATAATGAGGATCCTTGGGACAAGAAGTAAACTTTTCGAGTGCAACTACAGGCTGCACGTATAGAAAAGAAAACGGTAATACATGTGCAAGAACATGTGCTACCGGCCGAGAGATCAAGCGAACAAGCCTAACAGATTCGGTTAGGGCAGTTAGGGAGCCGACACGCGTTGGGTGAAGCCATGTGGGGCCGAGCATCCTAACAAATCCTAGGCTCTAACTAACTTACATAACTATCTAACTAACCTAAGACTAACTAAAATGAACTAACCAGTGTGCCTTCCTAAGACCTAACTGGGTGACAATAGTTTAGTAGCTAACTAAAGAAACATCCTACTACCTAACCTAGGATGGTCCAAAGGGGTTGGCTATGATCCTAGTGTCTTAGGGGTAATTTAGAAATTATCCTAGGTCCCTTACTTAATTAAATTAGCAACTTAATAAATTAATATAAATAAATGGTAAACCTCGATACCCTTAGCAAATTTTCAGAATTTGGCCAAGTCAAATGCTCTCCTATTTAAGTTATTTTAGGAGGGGCTTTTTGGTAATTAGCCAGTTGATTTATTTAATTTAGTTAATAATCCTAAGTTTAAATATTAAATATTAAGTTCCTAAGACGTAGACTCATGTTTATCTACTATAAACTCACGACTTAAAAGACAAAGAACAAACGTAAGAAAAACAGAAAAAAATACTCTCGGTTCTCCTTAGGAAATTTCAAGGAAATTCTTCAAAATTTTCGTGCAAAGTGCATGGTTATCTTAGTAGATTCAATTTTACATTAAGGTATGGCTTTCTCTTTCGTATTCCTTTCCCTAAGAGGTTTTTCAAACGTTTTGAATTCAAGAAAACTGAAACTATGGTTGTTCCCAATGAAATTGAAGAATGTTCATATCTCTAGATCTCCCTATTTCCTATTCTAGTAGTACGTATAATGCAAATATCAAACATGTTGTTTGTCTGTTTTGTTAACTAATAATTATGTGTTGTTTTCTGTGATTTGATAATGTCAAAGGAGACCTATAGGTTAGATTCGTATGAATAAAGTATCATTTACATGACATAAGAAATGTTGTAATGCCTTATTGTGGTTGAGAAGATGAAATTGTTATACGTCATTTATGAATATCAATTTACTGTTGAAAGGAATGAAGGTTTCGACTACTGTGTATGTTTACGGTAGATATGTTTGTCAGTGTTTGGAATGCAATGTTCCCAAGAAGAAATAAGAATGAGAATCAAAGCTAGTTAATGAATCTTCAATGCAGAATCTTCTGTATATGTTGCCAAAACTAGGCACTGAATTGTTCTTATAAGCTAATCAAATGTTAAAAAGTGGCTTACTTAAATGATGAGATTATAATGGTCAAAGTTTGGTTTATTCCAATGAATTGGCCAGCAATATTATTTCGAAAATATATAATAGAATTGGAGAATGACTAAGTCATACCACTCTTATATGGACAATGTAAATTATGATGTTTCTTGTAAGGCCAAATACGTGTTAAACATTGACTTGAAAAGATGTAACTCAATGAACTCATAACCTAGGGTATGCCAATGATTTGGAGAAGTCCCAACATACCCCTATCTAAATGAACTCGTGAACATAGTAGCACATTGAATAAGTCCTAATAACTTTCATAAAGAATGGTATAAGACTACCAAATAACATTGAACAAGATAAGGTGGGTAATGAAAAAACTAAAAGCTTATGAGTTATGAAATTATCCTAGAATGGGGTGTTAAAGGAAGTGAGACAAGTCTAACTTGAACCTAAAAAATTATGTTAAATTTACTAACATAAGAGTGTATTAAAAATCGTGAGACAAGTCTCATTCACACCATAACGATATTGTAAGATTTAAGTTCACATTCATCAAGTATAGAAAGGGATGACAAGTAATCCATTGAGCTAAGCATACCTCATACTAGAAGAAAGCACCGACAGACTAGTAATGAGCTTCTGCAAGCACATGTATAACTCATGAGATGATACTACCACCAAGGTGGATAAGGGTCTCCAAATGCTTCTAGTTTTTGAACTATGTCTCCAGCATAGGTTACTAGCTAGTGGATCCACCTAAGAAAGCTAAGAAATATTTGGTTTCACTTTGGCCGGTGACCAACCTATTTTCAGTATGGGGAAGGCACTAGATTTCATGTTAGATCATATGATCTATGTTGGTTAAATGCTAAAGATTTCTTTAAGAAAGAAAGAAAGAAAGAAAGAACTAGGAAGATGCGGGGTGTTCGCATCGGATGACCAAAAGGTGATGTTAGACTAAGTAATGATGTAAGTCATTCTTATTCATTGCATAGAAAAATCCCAATGGAAGTATTAAAAGATTATCCTAAGTCAACCTAGCATGTTCAAAGTGAACATGATATCAAAGAAGAAGAAATGTAAGTTCAAAGTGAACTAAGTTAGCAAATGCATAAGTATATCAAATCATCACTGTTTGATAAGAACGAAGTTTTAACAATTATTGGCTTATGCAAATAAATGGAGGAAAACACAATGACTCATCAATTGCAGTATTAGTATATGCCCTTGCATCTTCATATTATGCAAATGATAATAAAAAATCGGCATAGCCAATAAATATTGGCTTATAAAGACTTCTTTCCCAATTTAACAATAATGGAAAGAAAAAGTTGTGGGTAGGGTAGTCAAATCATATCCTTAGTCTTTTGGATCACTTAATTGATTCATTGTATCAATTGGACTACAATGAATCATTTCACCCGTAAGTAAAAAATAGGATCAAAGGAGATCATTGAACTACACAACAAAAAGAATAAAAAACTGAAAAATAGACTAAGTTTTGGAGAGGGATCTCTCGGCCTAAGGGGAGGAAAAAAATAAATTTTCCTTGAGTTGTTCCAAAAAGTGTTAATTTTTGTTCCAATGATTTAGGGGAATTTTAAAAGTTGCCCTAGGTACCTTAATTTATTATATTAGCCATTTAATTAATTAATTTATAGAGGAAAAACGAAATTCTTAGGAAAAATTTCAGATTTGACCAAGTATTGTCTTTTCATAGTTCTAGTCAGTCTAGGAGGGGCTTTTTAGTAATTAGTTAATTAATTTTTTAATTAACTTATTAAACCCTAAGTTGAATCAGTCAATATCATTTATTAAAACATAAAATAACGTGAAAAGTCATAGAAAAAGGACGCAAAAAGAGTAAACAACGAATGCAGGAAAAATGCAGAAAATTTATCCATTTCTCTAGGGCGATTTCAAAGTTTCTTCAAGGTATCGTTCAAGGTGGTCTTTGTAAATTATGTTATAAATAAGGTATGGTTTTCTCTCGTGGACTTCTTTCTCCAAGAGAACTTTCTTTCCGATGGTTCAAAGATCTTTAAAAGTAGGGTTGTTCCCGTGCTCTCGTCGAAAACCTTTGTCCCTAGTATCCTTTTCGATTCTATGTTAATTAGGTTAGAGATCATGTTGTTGGTATGTGGTGATTGCTGATCTTATGTGTAATGTTCATTAATTATGAATGTCAATTGAACTATGAAGTTTTTATCATACAGAGTTAAGTGCTTAAAACGTGAATCATTAAACGACGCTGTGTTAGTAACACACATATTTATTTTAAGTGTTGATGTGTTTGTCCGAATGTTGCATTGTTGTTATTGTGACATTATGAAGGTGTTGTATTCATCAAATATTAATATGATGCCGTCCAATATGTCATAAAAATGATACACTAAATTCATGAACCAAGATTGCTTAAGAGAATGATACTATGTTAAGATGTGTCTGAAACTGTTATGTATGAAGATTATTACAGTTTGTTGTGCATACCTACTGTAGATGCGACTTATTGATGATGTTGTGTTCATTAAATAATCATATAATGCTGTTCAATATATTTAAAAACGTTATCCCTAATGTTATGTTATAAGGTTGGCTAAAAAGATCTCCATGAAATCATAATTTGAGTGCAAATGGCTATTATATTGTGTTAAATAATTAAAATATTGGCTAATGAATCTATACCCAAATGTTTATGACAATACTAATCATATGTAAATCTTTTGTAGTAAGAGTATCAAATATATTATAAGCACTTATAATGTAATTCAATGAATCCATAACCAAGTGCATGACATCCATTGGGACAACTCCCAACATGCTCTAAAAGAATGAACTGTGAACTTTTGTAACTCAGTGAAAGAAGTGCTCATAGTCCATAAATGATGAAATGAAGCTACTACAGTAATGTAAATAATTAACGTGAGTTATAACATAATTAAAGAGGTCTAAATTAAGTAACTGACAAGAATGGGGTGTTAAAGGAAGTGAGAAAAGTCTTACTTACACCTAAACTACAATGTTAAAAGAATACTCACGAATGAAGGTGATAGAATGTGTGAGACTACTCACATTAACACCAGAGGATCATATGTAAGGACAATTCACATTTCATCAATGTAAAGTAAGGATGATATGTAAGGACAATTCACATTTAATCAATGTAAAGTAAGGATGATATTAAAGGACAATTCACATTTCATCAATGTAAAGCAAGGATTTTATGAAAGGACAATTCACATTTCATCAATGTACAGGAAGGATGACAAGTCATCAAAAGAGTAAGTAAATCTCAATCTAGAAGAAAGCCTCCATAATGCTTGAGTTAACATTAGAAGATAAAGAAGAAATTAACATTCACGTAATGAAGTGAATATTATCTTAATCTATAATGCTAATGAAAATGGTGACAACATGATAAAAGGCTAATTTTAAAGATGAGAGCAATCTCAAATGAGCCTAAGTAAATGTTATCAAAATATACTCACCTATGAGAGTGTAAAGTTAATAAAGAGACAGTCTCTCTGAACACTCTAATGAAAGTATTCATGTTAATACATACTTAATACTAATGATGATATGAGAAATCATCTAATGAACTATGATATCCTCATGCTAGAATCCAGCTTCCATGATGTATGAGTTGAATGTAATGGCACTTTATAATGAGTACCGATAGGCTAGCTATGAGCGGTGATGCCTTCCTTCAGAAAGGGCGGAGGTTTACATAACACTCATGAGATGAGACTGTAAGGCATGCAAGGTATGATTCTCCTTTAATCTCCTAGTCTTTCAACCTATACATCCAATTTAGGGATCTAGCAGGGTTCGACTCCCTATATACGCTATTTTGTTCGGCTCACATTGGCCGGTGATTCCACCTCTTTTCGGTGTGGGGCAGACACTGGATTTCATGATTCTCACATGATCTATGTCGGTTAAGGTTAAAGTTCCCAAAGAGATAATAAGGCCAGCCTCAAAGTGTGAGATATAATGAAATGAACAATATCGAAGATGTTTGTACAAGACAATTAGGAGGTAAAATCAGATTCAAGTAATGACATTAGGTCATTCTTGGTCATTGCACTTCATAATCCCGATGAGGGTCTTAAACTTCATCCTAGGAATAGCTGGGGTTTATATCAGCCCAAGAATGAATTAATTGAATAATGTTAGGTATTAATGAAAAAATGAAGCAGACTCTGTGTTTGCTAAAGAAGGCCCTAAGGTTGAGGTCCCATATGTTGGGACCTCACTTGAGATGTCATATGCTACATCAACGATTCCAAAGTCTCATGTATATGAAATGTATAATATATAAAACATGAAAGTAATGAAATTAATTGCATGATCAATAGAGAATTGCTTATGAAAGGTAATAAATACATAGTGTAAAGAATGAATCACTATAAGGTAGGGAAATCATTCATTAGTCCTTGGATTACTTACATAAATTCATTGTAGGTATGGGACTACAATGAATCGTTGCACTTAAAGTAAAACATAGGACAAAATGAATTATTCGAATACTCAACAAGAAGAAGAAAATGACTGAAAAATAATCTAAGTGTACAAAGAGGAGCTCTCGGCCTAAGAGGATCAAAAATTACAAATCGTTGCCCGAGTTGTTCTAAATTTATGTTGATGATACTAATGTCTTGTAATAATATAGAAAATGAGTTGTGCGTTTTGAAGTTTCTCCTAACCATCTGGTAGGTCTTCTTGATTTCAATGATGCTACAGTTTTAGTCTAGCCTTACTTTTAGAAAAAGCTACTGGATGTTGTACTTAGCGTTTCTTTCGTACTTTCATTTCAAAGCTTTTGTAAAAAAGTCGTGTTTGGAAAACGTATTTATGATATATTCTTATTCTATTACAAATGTATTCTTATAATAGATGGTTGTTATATTTATATTTAGCTTAGTATATGATGAATTCATGAAATAACTATATGAAGTTTATGTATACTTAATACGTTTAAAAGTTTTACATTTACTGCTAAAAATAACCATATGAATGTGATGAATGCAAGATGAGGATTGTCGGCAACCTCTGAGAGGTCAATGACGCCGGTTACGATCCGAATTCCAAAATCCGGGTCGTTACAAACCTGGTGCTGTCTGATCATATGTGTAATGTTCTTGAATTATGTATGTCGATTAAACTATTAAGTTGTGATCATATAAAGTTATGTTCTTAAAACGTGAATCATGAATCAACGATGTGTTAGTTCACCCGTAATTATTTTCAGTGTTGATGTGTTTGTCCGAATGTTGCATTGATGTTATTGTGACGTTATGAAGGTGTTCAATTCGTCAAATATTAATATGATGTTGTCCAATATGTCTTAAAAACGTTACCCTAATGTCATGAACCAAGATTTGTTAAGAGAATGATACTATGTTAAGATGTGTCCGAAACTGTTTTGTATGAAAATAATTATATTTTGGAGCACTACATGGCGAGACCCAACCTTTACTAGCTCAACTAACTCACCATGTTAGTTGGCTTGGCTGTTGTAAGGGTTCAGATGTCTGGTTCTACGCGCATGAAGGGTTTTTACAGTGAGTTTCGGATGTCTTCCTTGATTACCTTCTCAATATTCCTCCCAAATGGGAAATTGACATTGGCATTGGTTTGCTACCGGATATAAATCCCATAATAATTCCTCCTTATCGGATGGATCAAGTCGAGGTGAAGGAGTTGAAGGCTCAACTCAAGGATTTAATAGATAAGGGTTTTATAAGGCCTAGTATTTCTCCGTGGAGTGCTCTGGTTCTGTTTGTGAAGAAGAATGATGGGTCCTTAAGAATGTGTATTTATTAACACCAACTCAACAAGGTCACGATTAAGAATAGGAACCCTCTCTCTCGGATTAACGACTTGTTTAATATACTCAAAGGGGAGAGTTACTTTTAAAAAATTGACTTGAGATCGGGGTATCACAAACTTAGGGTGAGAGGTGAGGATGTAGCAAAGACGACCTTTCTAGGTATGGGCTCTATGAGTTATTGGTCATTTGTTTCGGTCTCACTAATGATCTGGTGGAATTTATGGACCTAATGAATAGAGTGTTTCGAAATTACCTCGATTCATTTGTCATTATCTTCATTTACTATATCATGGTATATTCAAAGAATGAGGGTAATCATATGGGTCATTTGAGGGTTGTATTGCAAACACTTAAAGAACATAAATTGTATGCAAAATATAGTAAGTGTGAGTTTTGGTTGAGGTCAGTGACATTTCTTTGGCACATCATCTCTAGTGAGGGAGTGAGGTAGACCCAAGGATAACGGAAGCGGTGAAAATTTGGCCTACACCATTGACTGCAGCCGACATTAGGAGTTTCTTGGGTCTAGTGGGTTATTATCAGAGGTTCGTAGATGGTTTTGCATATATTCCATCTCCTTTGACTACTTTTAACCAAAAGAGTAAGAGGTTTGAGTTGTCAGATGCATGTGAGAAAATCTTCGAATTGTATAAAGATAGGCTTACTTTCGCTCCGGTGTTTACCTTACCGAAGGGCACAAGGGGTCTTGTTGTGTATTGTGATGCATCACGAGAGGGTTTGGGGTGTGTGCTTATGCAACACAGGAAAGTTATAGCCTATGCCTCTAGGCAACTTAAGGTACATGAGAGAACTATCCCTCTCATGAACTTGAGTTAGCGGCCATGGTGTTTCCTTTGAAAATTTGAGGCATTACTTGTATGGGGTTCATGCTGATGTCCGATCATAAGAGTCTCCAATATGTGTTTACCTGAAGGTGGCTAGAGTTGTTGAAAGATTATGAAATAAGTGTCCTTTATCACCCCGACAAGGCTAATGTAGTTGCGGGTTACTTAAGTCGTATGACAATGGGTAGTGTATACTATCTAGGCGAAGACAAGAAATACCTAGAAAGGGAAGCACATAGGTTGTCTAGGTTGGGGGTGAGGTTGGGGAGTTCTCCAGATGGGGGTGCTATAGTTCATCATAAATCTAAGTAATCTTTAGTGGTTGAGGTGAAGTCCAAACAACACCTTGATCTAGCCTTAATGGAGTTAAAAGAATCTGTTCTCAACAAGTTGAATGAATCATTCTCCTTTAAGGGGGATGGTTTGATAAGGTACCAAGGGAGATTGTGTATTCATGATGTAGATAGGTTAAGGGATAGGATCCTAGAAGAAGCACATGGGCCCCGCTACTCAATTCACTCGAGTATAATAAAAGTGTACCATTACCTAAGGGAGATATATTGATGGCAAGGTGTAAAAAGGGACATAGCGGAGTTTGTCACTAAGTTTCCGAATTGCCAACAAGTAAAGGCTGAACACCAAAAGTCGGGTGGCTTACTACAAGAGATCCAAATTCGTACTTGGAAATTGGAAGACATCAATATCAACTTTGTAGTACGCTTACCTCAGACTCAAAAGTCATATGATTCCATATGGGTGTTTGTGGATTGATTGACTAAGTCTGCTCGCTTTATTCCCGTCAAGTCTTCATATTCGGCAGAGGATTATGCAAGAATATTCCAAAATGAGATTGTGTGCCTCCATGGCTTTCTATTATCAAACATATCAGATCATGGTGCAAATTTCACATCTATATTTTGGAGGTAATTCCAAAAATTTTGGGTTCTACGTTGAAGTTGAGAACCTCTTTTCATCCTCAGACGAATGGTCAAGCGGAACATATGATACAAACCCTTGATGTCATGATTAGGGTGTGCATTATTGATTTTAAACGGAATTGGGATAAATATATGGCTTTGGTGGAGTTTGCCTATAATAATAGTTTTCATACATCCATTTCCATGGCTCCCTATGAAGTCTTGTGTGGTAGGAGGTGTAGGTCTCCTATTTGATGGTTTGAAGTGGGTGAGCCATTGCTTCCTAGTCCCGAGTTTATTTAAAAAACTTTGAAAAAGGTTAACATCATAATGAACCGGTTGGAAGCAACCTATAGTCCTAATAAGTCTTATGTCGCTAATAGGAGAAGGGATTTGGACTTTGGAAAAGGTGATAAGGTGTATTTTAAAATTTCACCAATGAAAGGGGTAGTTAGATTTTGAAAGAAAAGGAAGTTGATTCCTCGTTATGTGGGTCATTATGAAATCTTGCAAAGGGTTGGTAAGGTTGCCTATGAATTGAAACTTATTAGTGATTTGGTTTTGGTTCATCTGGTTTTCCATGTTTCTATGTTGAAAAAGTGTATCGGTGATCCCGAGTCCATTATTCCTATTTAGGGTCTTGGTGTTAAAGATAACCTCTCTTATGAGGAAGTCTCGGTTCAAATTATTGATAGACAAGTCAAGAAGTTGAGGAATAAAGAAGTGGTTTCCGCAAAGGTGTTATGGAAGAATCATCTAGTTGAGGGTGCAACATGGGAGGCCGAGGACGACATGAAGTTCCGTTACCCTCATATTTTTCTTTTGAAAACATGAAATTTTTCTTTTTTCTTGTTTTGAGTTTTGTTGTGCATTGTGTAACAACCCTAAAAATGACTATGCGACTTAGTGTCCAACGTATCTAGAATGCCTAGATTAGACCAGGTTCACATGGATTGATGCGCGTAGAACAAGACATCTGAACCTATGCAACAGCCAAGCCAACTAACTAGGTGAGTTAGTTGAACTAGAAAAGGTTGGATCCAACCATGTTGGGCACCCGAATATAAAGATTTACCCAGATGAGTCTTAACTTAAATTAAAAAGGGGTAATCTTAAGTTTGTCGGGTCTAAGGGTAAAATGGTCTTTTCCAGGATAAGGGTAGTATTATAATTACTCTAATTAATTAATTCATTAATTAATTAATATGGGTAAGGGGCAATTTGGGTAGAGGTAGCCGAAATTGACCCTTTAAGCAAAATCTTGCTCCACCTGGGTTCGAGCCTTGGTGGAAGCAATGATTTAATTTATTTATTGTATTTAGTGAATTAGTTAAATTAAATAATATTTAATTTTCTGATTTAATTGAAGGAAAATCATATTTTAAATAAAATAATTATAATAATAATAATAATAATAATAATAATAAAAACAAATAATGGGGAGACCTAGTTTGACTATGTCTCAACCTAACTCTCCTAATCCTAATCCTCTCACTGCTCACGTCTCTCACTCTCATTCTCACGTTTTTCATTAGAAGTAGAACTGAAAATAATAGTTCTTTAGTCTTGAAGAACTTACACACAAAAACTCAAATGAAAAGCTAAGCTAACAACGAATTCAACAACATTCTTCTCGACGGATTGGGTTTTTGATTTTATTGGTAAGGCAGTGGTGTCGTGGGAATAGACCGCATTCAAACAAGTGTTGAAGGACATTAAGGTATGAGTTTTATTCTCTCTTGGTCCCTTTCCCAAGAGAGACCCTTAAGGTTCAATTTAATCGTAATTGAAAAACAAAGGTTGTCCCCGTTGCATGCGCTGTCATTAGATCTTTTGAATGATTTAAAGTATGTGTTGGTATGTCTTCTTGTAGATAGTTTAAGTTCTGGTTGATATTATTTGTTGAATGTTTATTAAAAACAATTGTAAGGGATGAAAAATATATTCCGGAAAAGTATATTAAGTTCATTGTTTTGAGCATGTGTGAGCTGAAAATTTACTACGTTTGCTGCCTGAAATTTTTTTGTGAAAATGTTGTGTTTCGCGTGTATAAAGATGGTAAAAACGTGATATTCATATAAGGTTAAGGTGGCTGACTGAATGTCACTGAAAATACTAAAAAATCAACATAAGAATGAGAGAAAATGGATTGGAAGAGACCAAATTTCCAGCTTGCTGGAAATCGGTGTTCTCGGCAATAAATTGAAAAAAATTGCTATGTTTTAAAAAAAATTTAAAAATTGTGACATCATTGGGAATTGAATCAAAGACCTCACAAAATGTAAACTACATAAAAATTCATGAGAAAAATAAAATGAAAAATAAATGCGGAGAGTGGGAATTGAACCTACAACCTCTTGAATAGATGAGAGAGTTAGGAGAAAAATAAAGGAGACAAAAATATAACCACTTGAATAGATGAGAGAGTTATGAGAAAAAAAAAAGGATAAAAATAAAATGAGTTGAAGGGGATTTAACACACAACCTCTTGGTTAGGTGAGAAAGTTAAGAGAGAAATTAAAAGAAAAAGAATGAACTTGTGGGGGATTGATCCCAAAACCTCCTTGACTTAAACGAAAAAAAGAGGATGAAAAGAAAGGAAAATATAATGAAAGTGATGGGAATCGATCTAGGGTCCCTAAATCTGAAAAATGCAATTATCAAGTTTACTATAAGATTAAGTGTTACTCAACGGATTCAATATCGGGCTCCCTTGCCCAATTCCATGTTGACACATAAGTCATACGTAAACAAATATTTAATCAATTCTGCCTCTAAAGATCAAAATAAATATCATGACTTATCTACAAGATGCATAAGTTAGGTAAATATGAATCACTTAGACAAACTATGAATGAAGCTTCATGGCTTATATGCGTGGACTCATAAGTCTAGCATAGATTTAAAAGTAAGGGAATCTAATACGTTATGTGATGAGATAATGAAACCATAGAGGGGTTAAGTAAGAGTGTGACTCACACTAAAGGGCCAAGTTCATTGGAATACGATTAAATGAACATTCACGTAAAGTGGTGAGTAATTAATAATGAGGAGTAAATGTTCTAAAGTTAAAGAATGTGGTTACAACATGATAAGAGGCTAATGAGAAAGGTGAGAGAAACCTCAAATCAGTCTAAGTAAATGTTACCTAGACGTACTCACCTATGAGAGTTTTAAGTTAATGAAGAGACCAGTCTCCATGAACACACTAATGAAAGTATTGAAGTTAATGCATATTTTATACTAATGATGAGATGAGAAATCATAAAATGAGCTATGATGCTCTCATTCTAGAAGCCAGCTTCTATTATGTATGAGATGAAGTAATGGAACTTTTTACTGAGCATCAATAGGCTAGCTATGAGTTGCGATTCCTTCTTTTTGGAAGGTAGAGTTTAGTGTAATTCTCATGAGATGAGACTGTCCATCCAGACGGGTATGGGTCTCCTTATATCTCCTACTCTTTGAAGAAATACTGCCAATTTAGGGTTCTAACAGGGTTCGATTTCCCTATATACGCTAGCATGTTTTGGTTGACTTTTCCCAATGATTCCACAACTTTTTGGTCTGGGGTTAAACAATGGATTTCATGACGCTATCATCATCTATGGCAGTTAAGGTTAAAGTTCCCAAAGAAAGAATGAGGCAAGCCTCAAGTAATGCACAAAATGAAATGAAAAATACAAGAGGTGTTAGGAGAGGATAATCAAGAGGTGAGCTAGACCTAAGTAATGATACTAGGTCATTTTTTGTCATTGCACCGCGAACCCGATTAAAATCTTAAACTACATCCCAGGTATGGCTGGTGTTTACACTAGCTTACGAACAAATGAAAATGAAGTATGTATGAATGAATGAAGTACACCCTATTTTTATTAAGAAAGGTTCCCTAGTTGAGGTCCAATATGTTGAGCCCTCATTTTGGGAAGTCCTAATGTCAAGTCTATGATTCCAAGGTCTCGTGGCTTATGGACAGATGATATGAAATATGTTATGTTCTAATAAGCAAGATGTTGTGTGTTGTGTGCAATATGTTACGTATGATGATGTATGTCACTCTCATAGCATGACTTTCCTAATCCGATTTTGGCAAGTCCACTAACTTGACTTTCCATAATTCATATCATTAGGAGAGAGCTCTTCTTAATCAGGCATATCCATGGTGTGTGCTTGCAATATACCCATACTTAGTACAAGTGTGTACTAATTCCATACAACTCTCTACTTTTAGGTGAAGGTGCAGTTGGACTGCTGAACTTACGAATTGAGGCTGAAGTTATTCGGACGTGGAGCTTTCATCCGGATTTGGTAGGCCCTTATCTTTTGAGGATGCTCAAAATTTTATTATAGTATTAGACGTAGACATTAGCTAGTGGAGTATGTTCCACATGTGTTTCTTTCCCAGTTATTTTCAGATATTGTCTTTGTGCCTTTTTGGAAACTCTATATTTTATACACATTTGACTGTCTTTCATTTTTTTATCTTGGTATTAGATGGTTGTTGTGAACGCTTATGACTTTATGTAGATAGTGTTATGCAAATTCAATATTTCTCACTATAAAGTCTATGTAAACAAAAGTTCAAATTTTCAGCTAAAATTACCTAGATTAAGTAACGATGACATATGTAGGCTCTTTTGTGACCTTTGAGAGGTCAACGACGCCAGTCTCATCTAGGGTCTAGACTCCGGTCATGACAAAGTTTGTATCAGAGCGCTAGGTTAATTTCAAAGAATAATAAGTTCACATCAACAAAATCGAGTAGTTTCTAAATCACAGTAGTGAAGTGCACCATTATCCTAAATTAGAGACTGCATGATGCGTAGGGAAATTCCCTTATTCTAATCTTATCGTGCCTTCTCTAATGTCTGATTTCTTGGTGTTTATAGAGTATCTAACATCAATTCTTGAGATTCAGAAAGACGAATATGAGGAGAAACTCAGGCGGAGAGATTGGAGGAGCAGCTGCTGGGGTAAATCAAGTTCCTCCCCTGGCTCCAACTGCTGGAATGGAGATGCTTGTTAACCCAACTAGGTTGATAGATGCAAAAGTATGGACAACCTTGGTAGAGATGGACCAAGCCATCAATTTACAATCTTAGGCAATGACAACCCAGGCAAAGCAACAAGGTGTTCCCAGCGAGAACCCACCTGCGAGCACCATTGCTAACAAGTTAAGGGACTTCACGAGGATGAATCATCTCGTTTACCCTGGATGTAAGATTGTTGCGGATTTCGAGGAGGAGCATGAAAGCATTGACCTTTCTAGGCTTATGGTACATGTCTAACAAGTGGAAAAAAGCAAGAAGAGGAAGCACACTAGGGCAGGGAAAAGGCCAAGGAAAGCTAAGAAGAATTTTTCAAGGAAGAGTAGAACATAAATCAGAGATAAGCCCATGTTTCTAAAGGGACTCTCCCACAAAGTGGAGTAAAGTTCATTCAAGGGTCGTTATGATAGGGATTGTGAGCCCAGATTTAATGGAAACAATGAAGTATATACACCTCATGAGAGTCCACCTTTTATGAAGTGTGGCAAACTTCATGGAGGAGAGTGTAGAATGGTCTCTAACTCTTGTTAGTGTTGTAGCAATCCGGGTCACATGATTAAGGATTGTTCGTCTATGGGAGCTCGAAAAACAGAAGGAGAAAGTTAAACCGAATTGTTTAAGTGAAAGGGCTCCAAGGAGGCAATGATTCTTTGCACTTAAGTCTAGGGGGTAGGGGAAGACATCTCTGGTGATGTCTCGGGTGCGTAGCCTAACTTAGTTTTTCATGTGTAATCTTTTATGCACTAGTATGAAGTTAATATGTTGGAGTCATCATGTTGGTTGCTAACTTATGTGACTTATGTGTTTATTTATGTTGTATACTTTTATGAGACTCGTTTAGGAAGGAGTTCCTTATTCTATTAATGTGAAGCAGCTAGTAGGTTTCAAGGATGTTCACCAACCTAATAATATGTAAATCAGATAATCAACAATAAAAAAAGCATTTAATAGCTTAGGTATTGATTTTTCCATAAGTGTTATGCTACAATAGACTATGAAACCAGGATAGTGAGGTTTCAGTTGCCAAATGAAATAGGGTATAAATGGGCAGGGTGTGGATCAATCCAACAAAGCCATATAATTTCAAATCTTAAGGCCAACAAGATGTTATGTAAGAGGTTAGATATGCTCCTCCTAAGGATGATTTTGTTTAAGAAACTCTAAATTTTAGTGCAATAGTCGATTTGTTGTTGTAAGTACAAAATTGTATGTATAATAATTGCACTATGTGAGTTAAAATGAATTCATGTTTGCATGTTATGTTACTGTTTTTGTATAGCCTGGACATAGCTTTTTTTTTTGTTGCATAAGTGTTAAGGTGCATCAAGTTAACTGTGATTGAGAAGGAAGGTCCTAATTCTCAAATATGAAGCTTAAGATAAGCTTGAGTAATATGCACTATCTAGAGTAAGTGTTACACAGAAATTCACAAATACTAAAGTCTCAAGCATGTTAACATATTTTCAAAAATCACCCTCTTAATTTTAATATGATGTGTAGTGTCATTCGGGGACGAATTTTCCTAAGGGGGGGGGGGATAATGTAACAACCCTAAAAATGACTATGCTATGTAATGTATAACGTATCTAGAATGCCTAGATTAGACTGGGTTCACACAGATTGATACGCGTAGAACCAGAACTCTGAACCTCTACAACAGCCAAGAAAACTAACTCGATGAGTTAGTTGAGCTAGTAAAGGTTGGATCCTGCCATGTAGGACACCAGAATATGAAGATTTTCCCGGATGAGTCTTAACTAAACTTAAAAAGGGGTAATCTTAAGTTTTGAGGGTTTAGGGGTAAAATGGTCATTTCCAGGCTAAGGGTAGTATTGTAATTACTCAAATTAATTAATAAATTAATATGGTTAAGGGGAGATTAGGGTAGATGTTGCCAAATTGACCCTTTAAGCAAAATCTTGCTCCACCCGGGTTCGAGCCTTGGTGGAAGCAATGATTGAATTGATTTATCGTGTTTAGTGAATTAGTTAAATTAATTAATATTTAATTTACTTATTTAATTAAAGGAAAATCATATTTTGAATAAAATAATAAAAATAATAATATTATTATTATTAAATAGTCCTAGTTTGACTAAGTCTCCACCTAGCTCTCCTAATCCTAATCCTCTCATTCTCATGTCTCTCACCCTGACTCTCACGTTTTTAATCAGTAAAAGAACTGAAAATAATAGTTCTTCACTCTTGAAGAACATACACGCAAAAATTCAAATGAAAAGCTAAGCTAAAAAGGAAAATTAACCACATTCTTCTCGACGTATTGGGTTTTGTATTTTGGTGGTAAAGTAGTGGTGTCGTGGGAATAGGCAACATTGAAACAAGTTTTTAAGGACGTCAAGGTAGGAGTTTTCTTATCTCTTGTTACCTTTACCAAGAGACTCTTAATGTTCAGTTTAATCGCGATTGAAAAACTAAGGTTGTCCCCGTTCCATGCCCCTGTCATTAGATCTATTGAAAGATTCAAAGCATGTGTTGGTATGTTTTCTGGTAGATAATTATAGGTCTGGTGGTGATTATGTGTTGAATGTATATTCTAAAATCATGGATGGGATGAAAAATATATTCCGTAAAAGTAGATTAAGTTGATTGTTTTGATCATGTGTGTGCTGAAAATTTACTATGTTTGCTGCCTGAATTATGTATGTAAAAATGATGTGTTTCGCCTGTATAAAAATGTTAAAAACGTGATGTTCATAAAAATTTTACGTGGCTGAATGAATGTCACTAAAAATACTAAAATAATCAACATAAGAATGAGAGAAAAGGGATTGGAAGAGTCCAGCTTGCTGGAAATTGGTTGTCTCGGCCAAGAATTGAAAAAAATAGATATGTTTTAAAAATTTTTATAAATTGTGAGGTCATTGTGAATTGAACCCAATACCTCACCAAATGTAAACTATATAAAAATTTCACGAGAAAAATGAAAGGAAAAATAAATGTGGAGAGTGAGGATTGAACCCACAACCGCTTCAATAGATGAGAGAGTTAGGAGAAAATTAAAGGAGAAAAAAATAAATGTGGAGAGTGGGGATTGAACCCAAAACCTCTTGAATAGATGAGAGAGTTAGGATAAAAATAAAGGACAAAAAAATTAATTTGGAGAGTGGGGATTGAACCCTCAACCTCTTGAATAGATGAGAGAGTTAGGAGAATGAAACAAAGGAGAAAAATTAAATGAGGTGAATGGTGATTGAACCCACAATCTCTTGGATAGATGAGAAAGTTAAGATATAAATTAAAAGAAAAAAAATGAACTTGTGAGGGATTGATCCCACAACCTCCTTGGCTTAAATTAAAAAGAGAGGAGGAAAAGAAAGGAAAACAATATGGGAGTGATGGGGATCGAACTACGGTCCCAATCTGAAAAATGCAATAATCAAGTTTACAATAAGATTAAGTGTTAATCAAGGGCTTCAAAATAGGGTTCCCTTCCCAATTCCGTATTGACACATAAGTTATACGTAAACAAATATTTAATGTATGCTGCCTCTAAAGATCAAAATCAATATCATGGCATATATAGAAGATGCATAAGTCTTGTAGCATATAATCTTTGGTAAATATGAATCACTTAGATAAACTATGAATGAAGCGTCATGGATTGTATGTGTGGACTGATAAGTCTAGCTTACATTTAAAAGTAAGTGAACCTAAGATAGTATGTGATGAGATAATGAAACCTTGGAGGGGTAAAGTAAGAGTGTGACACACACAGAAGAGCCAAGTGTATTGACATACGATTAAATGAACATTCTCGTAAAGTGGTGACTAATTATGAAGATTAAATGTGCTAATGTTAAGAAAAGTGGTGACAACATGATAAGAGGATAATGCGAAAGGTGAGAGAAATCTCAAATCAGCTTAAGTAAATGTTTCCAAGACATACTTACCTATGAGAGTGTAGAGTTAATGAAGAGACCAGTCTCTATGAACACACTAATGAAAATATTAAAGTTAATGCATCCTTATTACTAATGATAAGATGACAAATCATCTAATGATCTATGATTCCGTCATGTTACAAGCCAGCTTCTATGATGTATGAGATGAATGTAATGGAACTTTATACTAAGCACCGATAGGCTATCTATGAGTTACATTTCTTTCTTTCAGGAAGGTAGAAGTTCGTGTAATTCTCATGAGATGATACAGTCAGTCCAGATAGGTATGGGTCTCCTTATATCTCATAGTCTTTGAACCTATACTGCCAATATATGGTTCTAGGAGGGTTTGATTTCCCTATATACGCTAGCATCTTTTGGTTCACTTTGAGCGTTGATTCCACCTCTTTTGGGTGTGGGTTTAAACAATGGATTTCATGATGCTCACATGATCTATGCCAGTTAATGTTAAAGTTCCCAAAGAAAGAATGAGGCAACCCTCAGGTAATGCACATAATGAAATGAACGATACCAAAGTTGTTAGGATATGATAATCAAGAGGTGAGCTAGACTTAAGTAATAACACTATGTCATTATTGGTCATTGCACCGCGAACCCGATGAAAATCTTAATCTACATCCCAGGTATGGCTTGTGTTTACACTAGCTTACAAACAAATGAAAATGAAGTAGGTATGGATGAATGAAGCAGATCCTGTGTTTGCTAAAGATGGCTCCTAGTTGAGGTCCCATATGTTGAGCCCTCATTTTGGGAAGTCCAAATGTCAAGTCTATGATTCCAAGGTCTCATGGCTTATGGACGAATGATATGAAATATGTTATGTTCTAACAAGAAATATGTTGTGTGTTGTGTGCAATATGTTACGTATGATGATGCATGTTACTCTCATAGCATGACTTTCCTAATCCGATTTTGGTAAGTTCACTGACTTGACTTTCTATAATTCATATCGTTAGGAGAGAGCTCTTCTTAATCATGCATGTCGTTGGTGTGTGATTGCAATATACCCATACTTTATTTAAGTGTGTACTAATTCCATACAACTCTCTACTTTTATGCGCACGTGTAGCTGGACGCTAGAACTTACGAATCGATGCTGAAGGTATCCGAACGTGGAGCTTTCATCCGGATTTGGTAGGCCCTCATGCTTCCAAGGATGCTTACTATTTTATACTAAAATTAGACGTAGACATTAGATAGTAGAGTATGTTTAACTAGTGTTTCTTTCCCAATTATTTTTAGATATTGTATTGGTGCCATTTTGGCAACTCTATATCTTATACAGAGATTGACTATGTCTTTCCTTTGATTATCTAGGTATTAGATGATTGTTGTGAATGATTATTCGTTTATTTAGATAGTGTTATGCGAGTTCAATATTTCTAACTATGAAGTCTATGAAAACCAAAGTTCAACTTTTCTTCTAAAGTTAACCTAGATGAAGTAACGATGATGTATGTAGGCTTGTCTGCGACCTTTGAGAGGTCAACGATGCCAGTCTCGTCTGGGGTCTAGAATCCAGTCGTGACAAAGTTTTTATTAGAGCACCAGGTTAATTACCGAGGATAATAAGTTCACATCAACCACATCGAGTAGTTTCTAAGTCATGGTAGTGAAGTGCACCAAAATTAGAGACTGCATGATGTATAGGAAAATTCCCTTCTTCTTATCTCATCGTGCCTTCTCTAATATCTGATTTCTTGGTGTTAAGAGCGTATTAAACATCAACTCTTGAGATTCAGAAAGATGAATATGAGGAGCAACGCAGGCACATAGATTAAAGGAGAAGTTGCTGGGATAAATCATGTTCCTCCCCAGGCTCCAACTACTGGAATGGAGATGCCTATTAACCCAACATGGTTGACAGATGGAGAAGGGAGGACAACCTTTGTAGAGATGTACCAAGACATCACTTTACAATCTCAAACTATGACAACCTTAGCAAACAAACAATGTGTTCCTAGGGAGAACCACCAGCAAACACCATGGCTAAAAAGTTAAGGGACTTAACGAGGATGAATCCTCCCTTTTACATGGATCTAAGATTGTTGAGTATCTCGAGGAGGAGTGTACGGTAGCTATGATGCATGATAGCATGGACCTTTCCAGGCTTATGATACATGTCTAACAAGTGTAAAAAGCAGGAAGAGGAAGCACACTAGGGCAGGGAACAGGTCAAGGTGAGTTATGTTGTGCATTTTTGTATGGTGAGTCTTTATTGAATGATATGTAGCATGTTGTTAAGTTGAACTTTTTGATAACTGACTCATGTGATGTAGGTTATGCTCATAAGTGTTGTGAGAAGTAAATGCCTCATAATAAAGTGTTTTGAGCCTTATGTGTGGTAATGTGAGTTTTGATATTTGCCTTGTTTAAATGACATGGTTTATATTGATTTGATATTGTTGATTGGTTGGGTTGCTAGTCTTCAGTCTATTCCTTCCTTCAAAAGACTTTTTGTGTCATTCGCGGATGAATATTCCTAAGGGGGGGAGGGGATAATGTAACACCTTGAAAATTCAAGACGTGTCGTAAAGCCTAACACAGGTTCCATGAGGTATAAGTACTTTCTTTATGTCCATTTTAATGAATATAGGTCAATTTGGAGGTTTAAGAACCAAAATGTCCAAGAACGTCCATGACGTCCGGGAAGTTGGTTCAAATGGGTATTAGTGTGCCTTATCCTATATGACTAACTTTTACGAGTCGAAAATGTAAGAAAATTGGTTGAATAATATGTAATACGTGTTTGAGTTGTTTCATGGTTGAAACGTCCGGGTACGACTCCCCATGGACCAAACCAAGGGCCCTTGAGGAGGACCCTAGGATTTGAAGGAACACTGCATGATAGAGTCAATTGATGGGACAGAAGACAGCCCGTGTGTGGACTAATAGGGCATCGATGCCACCGTAGTCCCATACTTAGAATGGTTGGGAATGTCCATTGACCCACAAAACCTCTGAACTCATCGACAGAGTGCAAAGGTGCAGGCTAAAGTCCGTGTGTGGATCGATGGGGTGTCGATGCCACAACCGTCCCACATGTAACCAATTCATGGAAGCCCCTCACATTAACAGTCTAAGAACTCATTGATGGAGTGCAAGACGGAGGGGTGAGGGACCGTCGACTCACAGACGGCCTGTCGATCAGGGTCTCATCTGTGAGGGTCGAGTTTCCTGATTTATTTAAGTTAGTTTCATTTAGTTAGTTAGGGGTTTAGGTGATTAATTGGGGTTTTAAGGTACTTTAATTAAGTTTATTAAGACCCAATATAAATACCCTCAACCCTCATTAATATAAAGACAACTAACAAATAAACTCTCTTCCTTCTCTCTTATTTCTCTCTACTTGAACTAACCATTGAATACTAGCAAGGATTAGGGTTTTGGGGGCTTGAAAGGGACGAATTCACCATCAAATTGTTGTTAAACGTCAACTTATGGGATCTAATTTACGTTTGATACTCTTTCCTCAAAGGGTTCCTGAAAAATAGATTTCAAAAGTTGAGTTTTCTTATGGGTTCATTCATTTACAAAATTGAAGTTATGAATTGAGTTGTTAATGATTTATTTAGGTTATATCAAATCTATTAACATGTAATTTAACTTGTTTCTTGTAATTGTTGATGGTTTGGTCTAAATTGAAGAACATGATCCTCAATCCCTAACCCTAGGTTGTGATCTTGACCTAAATAATATTGTGATCATTCAATTAAATTGGTTGTTGATTAGATTACTGTCCTATGGTGGTATTATGATTAAGTTAAGATGAATTATAGTCCTATCATTTTAGTTCTTGAGATCTGGTTAATGTTATGAATTGTAATGTGAAATTAGCCTATGTATCTTGTCTTAAGTTTCTATCTTGTTTTGAATTGTGTTATTGAGGTGCAATAGGCCTTGTTATCTTACTTGTTGTCATTGTGAAAATGATGTTACTGTAACATTCCGGAAATATGTACACGACTAGGGAAGAGTCTATTAAGTTTTAAGAATAGGCATTAGGGTGCATAGGTATCCGAATGCCCAATATTGAGTAATATTGGACATATTAGAGAATATTGGCTTAAGGGTGTTAGGCAATTTCTATTTATTAAGATACACTTTGATGTTCAAATTCCCCAAATCAAGCTTGTTTAGGAATTCTACCTGCAATGATGACCCTAATCTAAAATGCTTAATTCCATAACTCTCAAAGTAGGTTCGATGCATCCAAGTGTCAAGCCTAGGTACCATGACACATGATCATTTAAAATGATCATGTAGAATAAGCAGTGCCCAAGGATATAGTGAGGATCTTTGGGACAACCAGAAATGAGCAGAAACACATGTGCAAGAATTTAATTAGGTTTGTTAGGGCGGTTAGGGGCAGGTGGACATGTGGGGGTCAAGCCATGTGGGGCTGAGCTTCCTAACAAACTCTAGGATCTAACTAACTTGACTAACTATCTAACTAACCTAGGACTAACCGAAATAAACTAACTACTATACCAGAGAACCTAGGAACTAATCGGGTGACACTAACCTCGTAACAAACTGAAGAAACATCCTAGTACCTAACCTAGGATGGTCCAAAAGGGTTGTTTATGGTCCTAGTGACTTAGGGTACTTTAGTAATTAGACTAGGTCACTTAATAATTAAATAAACAACTTAATTAATTAATTTAAATGGTCAAACAAAAATCCTTATACTAGACAAGTAACTAACTAAGAAACATCCTAGTACCTAACCAAGGATGGACCAAAGGGTTGGTTATGGTCGAAACAACTTAGGAGTACTTTAGTAATTAACCTAGGTTACCTAATTAATTAAATAATCAACTTCATTAATTAATTTAATTGGTTAAAACCGAAATCACTAACCAATTTCCAGATTTCGGTTAACTCAAGGGTTCTTCTAATTCTTGTAAATTAGGAGTGGCATTTTAGTAAATTAGACAATTGATTTATTAATTAAGTTAATTAGTCTAAGTTAAGTGACTGAATATTAATTTCATATACCTAGACTCACAATCATTCACAAAGAAACGCATGACTTTAAAGCAGTAAAGAAACGCAACAAAAACAAAAGTTCTCCTTAGGATTTCAAGAGGTTCTTCAATATTTTGTAAAAAAGTACAAGGTGATCTTCTTAGATTGAATTCTACATAAGGTATGGGTTTTATCTAGTGGAATTCTTTCTCCAAGAGGCTTTTCAATGGATTTTGCAATCAAGAATATAGAAACTAGGGCTGTTCCCAATGAATCGCATGTTCATCTCCCTAGTTCTCCTGATTTCCGATTCTTGCAAGGTTTATGACGTGAATTTTGAGCATGTTGTTGGTATGTGGTGTTAAATGATTATTATGTGTATGTTTACATGATTTTATCGTCGAATGCAACCAATATGTTAGATCCACATACTTAGGGTGTTATCTACATGAACGTTAAGTGTTGTAATGCCTACTTATGTTCGCGAAGATGAAATTGTTATAAGTTGTGCATTGTATAGTTTCATAGGCTAATCAAAGATTAACAGTTGGATTGTTTAACATGATATATTATTAAAATGTATTTATAAAGTAATTGGCATGATTAGTAACACCCTTATTAAAAGTCTCTATTAAATTGTAATTTATGCCAACAGCTAGAAAAACTATGTGTAACATATTATTTCCAAAACATTTAAAGTCATACTAATCTCTACATCAATGAAATCATAAAATAGGGTATGCCAATATATGGGACAAGTCCCAACATACCCTATCCACACGAACTTGTGAACGCAATAGCATTGTATAAGTAGTTATAACTTTCATAGAGAATTTTACAAAACTTCCAATGAACGTTGAACAAGTCAAGATTAGTAAAGAAGTAATTAAAAAGATTAATCTATGAAATGGAACTAATATAGAGCGTTAAAAGAAGTTAGACAAGTCTCAGTTACTCTTAATTTATGACGTCCAAAATACTAACATAAAAGTGTGCCGCTTGCATGAGACAAGTCTCACTCGCACCATAATGATAATGTAAGACCTATGTTCATATTAATCAAGCAAATAAAGGGATGAACAATCATCCATAGAGTTAAGTAAATCTCATAACTACAAACAAGCTTCCATTATGTTTAAGTCAAACTCTAAGAGATAAGAAATTAAAGTAAATCTGAGTGTAGCACCGATAGACTAGAAATGAGCTTATTCAAGCACATGTAAGTTTCATGAGACAAGGCTACAACCAAGGTGGAAAAGTAGTCTCCGTATGTCTCCTAGTCTTCGAACTTTGCCAGCATAGAGGTACTAGCTGGTGGAAGCCTCTGCCGAAGAATGCTAGCAGTTTGGTTTCACTTTGTGCCGGTGATTCCACCTCTTTTCGGTGTGGGGAAGACACCAGATTTAATGTTTAGCGCACATGATCTATGTCGATTATACCTCAGGAAAGTTTCTGGAACACTTCAGCCGTGAACCCCTCTTTTCGGTGTGGGGAAGACATTGACTTGGTTGCACTTTAGCCGATGAACCCCCTTCTTTGTGTGGGGTAGACACCGATCTTGGTTCACCTTAACCGGTGAATCACCTCTTTTCGTTGGGGGGGATACACTGGATTTAATATTAGCTCGCATGATCTACTTCCGTTAATTCTAAGAATTTTTTAAGCGATTAATAAAGAATGAATGTAGCTTGTTCAAAGTGAACAGTAGAGCAAATAAGTAGAATTGTAAGTTCATAGTGAACTAAGTAAACCAAGAGCTTAAGAATGTCAATCATTAATGTTTATAATAGTGGAGTTTTAAAAAGTTAGTTGTTTATGCCTATATTGGAGTATGAATATATGCCATAAAGATTATATATTAGTTAAACAAACGATTAATGGGCATAGCTAATAAATATTGGCATATAAATATATTCATACCCAATTTAAGAGTGAACTATTTAACATGGAAGTAAGGTAGACAAATCATTTCCTTAGTCTTGTGAATTACATGCTCGATTAATTGTAGGTATGGGACTATAATGAATTATTGCACTTGTAGGTAAAACATAGGATCAAAGGCGTTCAGTGAACTACACAATAGAAAGAAGAAAATACTGAACAATAAACTAAGGTTGGGATTAGGAACTCTTGGCCTAATGGAGCAAAATAATAAAGTTTTGTTTAAGCTGCTCTTAAACTGTTCTCACGATTCCAAGTTCTTATTTTCATTAAGGAAATGTGTTGTACTCCTTATTTGCTTAAAAAAATGTCATATTCATAGCATGAATCATAAGTAACATTTTAAGGATGAAGAACCATACGTTAGTTGATGGTTATAGAATTTTGTGGAAAATCACCGTTAAATCTTCAATCTCCCTTCAATATGCATTGGAGTTCTAGAGAGTGATTTGTGGAATTAGAGTTTTTATTTTAGAAGAATAAATTGATTAAGTGTTTATGACTTATACCACTTAATATACCTAAAATACCCTTAGGAAAACGCCCAAACTCTTATTTAGACGGTGGGTGAATTTACCCATTCACCGTTGCATTTTATAGTAAAGTTGGAAGAAGACAGACTCACCCACGATTGGCCATCGACGAGGCGTACGTCTACAAACGGGCTGTCTTGGTTGTCCGTCGATGGGATCAGAGACTTGCATTTGAGAGCTTAATCTCCCTAGGCTAAGTCTTGACCCACACCCACCATCTATGGGGTGTCGACCAGCCTTCTGGCAGTCAATTGCCTCAGTTTTTTGGGCTGGTCTAGACAACCTTAGGATCTTGTGATGGGTCGTTCCTCAACGACGCCTGGTTGGTCCTTTGCTGATATTTTCCCTGACTTTTCCAACTCGAATATGATCTATTCAAGTTTATGACTTATCACATCAATTTCATTTAAAACGAACATATAAGACTCGATGAAACATTCTAACATACACAAGGTCATTTCAACGCAAACCTTTCATACGTAATTCATGATTTTGGACATTTGACCTCCAAACATCATGAAAGTAGACACATTTACTATAAACACCTTTATTACTCATATAAGGATCTCATAAGCTTATTATAGACACATATGCACATAAAAACACGCATCAGGCACATAGGTGACTTAGTCTTCAAACGTCTTGGTTGCCCCGTGATGTTTCACTTCCGGATAACCTAAATCTTTAGACAATGCCTCATTGACACATTATAAACCATTTTAGGACTTTAGACCCTCATTGAAAACATGTTACTCACTAGTTTCACCGAAGTAATTTTATAACAATTACATCATGCAGTTACAATCATTCAAGAATACGATTTTTTCTATCATGGGGATTTCATCATTCAGAAAAGAGTTGAAACATTGTTCTTGAATTTCAAATCAATCTTCTGTTTGAAGAAACATGAAAACCATAAAAAAAAGAAATAAACAAAATTTTTACAAATTTTATCTTGAAAAATTTTATGAGTTATTAGTAAAGGTAATAAAAATAAATAGACAAATAAAGCCCAGACTAGGAAGTGTTTATCCTAAGAAAAATTAACCAAATCCCATTTTGTAGGATGATCCTGGTAATTTATTTCTCATTGTTTATGAAAGTCCTATAATGTAATTCTCATTGTTTAGAAGGGTCCTGCTATTTTTATTCTAATTATTTTGACGGGTCTTACTAATTTACTTCTAATTGTTTAGGAGTATCCTGCTAATCTATTTCCTATTTTTTAGGAGGGTCTTTCGAATCCATTATGTAGGAGGGTCATGCTAAACTAATCACATTATGTCGTATGGTCCTCCTAATCCCATTATGATGATTATTCTACTAATCTAAGTCCCATTATGAGGAGGGTCCTGCTAATTTCATTAGGAAGAGGGTCCTTCAACCTTCAGCTCCCTCCTCTTACGGGGAAAGTACATTCCTTGAAAAGCTTCCTTAAACTCTTTCCCTCTATAGGACCCGACTCAACCGGCCTATTATCTTTCCATTGAGTATACTACACTGTATAAATTTCCCTCAATGGGTAAAAATCAAACTACTCCTTCTCCTTGAAGTCACCCCCATGGCACTCAACACCTTGTACATACCATCTAGAAATTCCTTTGGATCCTCTCCCACCTTAGGGACAACAAAGATAGGAGGATTCATCCTCAAAAAATATCTCAATATACAGGTCATAGTGCTCTCCACATTATTAGATCTAGGATCAATACCCCTATTAAAATGGGTAGTCAAATATCGGGCTAAAGTAAGCAAAGCCTTTCTAATCTCCCCATTAGCCATTTCCGGGGGAACCACCAGAACCTCATTAAATTTACCTCCAATAGAGACTTGAATACTTTGAGAAACTTGCTCAACTTGAGGAGGAACTTCCTCATCCACTCTTCCTTCATTCAACCTTCTAGCATCCATATTTCTAGTATTCATCTCCTATAAACACAAGAGTAGAGATTAGCAATAGACACTTACGACCTCAACACTTCAAGAATGACACAAGATTGATGAACAAAGTTAAACTCTATCGTCATATGGCGTCACCCCCATCGTTGTGTCGCAAATAACACCAATGGTCAATACTATACTAGATGTGGCTTTATGAGACTTTTTGATTCATGAGACCACTTTCATAATCTATGCTCTAAAACCATGTTTGTCATGACCCATACCTATATCCTAGAAGATAGGGTATTCCTTGGGACATGACACGGCGTACTTGACCTCTCGAAGGTCTTGTAGAAGTCCTTTGACATCATTCATCGAATATATATATGAAAAGTAGTGCAGAATTAAAACTTTTCAAATGAAATATCTTGTCATATTAAAATCGTAGAAAACGCTAAGTATAAACATATGTAATACTTAGACTCAAGAAATACTTGGGTCATGGGACATTCAATATGAATATAAAAATCTAATTTCTATTACAATACTTTGAAATAAAAGGCATCTAAGATGATTATGCCCTCGAGTCAAATGAGGCATAATTTACTTTGCTTGAACGATAACTAGAATACATGCTTTCTTTCAATACCCTTCTCACCTTCCACCTAAATCTTTATATATAACAAAATATATGGAATTAGTAAATACTCTTCTACTAAGTATGACATGATATATAAAATCATGAAGAAAGACATATATTAGAAAAAAAATTTTAATAAAAAAAAATATTATAAGCATAGTAATAACATTTAACCACTTAGAAACACATAAGAGATCACATTAAGGTGAACTATTTCCAACTTCAAAGTGAACTAAATTAACATGCAATCCCCTCAGTAAAATGTATCCTAAGATTAACTTAAGTAAGACAAAGAGACACCGCCCATGCGACATCTCTAGGCACACCTAAATGATCAATAAGACCACATATAATGATTCGAATACACTTATAATACACCAACCACATAGACATGAGATCCTTATACCAAATGTGATTCTAAGATTCACTTGAGTGAGTTGCGAAGAGACCGCCCATACCATCCCTTCACACACACTCATGAGATCCTTTAGACTAACTATGATAGAATCATTCTCATTCACTAACATAAAATATATATAATATGACATTCTCCTGCCAAAGGTTATCAAAAAACTTACTTAGGTAAATCAAGAATATAATGTCCATGCTTGACCTCACAAAGATTTTTTAAATAATCCTTATGACTACCTAAGGTTGGATCATGTCTGATGTATCAACCAACTTTCCTATCTAGAGTCTTTCTTATGACTTACCTAGGTGAGATATGAAGTGACAATCCATATGCCCCCTTCACACCTTATATATACAACCCTTAATCTACTCTATGTAAGTACTTATTCATTTAACATGATTTGTAACATAAGTAATCAACTTCTTTAATTTATTTAAGATACATTAATCACATGTAAGGACATTCAAGTAATGTTCTTGAAGAAGACCTACGAACTAACTCAGTAACATCTTTATAGCCTAATTTTGCAATGTCTATATAGTGTCCCATGCCACCACCTAAACTTCATAGAACTTCTCTGATTCTTGTAGTGTCCCATATGATGAAAATAGGAAATAACAAACATAGATTATAATATCTAGTCATGTAATCTTCAGTCATTAACCTACTCTGATGGAGGATTTTCTACTTGAATGGTTGAACTTCGACACATTTCATGTAGGAACATGGTTTATGAATATAAAGGCCTTCTTTTTATTCTAGTCTCATTCTTAACTATAACTACTTCCTAAACAATACTCACTAGGTGCTAGCTTTTATTCTCATAGAGTAATTCAATAAAGGATCACATGATGAGGTTCCATATCAAATTCATAACCCAATCACATCCACCTTACCAAAGCGGTCCCCTTGGGTTGCTTTACAAATGTCAATAGGACAACTTAATGATTTTACTAATGATGATTTCATACCATTCCAGCCAATCAATCCTTAAGTACACCATTCACACATCAAGGATAACATTACGGTTTTAGACTTCAAGGATATCATAACCATACAACAAGGTTGAAAGCTCCACATAAAAAAACCTTCTTAGAAACATTAAAGGTCACTGGTCATTCATACATAAATTAATAAGAAGCTCTACCATTGTATGTCAAGAAGTCACATTCTCATATTTTATGTATCAAGTAAGGCGCACAAATCTACAAAAACAAGACACAACATACTTCCCATATAACATATAATTCTAGAAGAACATAAGATCAGCTACGCATATATATTAGTAATCCTACACATCTCTTTAGTATAATCAATATAATCATTATAAGATTCACATAGACAATTAGGAAGAATCATGCATCATATCTAAGACTACACAATAGTTGAAAGATATGATCATACTTCACATAATTTACTTCACAAATCATCATAATATATCATGTAATTTGCCAACAAGGCAATGTTACTTATAATACATAAAGTGATGCCAACGAGGCCACATCATTTAAAAGTAAAGCGCATAGCACCTCCACCATAACTGGACCATACCAAAGATTCATCATTATCTAAGAACTAAACTATATAGCGTAGAGAAAGTTAGACCAACATACCATTGATTCCAACATCACAACTTCAATCCATAGTCAACTTCACCAGCACAATATACTAAAGATCTTACCAATGGCCATCATCCTCAATTCAATCCAATATTTTCAATAAATAATTAATCAATGATATGTCAACAAAGATATATAAATGTAGGGCATCATATTAACATTTCTAATATTATTCATTTATAATTCAATAAACCTAATCAATCTACACAATAATTTATTAACATTAAGACTTAACAATTCACCTTTAAAGTAATAAAATCTTGGGTTACATTTATTACATGTGTTCATAGAGGTTTTTGGGTTAAAATCATATAATTAACAACAATTCAAAACCGTCAATGCAGGAACCCATATATTGATTTCAATTTAGAGAAATCATCTTTTGAGAAGTCTTTGAAAAACACTATGAAGATTGACTCTTTAAAGAAAGAGTTTCAAGGATGAAGAACCATACCTTAATTGATGGTTATATAATTTTGTGGAGAAATCACCCTTAAAGCTTCAATCTCCCTTCAAGATTCAATAGAGTTCTAAAGAGTACTTTGCGGAATTTGGGTTTTGGTTTTAGACGAATGAATTCATTAAGATTACTTATAAACCCACTTAAAATTCCTAAAATACCCTCAGGGAATGGACCAAACTCTTATTTAGACATTGGGTTTACAAATTCACCCTTGCATTTAATAGTGACGTTAGCAGAAGACAGACTCACCCACGATTGGCCATCGACGTGGCGTATGTCAACAAACGGCCCATCCTGGTTGTCCGTCGATGGGATCAGAGGCTTGCATTTGAGATATTAATCTCCCTAGGAGAAGTCTTGACCCACGCACACCATCTATGGGGCGTCGACCAGCCTACTGGTAGTCGATTGCCTTGGTTGTTTGGGCTTGGCTAGACAACCTTAGGATCTTGTGAAAGGTTGTTCCTCAAGGACTCTTGGTTGGTCCTTTACGGATATTTTCCCTGACGTTTCTTGAATATGATCGATACGAGTTTAGGACTAACCACATCAATTTTATCCGAAACTAACAGATAAGGCTCGATGAAATATTCTGACGCACATAAGGTCGTTTCAAGGCAAACCTTCCATACGTAATTAATGTTCTTGGACATTTGACCTCCAAACAAAGTGAAACTTGATACACTACTTATAAACACCTTTATTACTCATATAAGGATATCATAAGCTCATGATAGGCACATAAGCACATAAAAAGACGCATCAGGCACAAAGGTGACTTAGTCATCAAACATCGTGGTCGTCCCATGATGTTTCACTTATGAATAACCTAAATCTTTAGACAATGCCTCATTGACACATTTTAAACCATTTTAGGACATTAGAACCTCTTTGAAAACATGTTGGTCTCTTTTTTCACCGAAGTCATTTAAGAATTATTACATCAAGGTGTTACATGCATTTGAGAATATGATTTTTGTTATCACGGGGATTTGATCAATCAGAAAAGAGTGGAAACTTCGTTTTTGAATTTCAAATAAATGTGTTTCTTGATGAAACATGAAAACCATCACAAAATAAATAAATAAATAAAATTTTCCAAAATTTTATCTGTAATTTTTTTTTGAGTTATTAGCAAAGGTAATAAAAAAAATAGAGAAATAAATCCCAGACTGGGAAGTGTTTATCTTAAGAGAAAGTAACCAAATCCCATTGTGTAGGATGATCATGGTAATTTATTTCTCATTGTTTAGGAGAGTCTTGATACTGTAGTACTTATTGTTTAAAAGGTTCCTGCTATTTTAATTCTCATTATTTCTAAGGGTCTTACTAATCTACTTCCCATTGTTTAGGAGGGTCCTGCTAATCCATTTCGCATTTTTAAGAGGGTCTTGCAAATCCCTTTATGTGTGGGGGTCATGCTAAACTAATCTCAGTATGTCTTAGGGTGGTCCTAAATCCATTATGAAGAGGATCTTCTAATCTAAGTCCAATTATGAGGAGGGTCCTGCTAATTCCATTAGGACGAGGGTCCTTCTAGTCCTATTATGAGAAGGGTCCTTCTAATCTATGTCCCATGAGGGTCCTTTTAGTCCATTTAGAAGGAGGGTCCTGCTAATCCCATTCGACGAAGGGTCCTTCTAATTGAATTATGAGGAGGGTCCTCACCACAACACTTTAAGCCTAAGGCAACATTAAATCTCGACAACATTTCTAAAGTGTTGCCTAAAATATTTTTGGCTAAACTTTTGAAGCGTAGCCTTAGTTTTAAGATATTGGCCACAATAATATCAGTAACACTTGAAAAATCTGCTCTTTAGTGTTTTATGCTACACTTTTTAAGCATTTCCATATCATGATATATTTGGCAACAACTATTTAAACATATGACTACACTTTTAAAGCGTATTATGTTTATAGTTATAAACAACACTTAATAAATGTGGCCTTGAAGTTTTACTATAATTTTTACGATTATATCATTTCCCCTCTATCATATTTAACTCTCCCTCAAATTTTTAATATTCCAAAAAAAAACTTCTTTAAAAATCAAAGCACAATTTAACACAAAAATAAAAATAAAAGTACAAAATAAAAATAAAAAAATATATAAAATCTCGATGCGAATAAATTTAGTCCAATTATGACCCCATTGTTACTTTATCCAAATAAATGCTCTTATAAAGGAAACCGTAGATCTTACGACCTCTTCTTCTAATTTTAGCAAAAAAATGCACAATTTTCACACTACAAAGCTCATTTTCATTCTACAAAGCTCATTATCACTACTTTGTATGATATAACTTGTGATTTTTCTTATCTTTCTTTGAATGTATTCGAACAATTGGAGAAAAGTATCAAAAATTGACATTGTTTGAAGAAATCAAAAAATATTAGAAAGTGTATACAAGATGCAGCAATGGATATAGTCATATAGGAAAACCTTATCCTCGTTCATCAGTCTTGGCATGTCGCTGGTATTCATCAAAAATTATATTTTGACGATCTCTTTATTGTTTTTCGCATTTTCACATGTTTGTTGCGATTTTCGCTCTAAGTAAAATTTATATTTTATGAATTTCAATTTCGGTGTGGATTTAAATTTGCCAGGCGTTCTGGAGTCGTCCTTTAGTTTGAGTTTTAAAATGTTTGTGCTTCATTTTGTTGGATTTTTTATTATTTGGTCTAAGTATGAGTAAAATCCTTTTATTTTGATTTAGCTGGGCATCACGGTCAAGCAATACTTTAAGAATTAATCTACAAATGTTGTAAATGTATTAGGAATTTTCTTTTTTCACATTGATGGAATAATGTCGTTTATTAATTGAGGATGAGAGGCACATCACAATTTGAATGAAGAATATAGTTTTGAGTGATTATTGTTTTATATTTGATAATTTAAGAGCATAAATTACACATCTAATGGCGAATATAGTTTTTTATTTTATCCTAGAGGATTCCCAAAGTGGTTTCTCATCAACGGTTCCATCCGACGCTTTAGGGGTGGTGCATGGAATGGTCAAAGCTTTTCTTATTCACCATCTCTACTACGAAGTCCTTATAAATACATATTTGGATCCAATCTAGACAAAGTATAACTTACTTATGAAATCATTGATACTTCTATTATTGCGCGGGTAGTGATTCAACTCAATGTGTTTCTATAATTTCAACATCGAATGATAAAAATTCTAATTGGGATAACATTTGTAGCGCACTAGCACACAACTATTGCATTTTTGCCCAGTGTAACGCATGTGGTTTGTGCAACAATGGAAACTCTAAATATTCAGTTGTTTGGATACATTTGAACTTAAAGATCCAAAAGAATGGGCAAGGGGAATTTTGTCAGGTTGTGTTAGAAAGAGAACAATGTTGAATTACCGAAAAGAAAGTTAAATTATTGAAGTAGTCAGGCATCAAGATGCCAACCACTCAATTTTCCTGGTACGGTCAAGGAGTAACTCTTAATTAATGTAGGGAACTTTGCTTGACAAACTGTTTATGTGTGGCCTATGCAAAACTACACACAAGAGGACATATTAAGACTGCTTGTTTTTTTATTGATGAGCTGATGGATATCAGCTTCTACTTCCCTTTTAATTTGCTTACTCAAAGAGAATCACTTGTTATCTTTCATCATTGTGCATGATTTTTACTTGGATAATCATGTCTTTTAGTGACTTATTTAATTCTCATTTTACATGGCTGTCATGCAGGTAACCACATAAAAACTAATGTTTTTTAACCTCTAGAGCAAGCAAGGAAAACAGTTTGGAAAAAACAAAATAAAATTGAGGTAGAGGCTATAGAAAAGCCTTCTCCATCAGCAAAAATATTATTCGTTGTGGCATTGGCACATATATAATTTCTTATTCAATGTAGAGGATTAAAAATCCAGAAGCAAACACATTTGTTGTTACACATACTAGCAGTACAGATAGAGACAATAGAAAGTCAAACTGCAGTTCTTACTCTAGAAGATGTTTCCCACTAAGGAATTAATCTACCATGAAACAGGGAAGGGTGGGAAGGAGAATCTCTGTGGAGGTAGACATGCCGTGAGAGGTATTGTTTCATTTTATGGTTTCTTAATACTCTGTGTTTTTCTTTAATGATAAACTTTGTAAACGAAAATCATCTTTCGGATAAGAGTCCCCTGCTAACAGTCATTTCCGAAGGACATATTCAAATGATCTAGTCTTTTATTCCATTAACATCACTTTAGTATTATTATCAAAATAGAGAATCCTGAAGACTTCATCTCCAGCTCAAATTTGTTATGTGTTTGGCAGAAGCTGATTTCCACATTGGAGGAGGGAAAGATACGACATCATTAGAAGGAGAACAACAATTGTCTTCAAATCAGAATCATAACACTGCAACCTTGAATTCAAGCTCATTTCCTCAGCCAGTGAGTTGAATACATTCATAAGAATGCTTTTTATTTGTTTTGATATCTTGATATTATAATTCCACTTCTAACTCTCCGAAATACAATGCAGGCGATCATCAGCTAATTGTGTTTCTTAGTACTCTTAGGTTGTCAGTTATAATAGACATACTACTAATTTTATAGGAATTTTATCAGTAAAAGTAAATGGGAAAAACAGTGATGAGAAGCAAAATACTCCACACTCCAATCACTCAGATAGAGAAAAAAGAAGAAGAAGCAAGATAAAATGAGAGGCACGTTTACAACTCTAAATTAGAGTTTTGAGAAAAGAAAAGGAGAAGTATTTGATAGAAACTAGATTCTTTGGGATGGGGAATGCTAGTATTATCGGATTTCCAAGTATTTATGCATTGACAAGAACACTCTTCACTTATTTTTTTCTAGCCTTTTTTTGAGGCAGAGGATATCTGTTTTTCTTAATACCATGTAGGCAAGATATCTATAATAAGGTGGACTCTTCTAGGACATTATTTGTATTAGTAAAAATAAATCCAGCGATGCTAAATGCAATTTTTAAATTGATTGGGTGTGGTACTATTAATACTTGCTTTTGTAACATGCGCAGGGATGGGGAGGCAAGGAAGAAGGTATGGGCTTGCATTATTGTGTTACTATAAACAAATAAAGTAGATATGAAGGTCTATCTTTGTTTCTAGTGAATGTGGAAATTGATAGTTACAGGTTACTTTGTCACTTGGGGTACACCCTCTATGTTGAGTTGTATAGTGCCAATGCTCAAAGCAATATTGAAGTTGAGGATGGCGCAATATCAACAGACATGTCATTAACATACGTGATCCCCATTTACGAAAGGAAGAAGATCTGTTGCTAATGAAGTTCTACATTGAGCAGCACATTGATCCTCCTGAGCAAAGATTTGCATTACTGACAAGAATCAAATATGCACACCCATTCCTTTACCCTAGACTATGCAGTCCTTACAACATTACTAGTGCTTCCAAAGATTAACATGCGTCCTTTTTTACTAATGAACCAGAATACACAAATGAATTGATCAGGATTGTCAGACTTGATCAAACCATGTGTGGAAATGATTGAACGCTAGCAATGAATGCCCCGGGGGATCAATTAGCTATTTTTTATGTTATATCTATATGACTATAACTAAGCAATTGACCCATATTGCTTCTTGGTGAAAATACTATAAAAGACTTTCTTTCAGGTGTTTTAAAAGAAAAAGTTTTACTTATGCTTGCTTGATCCTTCACGGTGATGGCATTCCGGTTACTGTAACACAATTGTATCGAAATTATTTTAGTAAATCCTCTCTCTTTACTTTTGTATTTATTATGTGTCTGTTTTTTCCCTCTATTTAGGCTGAAAAATACGTATAATAGCTAATGTGAAGGTGGTGTCATACTAGCCCAGCCTTGTTGTGAAGAAAAATATGGAGGAGCTTATCATAAACGTTGCTTCTACTGGAGATGTTGTCGCTGATACTAAAGGTGAAGATACGACAATAGAACCTGCTGAAGGCGAGAAAAAAGTATGATTTGATTTATGTTTTGTAAAATTGTGTTGAAAATCCATTTGTTTCCCTTTTTTTTAATTAATTTTCTTAATTTTGTTTTTGTGAATTTTAAAACACATACCTACTTCTTGTATTAGCATTACCATTAGTTTAAATTTAATCTTCTAACTTGAGTTTGCAATGAACAACAAGATTTAAATCTATCATTTACTTCAATTTGGTTAAATGTTTTATTCTTGAATTTTTCTATTGAGTTTCCTTTCAAATATATATGTTCTCGTAGATTTCTTAGCTGCTCACTCATTTCAGCAAAAGAAGATTATAGGATACCAGCATCTGGTTTGACCATCTTGTAAGTTTTTCTCCTGAGATAAAGTACAACCATCACTAGGATATACAAATTTCAAAGGAACGGGTACTCTTCTACAATTATTTCTCGTGTCTTAATCTATTGCAATGGTGGAAGAATATAGGTGAATAGTGATGTATTTGACAATAGTAGGAGAAAGTAAATTTGATCTATAGATGCGGATGGCGAAAATTTTTTGTGTGACAGTATGTATATTATGCCAAATTAAAGTAAAACTCCTATTCATATCTTCTTACTTGTTTGACTTCTGCGTTGATGACGTCCAAAAAAAATAGTATAGTCGAAAGGTGAGTGAAAAATAATTTAACTGGAGTTAACATCTTTTTTATGTATAATAAACTACAGTAGTTTAGATAAAATAATGACAAGCTCTTCTTCTTTGTGATGCATATGCATGTTATTTGCGCTTTTACCACATGTGCCTCATTATATATTTTGTACTCTTAGTAAGCTGTCATTGGACCTTTTAGTTAATTAGAGTGGTGTCAAGAATACAATTTTCATTTGAATCTTCGATGTTTCATAGTTTTAACTAATACAGTACATACTTGCTACACCTTCTGTAGGATTTATGAACTTTGACTTCTCAAGCTGATGAAATAAATCATTATTCTTTCCCAGATGCATGTTGTATATGATTTTCACAATACTTTGATTGGTTGTCTTACAGGAATACTCTCTAATTATGCACTTCCACATTTATTTCACTAAGTTATAATTTTATTGTTAATGTGCAGAAAAATGTCGGTTTTCGAATTTGAATTGTGGCCAAAAATAAACTCGATATATTAGGGGAACGATGAAGAGTTTTTGTACTATTGTCATATACGTTTGAATGCATGTGGTTTTTTGAAATTTAATGATATTAGAGATATTCAGGCAATCACTTTCTAAGTATTGGTTGTACAAGACATGTTTCTCGAAGTTTATCCGATATATATAGCTTTATTTTAATTATTAGTACATTTTGTTCTTTAGGTCACTTGTACACTAAATTATGTGATTATATATTGAATATATGTAATTCAATAATGATGTTGTAGGACATCAAATATTAAAGTCACGCTTTATAAGTGTTGCTCTAGATGACATATAAAGTTACACTTTATGAGTGTTGCTCGAGATTAGATAAAAAGTTACACTTTATAAGTGTTGCTGTAGATGAAATATAAAAGGGAACACTTTTGAAATATGACCAATAACATTGCAAAGACAACGCTTTTAAGTGTAGTATAATAAAAATATTTGTCGCTAATGCATCACAAAAAAAAAGTGTACCCTTATACTTTTTTGTCTACGCTTTATAAGTGTAGCAAAAGTTGGTGACATTTAAAATGTGTTTCCTAAAGTCTAAAGTTACATCTCTTTAGACCACACCCTAAACAGTGTTGCTTTAAGTCCAAAAGTGTAGCCTTTTATCAAAGGCCACACTTTTTGATAGTTTAGGCTACACTTTAGTGGAGTGTCCATAGGCCTAAAATGGTGTAGTGCCTTCTTAGCTAAATCCCATTAGGATTAAGGTCATTGCTATACTATATACCATTGTTCAAGAGGGTCCTGGTAGTGTTATTATTAGAAGAGTGCTTCTAGTCCCATTATGAGGAGGGTCCTGCTAAACTAAATCCAATTAAGAGGAGGGTCCTGCTAATCCCATTGTCCAGGATGGTCTTCTTAATTCCATTATGAGGAGTGTACTTCTAGTCTAAGTCCCATTATAAGGAGGGTCCTGTTAATCCCATTATGATGATAGTCCTGCTACTCCCATTGTTAGGAGGGTCCTTATAATCCCATTATGAGGAGGTTCCCGTTAAAGTAATTCTCATTATGAGAAGGGTCCATCTAGTCTATGTCCCATTATGAGGATGGTCCTGCTAATGCTATTGTCCGGGAGGGTCCTTCTAAGCTTAATCGCGTTGGCCTGGAGGGTACGTCTAATCCCATTGTCCACGAGGGTCCTGTTAAACTAAATTTCATTTTCCAGGAGGGTTCTGCTAACTAGAATCATCAAACAGAATCATCACAAAATTTAATTTTTTTTGCCGCAGTTTGCATCAAAAAAAATTTGTCGGTTATTAGTAGTGTACAGCTTAAAATAATAAATTTCTAAATCTAGGAATACATGTATGTATCTCCCCCCACCCCCCCACCCCCACTCCGCAAAAATAAATTAATGTGTGTCTCAGACTAGAAAAATTTTATCCTAAAAGGGAATTTGGAAAAAATTAAATGTCTCAAACATAAAAGGTGATTGTCCTAGGAGAAAAATATATATAATACATTAATTTATCTTTTCTTGCAATGGTTTTTCAAATTTGATATTTCAAGATAACCTTTATGTAAACAACATTTTTGTTTAGAAAAAGAAATAAGAAAAATTGTAAGTTTTTTTTTTGGAATGATCGATTTGTGGCATCGGCTATTGTCACATCTGGGGGAGCACGCCCAAGACGTAACCGGCGTTGTCCACCTCATCGAGGACTAAGACTAGACTCTTAGCTTACATCATTAAATTCATATGTTTAAATTTGCTTAAATATTTAAAACTTCTCTTTATCTATCATGAGATATACATAGATGTCTACCATACACAAAATATATTTTCATATCAAGTATACATAGACCCTTCTTATATGAAGATCACATAGGCTATAACATAGTCTTAAAACCATATGTTGCATCTGATAACCATGTAAACAAGAGAATAACAATAGGGCATAGCCCATACGACAATACGATAAAAGCCACATATAGGCTATACAATCTTTATCACTCAAATGAAAGAAATGAACATATTGTATTTAAGAGTATAACAACATTAATAGCTTGATAGTGGCATTGCCCTTGGGAACTGAGGACCTACCCATCTTAGATGAGTAAGAATTTCCAAGTCTTCCTTCAATGTCATCTCAAAAGCCCTTCAACGACCAGAACCTTGAATGTTGGGGGAACAGTGACAAAATCGGGTTAGTACATCACTTGTACTAAGTATGAGACCATATGCACACAAAACATGGAAGCATTCTAAAAAGAGACATTTCATTAGAGTATGCAATTTCCTTTGAAAAACCTTTATGCACATACAAGAAGACCGTACCAATTATTAAGACATACTCATTGAATCAAGATCATGTACATAACAAGACTAACAATACTAAGCCTATTTAAGTCAATAAGCATATCAACATACTTACACATATAATCAAGAGAACTCTACTATCAAGTTATAACATCAACAAGCATGAATAAGAGTTCGTTACAACAGAACCAAAGCAAGATTATTACTCATGACTCTCATTAAGTCCACTTGTACAATAACTAAGCAAAGCCCCATAAACATAATTAATCAAGTAAATCTAATAAGAACCATAATTAATTTCCAACTTCACATGTCATATTATTAAGAGTAAAAAATATCAAACTATAGAGACCAAATGAATGTTCATAAGAGTAACCAACATTACATAGTGTCATTAAAATATAACATCATAACATACATATCATTTACATTTTATAAGAATATACATACATAAGAACAACATCCTAAGGCTTCCACAATGGCAAACTAGTAAAAGGCAAGGTGGAGTCCCATACCCCTACCTAAGAAAAGTCAAACCTCTTAACTAACCCTAGTTGGTTTGTACTTCATTACTTCATTTTAGTGTAGGGAACACTTGCATTAACCGACATAGACCTCAATAACCAAATGTGGAATCCAGTGTTGTAAAACCTTACATCGATGGAAGGTGGTCTACCGGCCAAAATAAAACAAAACATAAATGTAGCTTTCTAGGTGTATCCACTAGCTAGTCTTCTTATGAGCGAAACATAATTAAGGAACTAAGGAATGGGTAGGAACCCTCTTCAGGCCATTGGGCAATTGGAGCCTGATCTCATGAGAATCCATAAGTTTAGTATCCATCATAGGGCATTCAACACCTCATATAGAAGTATAGTGTGAATCTTCCTCGATGGAAAGTCAAAACCTCCCATTGTCAAGTTCTATCGGTGCTAAGCAAACGTCCCCTTTGAAATGTCTTTAATTCATCCATTATTATCAAAACTTAGTTTAGGTCATAGGGTCTACCCCTTATATAATCATCATTATAATTACGCAATAAAATTGCATGAGTATTTTGCTTTCTGTACAATCCACACAAGTGAGATTAGAACATTTACATGTCACTTCATAATGAGGCAGATTGCTAAGTTATCACCATCCTTATAACATTTACATCTTAGCCAAAACCTCACAAACCATAGTCAATGCATTTAAATTCACATTATACAAACCCTATCAAGCTTAATGTAAGGTATACTTCAAACTACATCATCACTTAATAACAAGGAACCACAATTGAAGAAAAGAATAGTGATCACAAGACTTACTCAATTTCAGTCACAATGCCTTCTTCAAGGTCTTACCATCAGCCTCCAACTTAACCTAAAAATTAAACAATAGCATCACATAATTGTAACCAATATAATAACAAGTCCAATTGAATCATTATACGACAATCCCTCACAAGTTCATAGCCTAGAATTAGAGACTTAGATCAAGTTCATACTCTACTTTACCATCTAGGTAAATTACTCAAGAACTAGCATAATTGGATTACAATGTACCAAAAATATACTTATAATTAGCATAATGACAATATAGGATAGTAATTAACACACTAAATAAACAAATTAAGTCATAACAATACAATTCAATTAAAGATCATAACCTAGAACTAATAGGAATAGGCCAACGTCTAAAATTGAGACCTATATATCAAGAAGTAGCATAATTGAGTTATAATACATGTTAATCTACTCATAATATCCAAAATGAATCATAAACAAAGCAATTCAAAGATCAATTTTATATTGGGATGAAACCCACTTAGAACTCAACTTTTTTAAATCAATTTGGAGGAACCCTTTGGGGAAAGAAATCTCAAAGGTGAAAGGAATCACATACCTTGATATTTGATGAATATTCATGGATAAAATTTGAGTTTTTCAGCACTAGAAGCTCCTTGAATTAGACATTCTATGGGGTTCTTATTCTTGGGATAGAGAAAGAATATAGAAGGAAGATCAATTTGGGTTGTGGGAATTATAAGCGTTTAGTTAGTTTAATTAGATTAGGGTATTTCTATAGGTAATTAACCAACTTAATTAAACCTCCCTTAACTTCTAAATAATTAACTAACCACCTAATTAATTAATTTGACCAAACTAAAAACGTCCATAAAAACCAGTGGACTCACGGACGTGACCATGTCTACGCTCCATTTTTTAATCGACGGAGCAAGGGACAAACAATCCTGTTGGGCCGTCGTTTTGGTCGGAGACTGTCCAAAACAGGCCTCCCATGCTTTTTGCCAAATTGTAAGGGTTCTCCTCAAGGGCCCTTGGTTGGTCCTTGGGGAGTTATACCCAAACATTTTGACTATAAACTAACTCTAATACATGTTAGATACTGTTCCACAAAAATTCATCATATTCTTACTCTAAAACATAGTTAAATAGTCTAAGTCACACTAGCACCTCATTTAACAAGTTCCGAACGTCATGGGCGTTCATTGATGTTTTGCTTTCTAAACATCCTAAATGATTTATATACATTAAAATTGACCTTAAAAAGGTGTTTAAACCTTTTGACACCTTTTTACGCTCTTAAACACGTCTTAAACTTTCGTAGCGTTACAACTATGAAGATGATTACTCATGTTATTGCAATGTTGAATCATATCAGCTGAGGTAGACTGTTTCTGTTTTCATGTTAGCCCACCTTGAGAACTTGAAAAAAAATCTAATTTATTAGAACTTCAAACTCAGATTTGCCATATATTTTCTACTCTCGAATAATAACAGAATCTTGTTTCATAGAAATTCTCAAAAATTGTCGATTGTTGACAAGTTATATGAAAATCACTATTTTTTTAATAATGTGATGATGTATGTGCTGACCGAACATTGTTCTATGCAATTTAATAGATGATTGTAATTTTGAATACATTTTTTGCTTGCTTAGTGAAGAGTAACTCAAGATCAAATTGAGCGACACAAAATAAAAACAAAGAATATTTGTTCTTTTCAGAGGAAAGAAAAAATATTAGTAAAATAAAATGAAAGTGAAAATGAAAATGAAAAAAAACGCCATTGATAGTTGTGGTCAATTCTAAGGATCATGACATGTAATTTGGATTTAACGGTCTGGTTTGTTCAACAATCTAAATTTTATCTTCTTCAAACTTTCAACTATGAAGTCAGACTTCTAGAATCCTACTTTTGCACTAGGTTTATGACTAATTGTCTACTTGAAATGTCTCATAAATTTTTTTTAGACAAATCACTCTTTTTAATTATCTCTCATTCACTATCGTCATATGGTGCCTTGATGGTTTTCACCAAATAGACTCTCTTATTTTTTATTTTATGTCGTTTCAGATGATTTAGTATAGGGCTTACGAGGATTTTCCTCAATAAGATTCTCTCATTTTCATTCCTCTTCAAAGTTGCATGACATAAAAACTGAAAGTTTGCTTGACTTGTCATTGTTAAAATTGATCAAAGTTCTTTATTTTTAATGTAACGTGCCATTTGGACAGGGTCACAATGAAAGGATTGACAAAAAACTTACAACTTTTGGAATCGACTCTAATATTCATAAAATAATAATAATAATATAATATTAATAATAATAATAATAATAATAATAATAATAATAATAATTATTATTATTATTAATATTATTATTGGCCCATTTTTTGTGATGACAACCTTTTAGATATCTTTTCTTGATTTGACCGAACATTAAAATGAGGCTGCTTACGTATCTTGTCAAAATCAAAAATCATGTCAAACTTAGTTCGTGAAATTGGTTTTTTTGGTTGTTATTTATTTTTACAACCTTTTTTTCTTCTTTGGTATTTCCTCTAATGCTTTTTATGACTTCTATATTTATATTTTTATATTTTTTTTCTGTGACTCTTTTTTATTGTATGTTGATCGAAAAGAAAGGTATGAAAGAAAATGAAATTAAGGTTCAAAAAGGGTAGCAAAAGATTACAAAGTTTCTAGATAGAAGAATGAAATATCTTCTTCATATCAATTATTATGAACGTCAACTACAAGCGTGTCCTGTAAGATGGAAAGTTAAAATCATACATTATCTCTTTGACATGTATGTGTTGACAGATATGCATATCATTTTTGTGTCATATTTTTCAGATTGAGATATACATACATTCTTTACAACAAATGACAAACGCTAATTTCAATGAAATTTATGCTTTATCAATTTTCGATAATGAAAAACTTATCAAGGTGTTTACGTCATGATTCATATCTTCGAGATTCTTCTTTCATTTTTTTAATTTTTTGATATATTCATTCAATAACTAGCTATAATCTTAAGATATGAAAAAATCCCCTTGCGTATCATGAAAGAAAAATTTAATTCGAAAGAGATGCATATATGAAGAGCAAAATAGAACGGATTAAACTGACATAAGACAAACATAATATTAAGTAAATGATCCTAAGACTTGATGATGATACAACTAACTAAATTTCAGGTCATAACACTATAATAACTCAAAATATTACAAGACTCAATAAATGAACACAAAAACAAAATGACAGAAGGATTTGACTCACTGAATTAAAAATAAAAATATAAAGCGGAATAGTGTAGCAGAAATGGCGACAAAATAAACTTTTCATATACTTTTTTTCTAGAAAAAAGAAGATAGTATATGAATCTCAAAGTTTGACATCTTAGAACAAATTTCCATTACAGAAGATCCTCCAATTTAAATTCTTATTTGTTGAAAATTGATAGAACTGTTGCACTTTCTTGTAATAATGTATCCTATCAATAATGTGGCGGCTAATTTTGATGAAAATTTGGGGGGTCAACATTTTGGATCATAATCATCTTTGCTTGTATATGTTTTTCCACCTCCCATTTTAAGGTTCAACAATCTTCAGTACTGTCCCATGGAGCATCAAAGTGATGTGCATAATATATTGTGGTATTTGCATGTGGATCCACATACATTTAAGTAATAGGTTTGATCATATTCAAATGTTTATATTTCTCACATACACATTCGTAAGACTCCCAAATTGGTGTGAAATTCTTCTTAGGCCTCTGTCCTTATTCAAATCCTTCTATTGGGACAGGAATTATAAGGTTCTTGAAATTCTGTAGTAGGACGAACATTTTGATGTGTTGGTGCTCGCCATTAATGATAGTTTGGTGGATACACATATGGTTGTACCCCATAGACTCCATGTTGGGGCGGGATACTAGAGAATTATGTGTGTTTCATTGCGAGATAATGATTATATTGTTGTAGTGACGATTGACAAAGTGTAATCCTTGGTCTTTTTTGTGTGTTTGACACAACATTTGCTAAATCTCTTTCATCTTCATTCCACAAAAATTTCCTCATGAATTCTTAATCACCTATGTTGTGGTTTTTAAGTCAACTTGACTTACTATTTTTCCATACATGATACCATTTTCCAGCATTTAACCAATCTTTATAACTTCGGCGAATGTTTAGACACTAACAGAAAATAAATATTGAACGTAGTCTGGTTCTTCACTTGGAGGATAACATCAATCATTTCATACTCCTTAATTGGTGGCTTAACCCTAGCTGCTTGCTCCCTCCACCTAATAGCATATTTACGGATAATTTTGGTTGTCTTTTTTCTCATGTTGCCAAGTGAAGTACAATCTTTAACAATGTCAATGTTATATTGAAATTTTTGAACAAAAAATCAAGTCAAATAATCTCGAATGTTGGAGTTTTAAAACTGATAAGTAAATGAATGTGGGAAACATGCATAAATTCTTAAATGAGGAACTTTCATTACTATACAATCCTTGCATATCTCTTACACTTTGTTCCAAGCACTAATTTTTCAAGCCACCTCTTTGTGCCCCTCATTCATAGCAACTTTTTCAGCTTCAGCAAAGGAACTATAGTGATTAGTGTGAGGAGAAGGGCTTGGAGTTTTAAGAGTCTCTTTAGGGGTGTAGCCATGACCATCAAGAACTTGGGATGGGGGATCATTATTTGATTTTGAAACCATTGTTTTTCATTGAGCACTATGGTATTGACCGACGATCACCCCATAGACGGTAAAGGCATACTCGACCTCGAAGAGGTCTCATACAATCCACATAGCATAATCATCATGGCATAATGAACTTTAAATAAAGCAGAAAATTTAATACTCTTACATAGCGAAGTATACTTAGACTTCTCACATATGATATATGGAGTTTACTTAGTCTCCTCGCTTATGAAATTTACAAAGACTTCTCGATTCGAATATAAGTTATTCATGATAATAGTCTAATATTATCCCACAACACCATCTATTTATAAAAGTTCAACAAAAGTCTACAAATAGTGTCCTTAACCCTATAGACACAATAGTCTTTAGAACAAATGTACATAAGAAAAGATTACTAATTCTATTACATCAGTAGAGAAAACATGAAGTGTCGACTAGTGCATATGTGCTCGAAACTCTGTGGACCTACAATAATGTTTCGGAGAATGGAAGTTCAAGGATTTTTCAAGAAAAGAGGATCAATCAATTACCCAGAATATATACTCATAATATAAAAGGGATAAAATGATGTTTTTTCAAATAATGCACGAACGGAGAAATGCATAAAAACCTTTAAAACACGAGAAAAGAACATTCACATGTAATTCATGCATTTATAATGTTTTCAAAGCCCATTGAATCAACAATACAACACATAAGAAAATAATTTCAATAATATGAAGACTTCAAAGGATAATGACTTTAGCACTTCCTAATGGTTCACCTGTGCTATTTAGAGTTAGCATCCCATACTACCAACACTACCAAGAATTCCCATAGAAACCACCTTGGTCGCACATGTTACCTTTTACCTTCATTTTTATGGCATGTTGTCATAATCATCTCATACCTGTAAGGAACCACCTCCAAAAACCTTATAAGCATACTAGTGCAATGTACAGGTGAAGTCTCATTCAATATTCTACTTAGTACACTCATTATGAAGTTATATAAGAATTCATACTTCTTAATTAATTCATCAGTTTAGGGAAAAGAAACAATAACAAACATAGAACATGAAAGCTTCATGCAATCCAGTGTAATAAATCCCCACACGAAAAAAGGGTGTTCCACTTGCCATGGTGAAACCTAGAAATTAGCAATTATGTGGATCCACTAGTTATTCCTATGGAGGCACATAGTTAAGGGATTAGTGATATTTCTTCTAGAAACTCAATCTATTGCATTAGCGGAAGACTTCATTTTCATGAGTAATCACATAGATGACCCGACATATTTCATTAGTCAAATGGTCTTTTCCTCATTGCACATATCTACTTGGTGCTTGTTATTATTCTCAACATACTACCATTGTTATGTTAATTGTATCTACATGTGTGAAGAGTAATTCATCTTCATTCAATACAATTCAACATAAAGCTCTTAGATTAATTAAGTGAGATTGATCTTTAGCCCTTGAATGATCATACATATGTGAATAGTAAATTATTAGTCTGAATTGTAGTATTTTCATGAGGATTATACTTCCAATAATCAAAAGAGACAAGTCTCATTATACAAGTTTCATACAACGCAATAGACATATTAGTGCAAGCTAATACAAAAAGCATCTTTCATGACAACTTATATTGACATAAGCTTTGCCAAAATACGAACATACTTAGAATAATAAGTCAAATTCAAAGTTATTCAACACTTTAATTTTAGGAGGAACTACTAATCTCAAAGAGGAATAAAATGAGGATAGTGGGACTTCATATCAACATCGGCCTCCCATGTTGTTCCCTAAACTAGGTGGTTTATCCTAGACATTCTACGGAGGCCACCTCTTTATTCCTCAATTTTTTTACTTGATGATCTAGGATTTTCACCGGAACCTCTTCATTGGAAAGGTTCTCATTCAACCCTAAACCTTCAATAGGGAGAATGGACGCTGGATCACCTAAACACTTCTTGAGCATAGAAACGTGACACAACGAATGAATAGAGGCTTGTTCACTAGGTAGTTTAAACTCATAACAGGTCTTTCTGACCTGTTGCAATATCTCATAGAGACCATCATACTGGGGATTAATCTTTCCCGTTATGCCAAATCACATCACCCCTTTAATAGGAGAAATCTTCAAGTACACCTATCACCTACTTCTAATTCAAGGTCTCTTCTTCTATTGTCGGAAATGGACTTTTCCCGACTATAGTCTGTTTTCAACCTATCTCTTATCACCTGAACTTAATTCAAAGATTCGTAAAGTATATTGGGACCAAGAAGTGAATACTCACCCACCCCAAACCACACAACCGGAGACCTACATCTCCTAAAAAAGAGTGCTTCAAAAGAAGACATGGAAATACTCGATCGAAGTTATTGTTATATGGGAACTCAATCAACGGTAGGTGATCGTCCCAATTTCCCATAAAATCGATTATACAAGATCTTAACATATCATTTATGGTTTTGATGGTACACTTAGCTTGACCAAGTGTTTGAATATGAAAAGTGGTGCGAATTTCAACTTGAGTACCTAATCCTTTTTAAAAAGACCTCCAAAAACAAGAAGTGAATTGAGTACCTCTATTCGATAAGATGGAGACTTTATAAGCTCACAATCTTGTTAATATATATTGTAGTCGAAAAAATAGAATTAATAGGGATAAAGTGAGCGGACTTTCTCAACCTATCTAGAATAACCCATATTGAGTAATTTTTCCTTGTTGTCCGAGGCAAACCCTCTACGAAGTCCATGTTAATATCTTCCCACATAAAAGTTGGAACAATTAGTAGTTGAGTCAAACCACCTAGATTTTGATGCTCGACATTTACTTGTTAACAATTAGGGCACCTAGCCACAAACTCTTTCCCTTTTTAAAACATCCCACCAATAGATCTCTTGAAGATCACGATACATTTTGGTGGCACCCGAATGAATGGCATATCATAAACAATAAGCAGCCTCAAAAATTCTCTTTCTCAAATCATAAAAATCTAGAACACACAACCTACCTTTGTACCTAAGCACCCATCCCCCCATTGGAGATTAACTAATTTAGATTTTTATAACATTATAGAAAATGTATTTTTCTAGTGAGGAGTTTATTAGGTTCTAAGAATATGTATTGGGATACATAGGCATCCCAATACCCAATGTTAAGTAATATTGGGCATGTTAGAGATTTTTGGCTTAAGGGTGTTAGCCAATTTCTATGTATTAACAAGTAACTTAAGAAATACTTTGATGTTCAAATACTCAAATCCAAGATTGTTTAGGAATCGTACCTTCAATGAAGACCCTACGTTAAAATTTTTGATTTCATAGCTTACACACATTAGGTAGGAGACATCCAAGTGTCAAGCTTAGGTACCATAGCACATGATTATTTAAAATGATCATGTAGATTAAGCAATGCACAAGGACATAATGAGGAACCTTGCGACAAGAAGTAAACTTTTCCAGTGCAACTACAGGCTGCACGTATAGAAAAGAAAACGGTAATACATGTGGAAGCACATGTGCTACCGGCCGATAGATCAAGCGAACAAGCCTAACAGATTCGGTTAGGGCAGTTAGGGAGCCGACACGCGATGGGTGAAGCCATGTGGGGCCGAGCATCCTAACCAATCCTATGCTCTAACTAACTTACATAACTATCTAACTAACCTAAGACTAACTAAAATGAACTAACTAGTGTGCCTGCCTAAGACCTAACCGGGTGACAATAGTTTAGTAGCTAACTGAAGAAACATCCTACTACCTAACCTAGGATGGTCCAAAGGGGTTGTCTATGATCCTAGAGTCTTAGGGTTAATTTAGAAATTATCCTAGGTCCCTTAATTAATTAAATTAGCAACTTAATTAATTAATTTAAATAAATGGTAAACCTTGATACCCTTAGCAAATTTTCAGAATTTGGCCAAGTCAAATGCTCTCCTATTTAAGTTATTTTAGGAGGGGCATTTTGGTAATTAGCCAGTTGATTAATTTAATTAAGTTAATAATCCTATGTTTAAATATTCAATATTAAGTTCCTAAGACGTACAGTCATGTTTATCTACTATAAACTCACGACTTAAAAGACAATGAACAAACGTAAGAAAAATAGAAAAAAATACTCTCGGTTCTCCTTAGGAAATTTCAAGGAAATTCTTCAAAATTTTCGTGCAAAGTGCATGGTTATCTTAGTAGATTCAATTTTACATTAAGGTATGGCTTTCTCTTTCGTATTCCTTTCCCTAAGAGGTTTTTCAAACGTTTTGCATTCAAGAAAACTGAAACTATGGTTGTTCCCAATGAAATTGTAGAATGTTCATATCTCTAGATCTCCCTATTTCCTATTCTAGTAGTACGTATAATGCAAATATCAAACATGTTGTTTGTCTGTTTTTTTAACTAATAATTATGTGTTGTTTTATGTGATTTGATAATGTCAAAGGAGACCTATAGGTTAGATTCGTATGAATAAAGTATCATTTACATGAGATAAGAAATGTTGTAATGCCTTATTGTGTTGAGAAGATGAAATTGTTATAAGTCATTTATGAATATCAATTTACTGTTGAAAGGAATGAAGGTTTCGATTACTGTGTATGTTTACGGTAGATATGTTTGTCAGTGTTTGGAATGCAATGTTTCCAAGAAGAAATAAAAATGAGAATCAAAGCTCGTTAATGAATCTTCAATGAAGAATCTACTGTATATGTTGCCAAAACTAGGCACTGAATTGTTCTTATAAGCTAATCAAGTAATAAAAAGTGGCTTACTTAAATGATGAGATTATAATGGTGAATGTTTGGTTTATTCCAATGAATTGGCCAGCAATATTATTTCGAAAATATGTAATAGAATTGGCGAATGACTAAGTCATACTACTCTTATATGGACAATGTAAATTATGATGTTTCATGTAAGGCCAAATACGTGTTAAACATTGACTTGAAAAGATGTAACTCAATGAACTCATAACCTAGGGTATGCCAATGATTTGGAGAAGTCCCAACATACCCCTATCTAAACGAACTCGTGAACATAGTAGCACATTGAATAAGTCCTAATAACTTTCATAAAGAATGGTATAAGACTACCAAATAACATTGAACAAGATAAGGTGGGTAATGAAAGAACTAAAAACTTATGAGTTATGAAATTTGCCTAGAATGGAGTGTTAACGGAAGTGAGACAAGTCTAACTTGAACCTAAAAAATTATGTTAAAGTTACTCACATAAGAGTGTATTAAAAATTGTGAGACAAGTCTCATTCACACCATAACGATATTGTAAGATTTAAGTTCACATTCATCAAGTATAGAAAGGGATGACAAGTCATCCATTGAGTAAGCATACCTCATACTAGAAGAAAGCACCGACGGACTAGTAATGAGCTTGTGCAAACACATTTATAACTCATGAGATGATACTGCCACCAAGGTTGATAAGGGTCTCCAAATGCTTCTAGTTTTTGAACTATGTCTCCAGCATAGGTTACTAGCTAGTGGATCCACCAAAGAAAGCTAAGAAATATTTGGTTTCACTTTGGCCGGTGACCAACCTATTTTCAGTATGGGGAAGACACTGGATTTCATGTTAGATCATATGATCTATGTCGGTTAAATGCTAAAGATTTCATTAAGAAAGAAAGAAAGAAAGAAAGAACTAGGAAGATGCGGGGTGTTCGCATCGGATAACCAAAAGGTGATGTTAGACTAAGTAATGATGTAAGTCATTCTTAGTCATTGCATAGAAAAATCCCAATCGAAGTATTAAAAGAATATCCTAAGTCAACCTAGCATGTTCAAAGTGAACATGATATCAAAGAAGAAGAAATGTAAGTTCAAATGAACTAAGTTAGCAAAAGCATAAGTATATCAAATCATAATTGTTTGATAAGAACGAAGTTTTAAAAATTATTGGCTTATGCAAATAAATGGAGGAAACCACAATGACTCATCAATTGCAGTATTAATATATGCCCTTGCATATTCATATTATGCAAATGATAATAAAAAATCGGCATAGCCAATAAATATTGGCTTATAAAGACTTCATTCCCAATTTAACAATAATGGAAAAAAAAACTTATGGGTAGGGTGGTCAAATCATATCCTTAGTCTTTTGGATCACTTAATTGATTCATTGTATCAATTGGACTACAATGAATCATTGCACCCGTAAGTAAAAAATAGGATCAAAGGAGATCATTGAACTACACAACAAAAAGAATAAAAAACTGAAAAATAAACTAAGTTTTGGAGAGGGATCTCTCGGCCTAAGGGGAGGAAAAAAAAATTAAATTTTCCTCTAGTTGTTCCAAAATTATGTTAATGATTTCAACGTCTTATGTTAATATAGAAAATGAGTTGTGTGCTTTAAATGCAAGAAAATATTTAATATTCAAAGCATGATTCATATATAACCAATTAGGAAAGTGAAGTCACCTCACTTTCCCAAAATGGCATGTTTCTATAGGAAGAGATTTCCTTGATCACGCATAGTCGTTATGTGTTTATGTGCATACACCCATAATTAGTACAAGTGTGTACTGACCAATATACAATTACTATTTTTATATGTGGAGGTCCATGAAGAAGATTGAACATCAGTTGAAGTTGTTTGGACTAGTACCTCAAGACTTTGGTAGATCCTGTTAAGTTAAAGGATGCCTACCGTTTATTCTCTAGCTTTAGTAGATTATACATAGCTAGTGGATGTTTTCCCTGGCGTATCCTTTCAACCATTTGCTCAAGCTTTTGTATTAAGGCCGGTTTGGCAACTATGAATTATATTATGAATTCTTCATTTTAATTGTTCAATTTCTTAATTGCTGGTAGATTATTTTGAGTTGTTAGTATATCACTCTTACGCAAGAATTATATGAAGTCTAAGTACACTTTAGTAAAGTTAAAAAGTTTTAAATTTTTAGCTAAATTTAACTGTATGATTGTGATGAAAGCTAAGAAGAGGCTTGTATGCGTCCTCTAGATGCCGATATCAATCTTGGGTATAGGCCGAGGTGTTACAAACTTTGTATCAGAGTATGAGGTTAAATTTCCTAGGAACTAACGATCAAAAACACCACATTGAGTTGTTTCTAGATTATGGTTGTGAAATGCACCACAACCATGACTTAGAGACTTAGTAATGTTAAAAATCTTCCCTTCTTCTACTCTTTATGGTGTTGTGTAGAGTTTTTACATTTTTTGTCATTCTAGCATCTAACTTCCTTCTTGTGTGTGCGTGTAGAAAAATGAAAACAAGACAAAACGCAGGCAGGAGAGTTGGAGAAGGAGCTGCTGGGGGAAATCAAGCTCCTCCTCAAGCCCCAGCTTCTGGAGTGCAAGTGCCTGTCAACCGAGCTGCGTTGACGGATGGAGAAGCGAGAGCATCACTCGTTCAGATGGACCAAGCCACCACTATTTAGGAACATGCTATCACAACCTAGACCACTAGAGAGGGTGCTCCAAGGGAGAACCCACATGCTAGCACCATGGCTAGCTGACTGAGAGATTTAACCAGGATTAATCCTCCAGTCTACTTGGGTCTAGAACCAAGAGGATCCCCAGGAGTTTGTTGACGAGGTCCACAAGATTCTCAGTGCTATGGTTGTTAATGAAGAAGAGAAGACTTTGTTGGCTACATTCAAGCCCAAGGATGTGGCTCAGGTATGGTACAAGATATGGGTAGATAGTTGTGCACCAGGAATCAGTCCCCATCTCTTCAGACATTCTCGAGACTGCATTCTTGGACAGGTTCTTTCCTAGAGAGCAGAGAGAGGCTAAGGTTGAGGATTTTTTCAACCTACGTTAGGGAGGTATGTCAGTCAATGAATACTCATTTAAGTTTGTTAAACTTTCCAAATATGCTTTTTCATAGGTGTCTAGTAGCAGGGATGAGATGAGCAAGTTTGTGATTGGTGTATCGAAGGATCTGGAGGAGTGATGTCGGATGCCATGTTGCATGCTAACATGGACCTCGCTAGGTTTATGGTACATGCACAGTAGGTGGAGGAGAGTAATCGGACGAAGAGAGTCTAAGAAGGCAAGAAGCCTAGGCCTTCATATTATGTTTGTTCTAGCACTGCTAGGAGTTCATTTGGAATAAAGGACAAGCCCAAGATAAAGAAGGTTTACTAGCACTGAGGTAATCCTTCTCCTTCCTGGATGACAAATGCCAAGGGGAACATATCTGGCCCCAAGAAGGGCAATGATAGAAATGCCCAGCGTGATAGAAAGTCGTGTGGTAAGTGTGGCTATTTGAATGGAGGTGAGTTCATGTTAGGTACTAATGCCTTCTATGGGTGAGACAAGATTGATATGATCAGGCACCGCCAACACATGAAGAATCAGGCCAAGGAAGATACTCAGCCTAATCCTACAGCTGCAGCCGAGCCTCCCTAGAGGAACATGTTCTATGTCTTGAAAGGTAAAGAGGAGCAGGAGAAGTCAGCTAATGTGGTTACTGGTACCTTATATTTCTTTTCTTTTCCTGTGTATTTATTGTTAGATCCAGGATCCACATCGTGTTTTGTTACTCCTCTAGTACCTAGTAAATTTTACTTAATTCCTGAGATCTTGAGTGAACCTTTTCTAGTTAGTCCTACCATAGGAGACAACATAAGAGCTGAAAGAGTATATAGAGATCTCCCAATAACCGTTATTGATAGAGTTACCTATGCTGATCTAATAAAATTAACCATGCTTGACCTTGATATAATCTTGGGTATGGATTGGCTCCATAAATTCTATGCTACCATAAACTGTCGAAACAGGGTACTAAGGTTAAAATTTCATAATGAGTTAGAGCAGGAATGAGAAGGGCGTAGTTCAAATAGTTTCCCATCTTAATGACAATAAGATGTTATCTAAGGGGTATTTATAAAACTTAGTCAGAGTAAATGACTTAGAACATGAAGTTTCTTTCATAGACTCTCTGTCCATAGTGAATGTGTTTCAAGATGTCTTTCTAGAGGATTTACTAGGACTCCCTCTTGAATGCGAAATTGACTTTGGTATTGACTTAGATCCCAATACCAAACCAATTTCCATTCCTACCTGTAGAATGGCTCCAGTTAAAGCCAAAGAGTTGAAGTTGCAATTAAAAGATCTACTTGATAAGGGCTTCATCCAGCAGAGCATATCCCTATGGGTGCTCCAGTGTTGTTCATCAAGAAAAAGGATGGAACCCTTAGAATGTGTATCGATTATCGGCAACTCAACAAAGTCACTATAAAGAACAAATAACCTCTTCCTAGAATTGATGATATTTTTTATTAGCTCCAAGGTTCAAGTTTCTTTTCTAAAATTGATCTCCAGTCAAGGTATCACCAACTTTGAGTGAGAGAAGAGGACATTCCTAAGATTGCCTTCCGTACTAGGTATGGTCATTACGAGTTTCTTTTCATGTCATTTGGTCTCACTAACGCACCAACCGCCTTTATGGACCTTATGAATATGGTCTTCCGTGAGTACCTTGATTCTCTTGTTATATTATTCATAGATGAAATCCTCATATACTCTAAGACTAGAGAAGAACATGAACAACTTTGGAGAATGACATAACAAGTACTTAGGGAATGTATGTTGTATGCAAAATTAAGCAAATGTGAGTTTTTCCTGAGATCAGTGACATTCCTTGGTCATGTGTTGTCCGACTATGGTGAAGAGGTTAATCTGAAAAATATTGAGTCAGTAAAGAACTAGCCGAGACCCCTCACTCCTACAAAAATGCAGAGTTTCTTAGGTTTAGCTAATTACTATCGAAGGTTTGTTGAGGGCTTTTACGGTATTGCTGCTCAATTGACAACCTTAACAAAGAAGAAGGAGAAGTTTGAGTGGTCTGAAACTTGTTAAAAGAGCTTCCAAAGTCTCAAAGACCTACTCGCTTCATCCCAGTTCTCACATTGTCGGGCAGTTGTGAACGGTATGTGGTGTACTGTGATTCTTTCCGAGTATGTTTGGGATGAGTTCTTATAAAGGATGGAAAGGTGATTCCATATGCATATGCAGTTGAAAATTCACGAGAAGAATTACCCTACCCATGATCTTTAGTTAGCTGTTGTGGTATTTGCGTTAACACTTTGACGACATTACTTATATGGTGTACATGTTGATGTATATACTGACCATAAAAGACTTTAGTATGTTATTACATAGTGTGAATTGAATCTTTGTCAAAGAAGATGGCTCAAGATGATTAAGGATTATGACATGAGTGTACACTATCACCCAGGTAAGGCCAATATAGTGGACGATGCTTTGAGATGATTGAAAATGCGTAGTGTGTCTCATATTGATGATGAGAAGGAAGAGCTGGGTGAGGTGTACGACTGGTAGATACACCAAGTGGGTCTATTCTAGTTCATTCAAATTCTGAATCCTTATTTGTTGTAGATGCTAAAGCTTAGCAGTATCTCAACCCAGTACTCATGGAGTTGAAAGACTCAGTGTTGAGTAAGCTGAATGAGTCATTATCCCTGGGGGGGATTGTGGGCTTGGATAAAAGGGTAGATTGTGTGCCCAATATTGATAATCTAACTTCTAATATTATTGTAGAGGCTCATGGCTCGAGGTATTCCATTCACCCAGGTTCCACAAAGTTTTATCATAATCTCGAGGAGATCTATTGGTGGAAAGGTATGAAGTGATATATTGCTAAGTTTGTGGTGAATTGCCCTAATTGCCAACAAGTTAAGGCCGAAAACGTTAATCCTGTAGGTCTTATCCAGCCGATTGAGATCCCAACATTGAAGTGGAAGGCTATTAATATGGAATTTTTCGTTGGTCAATCCAAGACCAAGAAATTACATGATTCCATTGGGTCATTATTTACAGGATTACTAAGTCTTCTCAGTTCATTCCTATGAAGTCTACTTAAAGGGCCGAAGATCATACCAAGTTATATATTGATGAGATAGTTACGTGGCATGTGATCCCTTTATATATAATTTTTGATAGGGGAACCCAGTTCACCTCTCACATTTGGAGATCTTTCCAAAAGAGCTTGGGTACACAGGTGAAACTTAGTACTGCTTTTCATCCTCAGACGGATGGACAAGCAGAGCGTACCATTCAGACTCTTGAAGACATGCTGAGATCATGTGTTATTGACTTTATGGGGAATTGGGATGATCACTTGGCATTGATTGAGTTCTTTTATAATAATAGCTAACATTCTAGTATTGGGATGGCACCATTTGAAGCACTGTATGGAAGGAGATATAGGTCCCACTTGGGTGGTTTGAGTTAGGAGAGTCTTCCATCCTTGGACATGCGATCATACATGAGTCAATGGAAAAGGTGAGAATGATCAAGGATAGATTTGCTACTTCTTACAGTCGTCAAAACTCCTATGTTGATTACATGAAGAGGCATCTTGAATTCTAGGTAGGTGATCAAGTCTACCGGAATATATCACCCATAATAGGGGAGATTAGATTTGGTAAGAAAGTGAAGTTGAGTTTGAGGTTTGTATGTCCTTATGAGGTCTTACAACGAGTAGGGAATATCGCCTATGAACTGAAGTTACTAAATGATTTGGCTTCTGTTGATCCGGTGTTTCATATTTTGATGCTTAAAAATTGTCTAGGTGATCCAACATCCATCCGGCCTATTGAGGGGTTAGGAGTCGATGAGAACCTTTCTTATGAAGAGGTACCAATTGATATTTTAGATCTCCAAGTGAAGCAGTTGAGTAATATGAATTCATTCTTGCATTCATGTTGCTGTTTTGTATAGCGTTGACGTGATTTTTGTGTCGCATGACTTGTGTTGTGCATTGAGTTAAAGTATGATTGAGAAGGAAGTTCCTCAATCTCATATATTAACCTTCAAATAAGCTTTAAGTGATGTTCATCATCCAGAGTAAGTTGTGTATCACATATGAAGAAAGAGTAAAGTTTCAAGTATGTTGATGTGTTTTCCGAAAATACCCTCTTTGATTCAAAATGATGTGTAGTTTCATTCAGGGACGGATGTTCCTAAGCGAGGGGATAATGTAACATTCCAGAAAATTACTTGTCTAGTGAAAAGTCTATTAGGTTTTAAGAATCTGTATTCGGGTACATAGGCATCCCAATTCCCAATATTAAGTAATATAGGGCATGTTAGAGAATATTGGCTTAAGGTTGTTAGTCAATTTCTATGTATTAACAAGAAACATAAGATATACTTTGATGTTCAAATGAACTAATCCATGTTTTTTTTGTAATTGTACCTGCAGTGAAGACATTAAACTATAATTTTTTATTTCATAGATTACACACATTTGGTACGAGGCATCCAAGTGTAAACCCTAGGTACCATAGCACATGATCATTTAAAATGATCATGTACATTAAGCAGTTCCAAAGGACATAATGAAGATCCTTGGGACAAGAACTGAAATTTCAATGTGCAACTAAAGAGTGCACGACTAGGAAAATGAACGGAAACACATGTTCAAGCACATGTGCTACCGGTCGAGAGACAAAGAGACTAAGCCCAACAAATTCGGTTAGGGCGGTGTGTGAGCCGACACGCTTCCAATCAATCCATGTGGGGAAGATCTTCCTAACCAATCCTAGGATCTAACTAACATACCTAATTAGCGAACTAACGTAGGACTAACTGAAAAAAACTAACTAGTGTGCCCGAAATCGTATGATCTAAACGGGTGACACTAGCCGAGTAGCTAACTAAAGAAACATCCTCGTATCAAACCTAGGATGCTCCAAAGAGGTTTTTTATGGTCCTAGTGACATAGGGGTACTTTAGTAATTACCCTAGGTAAACATAATTAATAAAATTAGCAACCTAATTAATTAATTTAAATTCATTAAAAAACCCGAGAACCTTAGCAAATTTTCAGAATTTGTTTATGTCTAAAATCTCCCCTATTTTAATTAATTTAGGAGGGACATTTTTGTAGTTATCTTATTGATTTATTTTATTAGGTTAATTATACTAAGTTTAATTAGTCAATATTCAGTTCCTAAAACTTAAACTCACGTTTATCCAGTAGAAACTCACGGCTGAAAAATAGTGAACAAACTTAAGAAAAACATAAAAATATACTCTTGGTTATCCTTAGGCAACTTAAAGGCAATTCTTAAAGAATTTTATGCAATGTAAAGGGTTATTTTCATAGATTCAATTCTACAGTAAGTTATGGGTTACTCTCTTGGACTCCTTTCCCAATGAGGATTTTCAAATGTTTCCAATTCAAGAAAACCCAAACTATGTTTGTTCCCAATGAAATTGTCGAATGTTCATCTCCCTAGTTCTCCCTATTTCCAATTCTAGTAGTATGTAGAACGCAAATATCAAGCATGTTGTTTGTATTTTGTGATAATTGATCATTATGTGTAGGTTTCTATGATATGATAATGTCCAATTAGACCTTTTGGTGAGATACATATGAATAGAGTATGATTTAAAGGAGATACGAAATGTTGTAATGCCTAATTGTGTTCTAGAAGATGAAATTGTTATAATTCATTTAGGACATTCAATTTACTATTGAAAGGAATGAAGGTTTCGATTGTTGTGTGTGTTTACAGTAGATATGTTTGTAAGTGTTTCGAGTGCAATGTTTCCAAGAAGAAATAAGAATGATAATCAAAGATAGTTAATGAATCTTAAATGCCAAATCGAATTAGAGCTTGGCCAAACTAAGCATTGAATTGTTCTTATAAGCTACTCAAATGTTAAAATTTGGATTGCTTAAAATGATGAGATTACAATATTATATACTTGATGTTAATACACATGGCTAGTGATAATATCATGACATGTGTTTAGTGAAAGTTTGTTTTATGCCAATGAATTGGACATCAATATTATTTAAAAAATATGTAATAGAATAGGCAAATGACTAAGTCATACCAATCTTATATGGACAATGTAAATTATGATGTTTCTTGTAAGGCCAAATATGTGTCAAAGATTGACTTGACAAGATGTAACTCAATGAACTCATAACCTATGGTATGCCAATAATTTGGACAAGTCCCAACATACCCCTATCAAAATGAACTCGTGAACATAGTAGCACAATGAATAAGTCCTTATAACTTTCATAAAGAATGGTACAAGACTACCAAATAACATTGAATAAGATAAGGTAAGTAATGAAAGAAATAAAAGCTTATGTGTTATGAAATTGACCTAGAATGGGGTGTTAAAGGAAGTGAGACAAGTCTCACTTTCACCTAAACAGTTATGTAAAAGATACTCACGTAAGAGGGTTTTAGAAATCGTGAGACAAGTCTTATTCACACCATAATGATATTGTAAGATTTAATTTCACATTCATCATGCATATAAAGGGATGGCAAGTCATCCATTGAGCTAAGCATACCTCATACTAGAAGAAAGCTTCCATAGTGTATGAGTCAACTCTAAAACTTGTAAAGTATAATAAATTGAGCTAAGCAATGATAGACTATTAATGAGCTTGTGCAAGCACATGTAAGCCTCATGAGATTATACTACCACCACGGTAGATAATGGTCTAAAAATTCTCGTAGTAATTGAACTATGTCGTCATCATAGGTTACTAGCTAGTAGATCCACCTATGAAAGCTAGGAAGTATTCGGCTTAACTTTGGTCGGTGAACCACCTCTTTTTAGTGTGGGGAAGACACTGGATATCATGTTAGCTCACATGATCTATGTTGGTTAAATTATAAAGATTTCTTTAAGAAAGAAAGAAAGAACTAGGAATATGTGGGGTGTTCGGATAGGATGACCTAAGGGTGAGGTTAGACTAAGTAATAATGTAAGTCATTCTTAGTTATTGCATAGAATGATCCCAATGGAAGTCTTTAAAAAATATCCTAAGACAACCTAGCATGTTAAAAGTTAACGTCATATCAAATAAGAAGAAATGTAAGTTCAAAGTGAACTAAGTAAGCAAAAGCATAAGTATATCAAATCATCGGTGTTTGATAAGAATGATGTTTTAACAGTTATTGGCTTATGCTAATAAAGGGACCAAAACATAATGACTCATCAATTAGAGTATGAATATATGCCCCAACATATTTATATTATGCAAATTATCAAAGAATGGGCATATCCATTAAAGATTGGCTTATAAAGTCTTAATTCCCAATTGAACAATAATGGAAAGAAAAACATGTGAGGAGGGTTTACTTAGTCTTTTTAAATACTTTACTTGGTTCATTGTAGAAATGGGACTACAATGAATCATTTTACTCTTATGTAAAACATAGGATCAATGGCAATCATTTAACCACACAACAGAAAGAAGAAAAAACTGAAAATAAACTAAGTCACAGAGAGGGAGCTCGCAGCCTAAGTGGAGCAAAAAACATATTAAATTTTGCTTGAGTTGTTCTAAAATTATGTTCATGATTCCAAGGTCTTATTTTCTTATACAAAATGAGTTGTGTGGTTTAAATGCATGAAAATATGTCATATTCATAGCATGATTCATAAATAACGAATTAGGAAAGTGAAGTCACTTAACTTTCGAAAAATTGCATGTGCTATAGGAACAACTTTCCTTGATCATGCATAGTACTTATGTATCTATGTGCATACACCCATACTTAGTACAAATGCGTACTTACATATATAAATTTACTATTTTTATAGGTGCATGTCCTTGAAGAAGATTGATGATCAGTTGAAGTTGTTTGGACTAGTACATCCATACATTTGTAGGTCCTCTTTAGTTGGCCGATGCCTACCGTTTATTCTATAGCTTTAGTAGATTAGAATTAGCTATTGGATGTTGTCCCTAGCATTTCCTTTCAAGAATTTGCACAAGCTTTTCTATTAAGGTCGATTTGGCAACTATTAATGATATTATGAATTCTTCATTTAAATTGTTCAATCTGTTAATAGGTGGTTGTTTATTTTGAGCTGTTAGTATATCACTCATATGCAAGAATTATATGAAGTCTAAGTACCCTTCAGCAAAGTTAAGACATTTTAAATTTTCTGCTATATTTAATTGTATGATTGTAATGAACAATGCCGGTCACATCTAGGGTCTAGGACCGGGGTGTGACAATTACCAAGTACTGATTCGTCCAACTCCATCAATAATGGATCAAGATGTGTGTTAGACATCACCTCAACCGCTTGAAATAATGATGGACAATAAAACCACAATTTGGAGAATCTTCTAGCCGAATACCCAACCAATCCAACATATGAAGATGTTTTACTATGTATTTCTTATCTTCTTCAACATGAGACACACTACCTATGGTCATATGACGTAGAGCATCGCAACCACGTCGGCCTTTCTAGGGTGGTAGAGAAATATCACACCCGGAGAGTACACCCCAGATACGTCCAGTGTCTTCATCCTCTTAGAGGACTCATAGAAGACTCTTAGCGTTCGTATGACATGTCAATAGTCAAAATTTGTGAAAAATTAAAAACTTTTAATACTATGTGAAGTATACTTAGAGTTGATACTTATTATTCATAATAACATACGACATTCTAAAAAGTTGTTTAACATGTATAAAACCATCTGAAGAGTACTAATATGGACTTAGCCAATAAAAAGTCTAAATGCCATATAGGCCTTAAAACAAAAGAATCCAAAGAACATAACTCGAAATATAGTATTCATAAAATCTACTAATGTCTTCGTAGGATAGAATAATGAAAAGATAGCATTCTCGAACATGAGGACCTACCAACACTTTGAGAATGATTTCCAAGATTCCAAGATAGGAGACCCTAAGTAAACCTTTTCTTCATATAACTTATAATATGGTAGTCATCGTCTCATATAGCAATCTAGACAAATAACATGTTCACTAACATAATCAACGTTTTGTAAGAGTAACATCATATATCAAAAGCATCATACCTTTCATTTTATCATATTATTTAAGAAAATATCCTAGGACTTCCCTTAGAGTCAACTTGTGCAACGTCTAGGTAAAGTCCCATTTTCTAATCTATACTATGTAGAATCCTCAAGTCATGCTAGTCAACGTTCATTTACTTTTCTTTAATATTACATGATGGAACATTCCCCTTAACTGTAATAGACTATGTGAGGTAAACATGGACCCGGTGTCATAAAACCCCACACCAAAAGAAGGAGTTATACCAACCTAAGTAGAACTAAACATAACATATATTTCTAGGTGGATCCACTAGCTAATATCGTAAGTTGAAACATAATGCAAAAACTAGGAGATGTATTAGAGACCCATATTTCCACATTACATGGCAGCTTCTATCTCAATAGTCATTGTGAACCTACCTTCCAACTAGAGAAGGGACACCTCTCATATCTAGTCCATTGGTGCTTAGCATAAGTCCCTTTTTGTAATAATCTTTAACTTGTCTTTTATCATAAACTTATCATACGTCATAGGATAATAACTCCTTGTATAATCCTGATCATTAGCTCTGTAGGTTTAGATGAGAATTTTCTTTCATCATAAGCCATTCTATGTGAGATTAACGTAACATAATAACCTTGTGTAAAGCATACAAGAGGATATCATAAATTTGAATTTTCGTATTCTTATCATATTCTCACATTTAGCATGTTAATAGCAAAAAATATATTCATAGCAACATCATGCGTACTTCCATAAAATATCATCATGATTTATAGTCTAACATAAATATTTTTGAGTAATCACGACTTTAGAAGACTTACCTCTCCCTTCCAAGTTCCTTTTTCAAGAATTTACTTTCAACTAACAACATTCATAACCATAACATACTAAAATACTCAGTAGCATAACCGAAAACTACTCTTCAAATCATAAACAAGACCAATCCATAATGTCGGATACAAGAAGGGGTCATTTAAGAGTTCATTAAAGTCACAGTTCCTATCTCAATGTTTCAATATTATAAAATAGTACGTATAACCCATTCGAAATCATTAAAATTATAATTAACATGCTTCACACGATAATCATTCATTAAAAGTCAAACACTCAACAATACATGCATAATTATCCATAGAAAATAATTATAAATCCACTTTGTCAAGTTAAAACCCTAGACTTGAACTTCTTGAAAACTTATTTTTGAAAGGACCTCTTGGGGAAAGGAATATGAAGAGTGAAATACCCATAACTGATAGAATAACAATCCACGAAATTTGATTGGAAATCTTGGAATCTTCGTCTTCTTTCTTAAGCTCTTCTTGTTTTTCATTGGAGTTTTTAAAAGAGAGCATTCTTGAGAGTGATGAGAGAAAACTTATTTGATCTGATATGGATTGTGTAAAGGTGGTCTAAAACTTACATAAAACCAATATATAGTAATCCTATCATATACCCAAAAGACCATCCACTTAAATGTGTCTTTTTATGATGTTAAATTACAAAAAATACGACTTTACAGATTCTGGGAAGTTGCTTCGCATCGCAGGGCCAAATCCAGTCATTTTTCTGAAATTTTGATTGAGGCAATGTGGTATGTCTCAGCATCGTGCCGTGAGGCTGCCCCTCACAATTTGAGGCAGAACACCTCGTGAGGCTGCTCCTAACATTTTGAGGCAGAACACCTCGTGAGGGCTGTGGGTCGCGCCCCTAGTCCTCCAATATGTTTGTGAAAGGCTCCCAGACAGCCTGCTCACCCATGTTTGGGCCATCCCCAAGGACACTTCAGGTGGTCCTTGGGTTGTCGTTAGTGAATGTTTGGACCCTTTGTAGTAGATAATACGTATGCAAGGTCTATTTACATGTTTTGGAGCTCATTTAACACTTTGAAACCTCGTCAAACATAGGAACGTCAACTAGTTTAAATTAGCTAGTTTCCGGACATCAAGGTCTTTATTTGTCGTTTTTGCTATAACCTTTTCCAAATGAAATAATTACATTATTATAGGTATGGAAACATCATTTTAAACATTATTAATTATATTAAGCTCTAGTCTAATTCATGGCATTTCCGGTGTGTTACATTATCCCCTTCTTAGGAACATTCGTCCCCTAATGCAACTAAAATCTTTTGGAGGGTAGGAATAGACTCAATACTAGCAGCCCAACAAACAACATCATAGCAAAAAAATCAAAATGAGAACTTTACAACTCCTTTCAACACATAGCACTCAATTCAAGATGCACAACCATATAAGAGCTTAATGTTTCATAACACATAGTGAGGAATTTCCTTCTCAACATTATCATGAGCTCAAAATGCATCAAGGAGTTACCGTGCTTTCATTCTTCTCAAGACAACAAAAAAACAGCAAAATCTCAAGATTAAAAATTCAAACATATTTCATATAAGTGCAAGAATAGAGTATGAAAGCTTTCTCTTAACTCACATTGGTATGACTTTTACTAAAACATGCATCAATTTAGAAAACAAGTCAATTTAATGATTATTCATTATTTTCTTATTTAAGAAGAATGTATGTCCTTAAGGAGTAACTAGATGAGGTAGCAGGACTTCATGTCGGCTTCAGCCTCCCATGTTGCACCCTAAACAAGATGGTTCCTCCATATAACTTTTACAAAGGCAAAAACCTTGTTTTTTCAAATTCTTAACTTGGCGATCTCGGAACAGAACCGGAACCTCTTCATAGGAGAGGTTCTCATCCACCCTAAACCTTTAATAGGTTTGATGGACACCGGGTCTCCTATCTATTTCTTTAGCATAGAAACATGTAACACCTTCCTAATTCATTATATAACCTCATAGGGACCAACATACCGAGTAGTTAACTTCCCCTTATAACCAAACCTCATCATCCATTTCCTAGGTTATATTTTAAAATAGACATGATCTCCTATTTCAAACTCAATGTCTTTTTTTCCATTGTCGACATAAGTCTTTTGTGAGTATAGGTTGTCTTCAGTTTACCTCTTATGCTTCGAACTTTCTCTATAGCCTTATAGATAATCTCCGGTCAAAGTGTGAGGACTCACACACCTCAAACTATTAAACTGGAGATCTACACCTTCTACCATAAACAACTTTAAAAGGTACAATATATATGCTCAAATGATAAATATTGTTATAAGAGAATTCAATGAAAGGTACATGATCATCTCAACTTCCTTTGAAGTCAATAACATAGGCTCTTAACATCTCTTCAAGGGTGTGAATGGTAAGTTTCACTTGACAATATGTCTGAAGATTAAAACGATACTATGTTTCACTTGACTACCTAAACCCTTTTGAAAAACCTTCCAAAAATGAGAAGTTAATTAGGAACCTCTATCAAAAATAATGGACAAAGAAATCCGATGAAAGCTCAAAATCTCTGTAATATAGATCCCGGCATAATCTTCAGATATGTAAGTACACTTAACTGGAATAAGATTGGAAGATTTCGTCAACCTATCCACAACAACCCATATCGACTCATTTTGCTTCCGCGTTAGGGGAAACCCAAAAAATAAATCTATATTGATGGATTCCCACTTCAAAGTAGAAATATCCATGATTTGGGTTAAAACACCCGGTGTGAGATGCTCAACTTTAACATGTTGGCAATTCGGACACCTTGCAACAAACTTCACTATGTCCCTCTTTTAAACATTCCACAAAATAAATATCTGTATCATCATGATACATTTTGGTTACACCCGGATGGATTGAATAGCGAGGACCATGGGTTTCTTCTATAATTTGGTTTCTAAAATCCTCAACATTCGATGCACATAATCTTTATTGGTAATTAAGAACACCATCCCCACGAGAAAATGACTCATTGATCTTACTAAGTACGAATTCCTTCAATTTCATCATTAGTGGATCAAGATGTTCCTTAGATTCCACGTCCACCACTAATGATGAGTCAAAGTTATGATAGACCATGAAACAAAGATTTGGAGAATCTTCCTACGCAAACCAAAGCGATCCAATCTATGAACAACTTTCACAAGTTCTTTCTTTTTTTTCTCCACATGTGAAACACTATACATAGTCATATGACTCAAAGCATCAGTAACTACGTTTGCCTTGCGAGGGTTTTAAAGGACACTCATGTCGTAATCCTTCAACAATTCTAATTATCTTCTTTGTCGGAGATTTAACTCCTTTAGTGTAAAGACATATTAAAGACTATTATGGTTAGTAAACAAATAAACATGCACAGCATAAAAATAATGACTCCATATTATCAACGCAAAAAGTACAATAGCTAACTCTAGGTCATGAGTTGGATAATTATTCTGATGAACATTGAGTTGCCTAGATGCATAAGCTATAAACCTACCATGTTGCATGAGGACACATCCCAAGCCCACTAAGCAAGCATTAAAATACACTATGAAACCTTCATTCCCTCTGGTAAGGTCAACAACGGAGCGGAGGTAAGCTTATCTTTAAATTCTTGAAAACCTTTTTCACAAGATTTCGACTAGTCAAACTTCACCTTCTTTTGGGTCAAAGTTGTCAAAGGATAAGCAATGGACGAAACTCCATCCACAAATCTTCTATAGTACCCAGCTAGACAATGGAAACTTCTTATGTGTTTGTGTCACTAATATACTGTGGTTTCACGGTATTTTTAATGCATTTTCCTTAAGTTTTGTGTGTGTCCAAAATCCTTTTTGTATTGATTTTTATATAAGTTTCTCCTTATTTGGAAGAAATCTGTCCAAAGATGAACGCGTAGGTTTTGAGTGAAGAAGTGCAGAAGAGACCACCTACGGAGCTTATGACGGTCCGTCAAGCCTGTGACGGTCCGTAGGTGGATTCGTAGTGAAAATGCTGAAGGAAGATGTTGAAGTCTGACTTTGTGTGGGATTATGGAAGTCCACGACAGACTGTCATAGCCACGATGGTCCATCCTGCTGGTTCATCATGATGATCAGAGAGTAGTCCAGTACACAAATTCCAAGAAGTTTAAGTATTATAAAACGGAGACCCTCGATGGATCGTCGTGCTTGGAATGGTCCGTCATACTTGCCGTTCAGGGTGATGAAGAAAGCAGCAGAAGAATTTTTGAAGTATGCGACGACGTAGGCCATGACGACCCATCGTGACCACGACGGTCCTTCACGAGGTCCGTCGACACAGCCGCGTTTTGACAGATTTTCAGTAATTAAGATGCTTCTTTTATTAGGTTTTGTTTTTATTTAAAATAGTTCAAAAAACCTCATTTTTGGAGTTAGACTCTTTGATAATAGACTCGTTGATAGTAGAGTTTCTGATAGTTAGACTTTTTGAGAATCTTTAGTTCTCTAATTCAAGTATTGAAGGATTAATTTCAGCAATTGTGACACTTTTTCTGGAATTGATTGTTGGTGCTTTTGTTGATTAATCAAGTCAATTTCTGGATTTTATTCTTTCTCATCAAAGTAAGTGCATGAATTCTTATATTAAATATATGAATAGTGTAATTATGACCATGGGTAACTAAACTCCATAACTAGAGTTGTGGGAACCATGGGTGAATAATGAGGTAAAAACTAACTAAAATAGCAATTCTAGAATAGTGTCTTACATGTATTGATAATTTATTTGTTTAGAAATCTTTTTAACGAATGGCCAACGTTAGAACTCTCCTTAATGCTACTTGCCGGACCAAGGAGGTAGATAATAGGAAAAGAATTATCAACATATATTTAGTGTATACTATTTAATAATCTAGTGTCAATTGGTACGAGGTAATAACTTAGTCAAATATGGAATACAATGCTTAATACGAGGTAAAAGTAAGGGTTAGTATAGCAACACACGAAACTGGACCAAGGTGCGGAGTGAAAATTTCTAGATGCCGGACCAAGGATTTAGAGATACATAACTTATCACTTTACATGCTAGATACTAGGAAAAAATTGTTATAGTTAGAATTATCAAGTTATGAACTTTTGGGGAACACTTAAGCCCTAGTTACTTTTATTAATTGATTACGCTCTACGATTTGAATCTGTCAGTTGTTTACTTTAATCTAGTTAATTACTTTCATTAATTTAGAAATAAAACTTCCCCTTACAGTCTTTTTGATTTCTAGGAAAATAATTGACTAAATAATAGTAATAATAGAATAAAGTTAAGTCTGCACTATTTTCCTCGTGGGAACGATCCCAACCTCATTAGTTGGGTTTTTTACTTGATACGACCTCTTTAATTCTTATTTGATAATTATGTTTGAGCGTATCAGTCACGACCCTCAAGTAGACCCTGGATTTTAGGGCAACCCTTGAGTCGCAACATTGCATACTCGACCTCTCGAAGGTCTTGTACAAATTTCATGACTTTATTACATAACATCATGCATAAAATGGACGGAATTTAAAAACATTCTTTAAACGTAAACAAAATAATATATCATAATAGTGGAAGCATCTAATAACATTGTCTCAAAAATCATCTAACTTTGACATGAATCAAACATCTTGTGACACAGCACTCATAAACTCTAAAACATAACGAAAACAAAAAGAAACATAAAGGTTCGTCCTCAAAGCTATGAGGACTCACCACTTCTTATCTTCTTGGAAACCTTGGACTTGAAATCAACTAAACCTTCTCAAGACTTTGCATATACAACATGTAGGCAATATGTTTTAATATAATATGTACTAAATATGGAAATATCACATCGAACATAAGATATCTCAAAGAGTTAGTCAATAATAGACATAATCATAAGAGATAATGTCATAAGCATAACATGAATATCATATCATTATAAAGCATCATAAATCATATAGGAGTTCATACTTACTTACTTGTCCTTCTTACTTGAGTGAACTATACAACAAGCTACCTCCAAGTATAGTTGTCCAAGGCTAAGGTAGCATCCCATACTATTACCAAAACTAAGTACCTCTCTTTGGTCATTCTTGATCATAATCCACTATCATAAATAAGACCTGCGTTCATCATACTAAAAAGTACTATACTCTTGTGGTCATCTTAAAACATGCTTGTTTAATGTACATAAGGCAGCCCGTACTACCCTACATAAAGAAGTATCTCGAAAGCCATCTTTAATATGTTCCCCCTCTTTACCTTTTTTATTACTTAACTTTATCTACAAAGATTATCTCATCTTTAGTCTACTATCCAAGGAAAGGAAAATCTATTCCAATCCTATCTTTAATCTCCTCTTCATTAGTGACTCTAGGCTATACCTTGTGCAATTCAACCATTCATGCAAGGTAATACTTTTGGATCCTTTCTTTATTACTTCTTACATTGGAAACTAGCCCCTATCTTTATCTTTAGAACATTACGAGATACATCTTAAGGCATGTCTTGATCCCTTAATAATGAACACTACGGGATACCCCTTGGGCATATCTAAGTTCATCAACTACTTTGGAAAACTACGAGATGCTTCTCAAATACGTCTATGTTCGTAGGATATGGAAATCTCTACTAGGATACCTTGACTCTACTACGTTAAGGACTCCCACCTCATGAGACCTAAATGGATAGTCATCACAAATACTAGGTGTGGCTCTCCTCTCTACTTGAAGTCCAAACCCTTGCTAAACTATTTGTCTCACTTTCAATATCCACTTGGAGTCAAGCATATACTCAAAGGTTTTCTTGTAAAGCCTTGATCAACCTTCTTTCTCATTGAGGGATGTCCTAAAAAATCACTCCATGCTCAAGTGAATCTATCACTTTCATTCACGCATCCTAAATATACATCCAACACAACCATCCTAAGGTCCATTATTCATCAATTCATTCTATCTTCATTCTTAGGTAGATTATAGGATCTTCTTGCCTTAGCTTTTCTTGTCACATTCTTTAATACTAGGTGAATATATCCATATTTCATTCTGTAAGGTTCAATGAAAAAAATTAATCAATCAAGTCTGGTTTAATTCATACCTAGGTTATTCAATCATGATCAATTAACATAGAATATAATCAAGATAAGAAGAATCAACACAAAACGTTTATCTAGTCTCTAACGGCCTAGGAACACCTTGATCACCTTCAAATTCAATTAATACAATTCATCATTAAAACCACATAGAAAGAATATATAATCATCAAATAAACATCATTGAATGCTATCCACTAGATTGGGATCACAATCAAGCCTTACCCACAATGCAATCACAACCCTCTCTTGAATGGGGTTCATTCGATTCAAAATTAATAGGAAACTAGGGGGTTTCATGGATGAAAAAAATAAAAGAATCAATAAGATTAAAATACCTTAAATTAGGGCCTTAAACATAGCTTGAAACCTTGATAAACTAGTCCTAATAGCTGCTGCAATTTCTTATCTTCTACATATGTGTTTTTTGGAGGGTTTTCGGAAAGAGGTTTTGAATGACTTACTATATTTCAAGGAGTATTCCTTGACACTCATACCTACTTGAGGAAAACTGATAAAATCTTCTACCTAAGCATTCCTTTGCTGTATTTTGAAGAATATGTAACGAAATACCTTTTTGAAGATTTCCCAAGTCACAAGACCACCTCGTAAAGCTCTACTATCCTTCCACTGATCTACCATTTCTGAGCCATGTCCTTGAGTTGATAGACAGTAAGCTCAGCCTTCTGAGTAGTACACACCCCCATAGCAAACAACATTTCGTAAACCTCATCAAGTAAGTCTTGGGGGTATTCATAAACCATATATCGAAAAAACATAGGAGGATTCATCCTTGTAAAATCTTCAAACGGCTAGACATAGTACTAGCTTGCTATTTCTCTCGAGGAAAAACCTCCCTGTTAGCTTGAACAGTAATGGCTTGATCTTTGGTGGTTATAGATTGGGACATTTGAAGCAAGGCTTCGCTCACCTCACCATCAGTCATTACCGGAGGATTTACCGAAACTTGTTCGTTTTCTGAAGTTTCACTTGTGGAATATTTCAATTGCCTTGGGGAGTAGCTCATGCATTCCTAATCTCATCTCCTTCTCTCCTCGAGGCTGTCCTTATTGTGTTCAACGCCTAAAACCACAAGAAAGTAATTAGATTTTAAAAGACACATAGTGTCAAAACTCTAAGGGAATTATAGAGGAGTATCAAGAAAAGAGAAGTTTCCTAGTCATCAGATAGCCTGTCGTCCATAATTGTGGCGCGCTTCACAACCATGAATAAGATACTATATAACATGGTTTAGTGAGACATTGATCCTAAGAATATTTAACCTCATGCTTTGATACCAAGTGTGTCACACCCGAAGAGTACACCCCTGATGCGACAGGCGTCGTCAGCCTCTAAGAGGACTAAACAACCCTCTTAGCGTTCATCATAACATGTCATCAGTTAAAATTTGTGGAAAAATATAAACTTTTAATACTATGTGAAGTATACTTAGACTTCATACTTAATATTTATAATAGCATACGATATTCTAAAAGCTTGTATCACATGTATAAAACCATCTAAAGAGTACTAATATGGACATAGCCAATAAAAAGTCAATATGCCATATAGGCCTTAATACAAAAGACTCCAAATAACATAACTACAAATAGAGTATTCTTAAAATCTACTAATGTCTTCATATGCTAGAATAATGAAAAGATAGCATCCCTGAACATGCGGACCTACCTACACATGGAGAAAGAGTTCCAAGGTTCTTCGATCGACCTTCGTAATATTCAATGGCCGGACCCTACATTTGTAGAAATATAAAGTAATGGGGTTAGTATGCCACATGTACTAAGTATGGATATATGCACATAATATATAAGGACATGCATGAAAGAGGATCATTTATCGTTTCTTTATAAAACATGCTAAGTCATATGAATATCTGCAATGCACACACCACAGAACATGTACAAGTTATTGATTCCATCAACATAAATTACGATCATTATCAAGGATATATTATCATAGAGTCATGTAAACATTTCATATTCCATAGATCATGTAAGCATAACATAAAAACATTATAACTTGTAACATGGTAGTAATCATCTCGTATAGCAATATAGACCAATAACATGTTCATCAACATAACCAACGTCTTAAAAGAGTAAAATCACATATCATAAGCATCATACCGTTCATGTTATCATATTACCATAGAACAAACTCCAAGCACATCCCTTAGAGTCAACTTGTGCAATACTTAAGTAGAGCACTATACCCCTACCTATAATAATTAGACTCCTGAAGTCACCCTAGTCAACATTGATTTACTTGTCTTTCATTTTACCTGAGGTAAACATTCTCCTTAACTTACATAGACCTTGTGAGATAAACATGGAATCCGGTGTCATAAAACCCCACACAAAAAGAAGGTGGTATACTGGCCAAAGTAGAACAAAACATGACATAGCTTTCTAGGTGGATCAACTAGCTAGTATCCTATGGAGGCAACATATTTCAAGAACTAGGAGATGCATTAGAGATCTATAGATCCACATTACATAGACACCTCTATTTCATAGGAATCATTGTGAACCTACTATCCAACGACGTAAGGGAAACCTCTCATATCTAGTCTATCAGTGCTTATCTTAAGTTCAGTTTTTTTAATAAACTTTAAGTTGTCTTTTATCATAAACATATTATAGGTCATAGGATATTAACTCCTTGTATAAACATGATCATGAGCTCTTTAGGACTATATGAGAATTTCCTTCCATCATAACCCTTCGTATGTAAGATTAATATAACATAATTAGCTTGTGTAAATCATATAAGAGGATATCATAAACTTGCATTTTTCATATTCATATAACGATCTCACGTTTAGCATGTTAATTTCACAAAATATATTCAAATCAACATCATGCATACTTCCATAACGTAGTATCATGATTTATAGGCTAACATGAACATTGTAGAGTAATCACGAATTTAGAAGACTTACCTCTTGCTTCCAATTTCCTTATTCCTTAATTTACGTTCAACTTACAACATTCATAACTATAACATAGTGAAATACTCAATAATATAACCACGAACCACTCTTCCAATAGTATACAAGACCAATCCATAAGGTAGGATAGGAAAAGGGATCATTTTAGAGTTCACTCATGTCTTAGTTCCAATCTTAACATTTTCATATTATCAAATAGTATATAACACATTCGAAACCATCAAATTTATAATAAACATGCTTCACACGAAAATCTATCATTACAAACCTAACACTATGCAATACATGCATAATTAGCCATAGAAAACAATTTCTTTTCATCGAGAATAATAAATCTAGAGTTAGGTATAAAATCTATTTTGTAGAGTAAAAACCCTAGAGTTGAATATCTTGAAAACTTATCTTTGGAAGGAACTCTTGGGAAAAGGAATATCAAGAGTGAAAAACCCATACCTTATAGACAAATAATCCACGAAATTTTATTGGAAATCTTGGAGTCTTCATCTTCTTCCTTAAGCTCTTCTTATTATTATTTGGAGTTTACAAAAGAGACTGTTCTTGAGAGAGATGAGAGAAAACTTGTTTGATCTGATTTGGACCTTGTAAAAGTTGTCTAAAACTGACCTAAAATAAATATATAATCTTCCTGAAAAATACCCAATGTACCCTCCACTTAAATGGATCTTTTTATGAAGTTGAATTAAAAAAAAAATACGACTTTAACGATTCTAGGAACTGGCTGCACATCGCGGGGAGAAATCACATTATTTTTCTGAATTTTTGGGTTTAGAAAGTGAGGTGTGTGTCAGCCTCGCGTCTCGAGGCTGGTCCTCACATCATGAGGAAGAACACCTCGTGAGAGTTGTGCGTCATGCCCATGGTCCTCTAATCTGCACGTTTTCAGGCTGCCTGGCATCCGTCTCACCCTAGTTTGGGTCCTCCCTAAGGACCCTTTGGGTGGTCCTTGGTGTGTCGTAACCTGACGTTCGGAACCTTTGTACTACATACTACCTATAAAAGGTATTTTTAAAATTATTAGAGCTCATTTGACACTTTTAAACCTTCACCAAACATTGGGACATCAACTAGTTCAAATTAGCTAGTTTCCGAATGTCAAGGTCTTTCGTTGTCGTTTTGGCTATAACATTTTCCAAATGAACTTATTACATTATTATAGTCTGGAAACATAATTTTGAAAATTATTAATTAGATTAAGCTCTAGTCTATGCCATGGAATTTCCAGAGTGTTAAAAGAACACTCATGTCGTAATCCTTCAATAATTTGAACAATCTTGTTCGCCGGAGATTCAAATCCTTTTAAGGAAAGACAAATTGAAGAATCTTGTGGTTGATAAATACATATACATGTACCTCATGGAGATAATGCCTGCATATTTTCAAAGCATATACCACGACCGCCAATTCAAGATCAGGAGCTGGAAAATTCTTATCATGCACCTTGAGTTGTCTAGAAGAGTATTCTATAACCTTCCCATGTTTCACGATTACACAACCAATTCCTACTAGAGAAGCATCACAATATATCACAAACCCTTCCGTACCTTCCGGTAAAGCCAACACCGAATCGGACGTAATCTTTTCATTTGAACAATCAAAATTTTTTTCACATGCCTCTGACCAATCAAACTAAGCCTTATTTTGGGCAAAGGACGTTAATGGAAATTCAATGGAGGCGAATCCCTCAGCAAACCTCCTATAATAACAGGCCAACCCTATGAAGCTTTGGATGTTGGTAGGACTCAAAGGTTTAGGCAAACTCTTGACGACTTCTATCTTCTCCGGATCTACTTTAATCCCTTCACTAGACACAATGTGACTAAGAAATGCGACCGATCTCAACAAAAACCTGCAATAACTATATTTAGCAAAGATTTGAGAATCCTTGAGGACTTGCAAAACTATCCTCAAATGGTTCGCATGGTCAGCCTAACTTTTAGAGTATATAAAAATGTCATCAATAAAGACAATAAAAATTAATTAAAGGTAGTTTGTAAAATCTTGATTCACGAGGTCCATGAAAGTCATCGGGGCATTCATTATTCCAAAGGACATTAATCGGAATTTAAAATGACCATACCGTTTCAGTATGTCAACTTCTCTAAATCTCAATTGATTATATACCGACCTCAAATAGACTTTTGAAAAGTAGCTCGCACCTTGGAGTTGACAAAATAAATCATTGATCCTAGGAAAAGGATACTTATTGTTTATAGCGACTTTATTCGATTGATGATAATCAATACACATCCTAAGTGTACCATCTTTCTTTTTCACAAACAACACCGGAGAACCCCATGGATAAATACTGGGTTTAATAAAGTCTGTAACAATCCTAAAATAAATAAGTTAAGAAATGCTTAATGTGTCAAGAATGCTTGCGATTAGACCAAGGTTCACACGAATTGATACGTGTAGAACAAGACCTTTGAACCCTTACTACGACCAAGACAACTAACTTGGGGAGTTAGTTGAGCTTGGAAAGGTTAGAACCAACCATATAGGGCTCTCGAAAATGAAGATTTAATCGAAGGAGTCTTTAACGGACTAAAAAAGAGGAAATCTTATGTTTTGAGGGTCCAGTGGTAAAATGGTCTTTTGCAGGCCAAGGGTAATATTGTAATTAACCTAAGGAATTCATTAGTTAATTAATTAATTTAATTAAAGAACCGGTTTGGGTTGGGTCAACCCGAAATTACCCATTTTCGCAAAATGGTGTCACCCGAGTTCGAGCCCCATTGGAAGCAACAAATTGTTGATTCATTTATTATTTAAAATATGATTTTTTTCATAAGGGAAAAATGGACTTTTCACAAATTATTTAAAATAAATCAGATTCTATTAATTTTATTAAACTCTATTTTTACTAAGTCTTGAATTAGACTCCTATACCTAAGCTAACACTTTCCTAACACGTCTATCACACCCTCACACGATCAAACAAACTCTCTCAAAGATATCTCTACCAAAAATAACGTGAAGAAAAGAAAGTTTAACCAAGGTTCTTCACACTTGAAAAAGTCACACAAATTTTAAAGAAAACAACGTTTATAACACGTTAGGCTTAGAGAGGTTTGTCCGTCGAAGTGGTGTTCAGATTTAGAGGGTTGGACGTGATTCTTGAGAAGGTTTTTGCAGCAATATCAACGTTTGAACATCGATTAAGGTATGATTTTATTTTCTTTTGGTCCATTTCCCAAGAGGCCCCCTTAAGATTTAAGATAAATATTCCGAAAACTAGGCTTGTTCCCCGTTGCATATCCCTGTCACTAGCTTCTATTTAATTATAGGTTGGGTATGTTTGCTGGTACAAAGTAGGGATGAAATGTGTTTTCATGTTGTTTATGTTAACGTATGCATGTTCGAAATAATGTGAATAGTTAATATGTTGTCCAAAATTCTGTGAATAAAATTATGTGTGTGTGCAACGTGTGGCAGTGAATATACTCACTTTTTGAGGTGTGAAATAACATTTCTAATCCTTGTATTTTATGTGCAAATGTTATACAAAATGTGATGTTCATATGGGGTGTGAAGTTATTGATTTTCAGTGAAAAACTCTTGACTAATGTAACTACTAAACTACATTTAATAATGCGCTAAATGTTTCATGAAATGCCTAAGAAATAACGTGAAAAGGTTGGTGAAAGGAAGCTAACAATTATGAAGGAATTTCAAGATTGGGTGTACTTCAGTTTCGGTCAAAAATAAGGTTAGAAGCTGGGTTTTCAAATGAAAATAAAATAGGTGAGGTTAATGGGGATCGAACCGAAGACCTCACTTGTGAAGGAATACTAAAACCGTAAAAAAAATGGGAAATGGGGTTAAGGGAAATCGAACCCGTGTGGCTACTGTATTTGCGAAAAGAACAAATGAAAAAAGGGGCTGGGGGGAGTCAAAATCGGGTTCCTGGATGAGAAAGGAAAGAACAATGAATTAAATAAATAAATGGGAGGCATGGGGATTCGAACCCACGACCTCCAAGCAGCGAGTGAAAGAAGGCAAACTAATAAAAGAAATTGTGAGGCTTGAAAATCAAACCCATGACCTCAAGGCTTAAAAGGGGAAGGCGGATGAAATAAGAAAATACGGTGAGGTTGTGGGGGCTCGATCCCACAACCTCACTGCCAAGACGCCTAACTTAACAAACTTAAAAATAAAAATAAAAGTAAGGAGGCTGTGGGGGTTCGAACCTACAACCTCACAGCCCTAGTGAATTAAAAATTAAATTAAGGAGTCTGTGGCGGTTCGCACGCACAACCTCCAAATTCCAAGCGAACATAATGAATAAAAGAAAAGAGGCTGTGGGGGGTTGATCTCACAACCTCTTGGTCTAGGCGAAATGGAACAATAAGGTGTTAATGAAAAATAAAAAGGAGTTGGGGGATTCGAACCCACAACCCTTCGACAAAATTAAAAGGAAAACCAAGTAGAAAACTAAAGATACAATTTTAATGTTGGGGTTCGATCTAGAATCCCAATGTCATGGAGATTAAGAATAAAATAAATGAAAAATATAAATGTTATCCAAGTGATTCGAACTTGGGTTTCCTTGCCGAAATTCCATATTAACAAATAAGTCATACATGAATTAAATGGAAAAGGGCCTAAAATACCCTCAAAGTATTGTAAATGGTACAAAATTACCCTCAATCCACCTATTTGCTCCAAAATACACTTCCCACCCACCTAGTGGGTCAAAAATACCCTTGTCATCCACCTTTTGATTCAAAATTTACCACTTATTTAATTGTTTTATATTTTAACTATTTAAATATTTTTTAAAATACGTGGCGCTCTACTATTTGTTATAATAAAACTTATTAGTATAAATTATTAATCAATCCACTACCCACCCCATTACTAATTAAATCCCTATAAAATAATAAACCTGTCACATTATTAATGCAAGTTACAGCCAATTTATTGTTTTTAAAAATTATAGAAGTAAATTATCATATATTCAAGTGGCTAAATAAAAATCACAGATAAACGTAAAAGTCTGACTATGTTCATCTTAATTATTCTTACGTCTCAATTATGTGATGTTACTTCATAGGTAACTTTTTTTCAAAATAATATATTAAAATTGTAAAACAAATAATAAATATTTATAAAATTATAATTAAAAAAGTGCATGAAATAATTCGGGATGTATTATTTCATTACCTTTAATCATAAACTTCTAATTCAATTTTAAAAGAAAGTGTTGTCTTAAATAAAAGGCTCAACCTACATTTATGTGGGGCTTCGATTCGGACTCGAATAATTTTGAATTCCATATTCAAGAATCTATAATTTCATCGTGTTTTAGTAGTGTTTATTACAATTTTAATATTATAATTGGTTTATTAATTGGGTGAGTTTTAGTTAGTATTGAGTAGGTAGTGGTTTGGTTTATAAAATATATTAATAAATTATAATTATAATAAATAGTTAATGTGAAGTATTTTTAAAAAATTCAAAGAGTTTAATTGTAAAACAATTAAAAAAGTAGTCAATTTTTAACCCAAAGGTGGATGACATGGGTATTTTTGAGTCAATAGGTGGATGAAAAGGGCATTTTGGAGGCAATAGGTGGATGAAGGATATTTTACACCATTTTCAATACTTTAAGGGTATTTTAGGCCCTTCTCTGGTGAATTAAATATTCAATAATAATGCCACCTACTTAGATCAAAATCGAGATCTTGGCATACATACAAGATGCATAAGTCTTGTACTACATAGTCTTCGGAAGATATGAGTCACTTAACGAACTATGAATAAAGCCTCATGGATTGTATGTATAGACCCATGAGTCTAGCATACGATTAAAAATAAGTGAATCTAAGATGTATGCAATTAAATGATTAAACCCTAGTAGGGTTAAGTAAGAGTGTGAAACACACTAAATGACAAGTGCATTGGCATATGATGAAATGAACATTCACATAAAAAGGGGTGAGTAATTATGAAGAGCAAATGTGCTAATGTTAATGAATGCGGTGACAACATGATATGAGGTTAATGTAAAAGATGGGAGCATTCTAAAATGAGCCTAAGTAAATGCTACCAAAACGTACTCACCTATGATAGTGTAAAGTTAATGAAGAGATCGGTCTCTATGAACACTCTAATGAATGTATTGAGATTAACACACTCAATACTATTGATGAGATAAGAAATCATCTATTGAGATATGATGTCCTCGTACCAGAAGTCAGCTTCTATTACGTATGAGTTGAATGAAATGGAACTTTATACTGAGCACCGATAGACTAGCTATGAGCGGTGATGCCTTCTTTGAGGAAGGGCGGAGGTTCAGTAACTCTATTGAGATGAGATTTTCCGGCATACCGGGTATGGGTCTCCTTATATCTCCAAGTTTTTGAACCTATACATCCTATATAGGGATATAGAAGGGTTCAATCACCTATTTATGAGACCTTGTTTTGGGTCACTTTGGCCGGTGATTCAACGTCTTTTTGGTGTGGGAAGACACTAGATTTCATCTATGTTGGTTAAAGTTAAAGTTCATAAAGAATGAATGAGGCCAACCTCAAATGATGCACATAACGAAATTAATGATACGAAAGGTGTAAGGATAGGATAATCAAGAGGTGAGCTACACTTAATGTAATGACGCTAGGTTATTCTTTGTCGTTGCATAGCTAACCTGATGAGAGTCATAAACTACATCCCACGTATGATTGGTGATTGCACTAGTATCTGAAAGAATGAAAAATGAAGTACGTATGAATGAATGAAGTAGACTCTGTGTTTGCTAAAGAAGATCCCTAGTTGAGGTCTCATATGTTGAGCCCTCATTTTTGAAAGTCGTAACATCATGTCTATGATCCCAAGGTCTCATGGCGTATGTAAAAATGATAAGAACTACGTGATATGATATGTGAAATATATTATGTGTTATTTGCAATATGATACGTTTGATGATGAATGTTACACTGATGGAATGACTTTCCAAATCAAAATTTGGCAGGTCCATTGACTTTCCTGATCCAAATTTGGCAATTCCACTGACTTGACTTACCATAAATCATGTTGTTAGGAAAGAATTATTCTTTATTATGCATGTCCTTGTTGAGTGCTTGCATATATCCATACTTAGTACAAGTGTGTACTAATTCCATACAAATATCTACTTTTAGGTGCAGATACAGGTGGACGTTAGATCTTACAGTACGACATTGCAGCTATCTGGACGTGGAACTTTCATCTGTACTTGGTAGGCCCTCATTCTTTCAATGCTGTCTACTGTTATTATCTAGCTTAGATGTAGGCTTTAGCTAGTGGATCATGTTCCACTAGTGTTTCATTCCGCTTTTATTTCAGACTTTGTATTGGTGCCATTTTGGCAAAAATACTTTTAATGCAATTATGAATTGTTTCTTTCATTTGATTATCTATATATTAGATGGTTGAGTTGTGAACGCCGACGATGTTAAGTTCAAAATGTTTATTATCAGATAAGAAAAAAATTCTAATTTTCCGCTAAAATAAACCTAGAAGAAGTAAGAATGACGTATGTTGGCTTATCTGCGACTTTGATAGGTCAACGACGTCGGTCTCGTTTGGGGTCTAGATTCCGGTCGTGACAAAGTTTGTATCAGAGCAATAGGTTAAATTTCAAGAATAATAAGTTCACATGAACCACATTGAGTAGTTTCTAATTCATGGTAGTGAAGTGCACCACTATCATGAATTACAGACTATATGATCCGTAGAAAAATTCCCCTTCTTCAGATCCTATCGTGCTTTTCCTAATGTATGAGTTATTGGTATTATTAGCGTGCGTCAAAATCAATCCTTATTGTTTTCAGAGAATGAAAACCAGGAGAGCTATGGGTCAGAGGAGAGGAGGAGCATCTGCTGGGGGAAATCAGGATCCACCCTATGCTCCAGCAGAAGGAATGTCTATGCCGGTTAACCCACTTGGGTTGAGTGATGCTGAGGTGAGGGCATCTCTAGATCAGATGGCACACTACCATTACTATGCCGGCCCAGGATATGACTGCCCAGGTTAACCTGCAGAATGTTCAGAGGGAGAACCCACCGGTTTGCAGCATGGCTGACAGGCTGCGAGACTTTAAGAGAATGAATCCTCCTATTTTCACAGGATCTAAGACATCAGAATATCCTCAGGAATTTGTGGACGAGGTGCATAAGATTCTGGTGGCTATGGGGGCCATAGATACTGAGAAGGTTGAGCTGGCTTCCTATCAACTCAAGGATGTGGCACAGGCTTTGTGGAAGATGTGGCTAGATAGCCGTGTTTTGGGTGGAGTGACAGTCACTTGGGAGGTTTTTAAGACGGTATTTTTGGAGAGGTTCTTTCCCAGAATGATGAGGGAATCCCNGAATCCTAGGTTAAGGAGTTCATCAACCTTAAACAAGGATCCATGTTAGTCACGGAGTATTCCTTGAGTTTGTTAAGCTACCCAGGTATATTACTTTCTTTATTATATAATAGCAAGAATTAGGAGAGTACAGAGGTTTGTTGAATTATCCATGTATGCTACTTCCCTGGTTTCAAGCAACATGTATGAAATGAGCAGGTTACTCACAGGAATCAATGGAGATCTGGAAGAGGAGTGTTGGTCTGCGATGCTCCATTATAATATGGACCTTTCAACGTTGATGGTGCATATATAACAGGTGGAGGACAGCTGCATAAAGAGGGGTTTTCGTGAAGCTATGAGGTATTATGATTACAATATGATTTTAAATAAAAAGATGCATATTTCCAATAAAGTCCGTTTCATGATTTTTATACATAAACCTTACATCGTACATGTGGTTGTACTAACTCCATGCTTTTATGTATCCATATGGTTCTTGGTATGTGAGGAGCTTTGAGAAGTGAAGACTTTGACCTAGAATATCATTCAATGGAAGTTTAAGTATGTTCTCACTTGATTCCAGGGCATCTATGTCTTTTATGTTTTCATTCAAATTATTGTAATATTCTAAGTATTTCTATACTCGTATTTTGAAGTATGGGTCGTGTCCCAAGTATTCTTGTGTCTTAAGATAATAAGATTGAGACTTAGTATTTCCTATTACTTTTATATGAAAGAGATTTTGATGACTATATTACGTTTTGTGAAAAGTTTTAATTCCGCACTACTTTTCACTATGTATATTAAATGAATGATATGAAAGAGGCTTGTCTAAAAACACTGAGAGTTCGATGATGCCGTACCACAATCCGAGAATGTGCCCTAACTTCTAGGGTGTGGTTTTGGGTTGTGACAAACCTTGGTTTTAGAGCATACGTTGGTTAAAGTAGTTCTAGGAATCAATAAGTCTCATCAAGTAATGTCTAGTAGAGTATTGACAATCGGTGTGAGTCGCGACACACCTATGTGCAATAGGCTATAAGATGATAGAGTTTCCCTTCTTTTCTACTCGTATGTCGTGAGGTAGAGTAAATGTTATGGTTGTCCTTCTTATGAGTTCCCTTGTGGCCTCTAGAAGGATGGAAGAGGAGAGGGTGAATGAGGAGGTTCCCCTTAAGTTGAGCAAGTGGAGAATGTTCTTCAAGATGGGTCAGGTTTTCAGGGTGCTTATGATGCCCAAATGACTCCCCAAGGTGATCCTATTCCTAATGTGGAAGGAGGTATTGAGGTTCTGGAGATGTCTAATATGGAGATTAGAGAGTCTTTGATTGATATTGCCCGAGTTGTGACTACGCAAGCTAATTTGAATAAGATGCCTAAGGTTGTGGAGAGTACTATGACATCTAGGTTGAGAGATTTTTTGAGGATGAATCCTCCTATCTTTATTGTATCTAATGTAAATGAGGATCCCCAAGAGTTTCTTGATGGAGTGTAGAAAGTTTTGAGTGCTATGGGGTTACATCTAGGGAGAAGGTGGAGTTGGCTTCATACCAATTGAGGGATGCTTGTCAAATTTGGTACACTAAATGGAAGGATAATAGGCTGGAAGAATCTGGTCCTATTGAATGGCAAGAATTTAAGGAAGCTTTCCTTGGTAAGTACTTTCCCCGAGAGAGGAGAGAAATTAAGGTGGAAGAGTTTATCAGTCTCAAACAAGTACATGAGTTTGCAGAGTACTCTTTGAAATTCTAAACTATGTCTAGGTATGCCCCTTCTCTTGTGTCCAATCCATGAGATGAAATGAGTTATTTTGTGATGGGGGTAGCCGACTTAGTGATAGAATAATGTCGTACCGCTATGTTGCATGATGATATGATCCTAGAAAGACTCATTGTGTATGCACTATCAATTGAAGAGTCTATGATTAGTAGGATGGCTACAAGTTTGAAAAGTAGTGGTTCTAGTGATCAAGAACAAACTAGGTTTAAGAAGAAGGTTCAATACCAAGGACAATCTAGGAGTGCTAACTTCAAGGTTGAGAAAGGCGGTGGTTCCAAGAATGGCAAGCCTACTTGTGCAAGTTATTGCAAGAAACATTATGGTGAGTGTTTATTGGGTACCCAGAGTTGCTTTGGTTGTGGTAAAGATGAGTACAATGTGAGATATTGTCCCATGATTGCTTCTAGAGGAAGGGAGGGTAAGAAAGTTGCTCCTGGTGTTCCAAAGGAAGATGTTCCGACAAAGGGGCATTTCTATGCACTTCGTTCTAGAGTGGAGAAGCCAGATGAGAAGGAGAGTGATGATGATGTTGGTAAGTTCTCTTTCTTTTGTTAATATATGAGTTCCTTCTGAGGGTGGGAGTATGGTTTGTAGATGGGATAGAAGTCCTTGAAATTGTTGCTTGTGCATGATGTTTAGGAGTTTTGTTGAAATTGAATTTCATTAACTTCTTGCATTGTGTGTTTTATGAAGCTATTATTATGTTTTATGATGTATTTATGTTATGTTACTTTGCATATTATCATGTCTATATTATGAATTGCTTAAAATTTGGATTTTTGAAAAAAATTATCTTAAAAGTCACTGTTTCTCTAGAAACTACATGCGGCCATATTTTTGAGAAAATGACTAATTGATTTGTTTCCCTAAAAATATTGTAATGTGGTTAGAACTGATGTATATATGAGTAGGGTATTAAGCATATAGATTAGTTTTTTTTACTCTTTGGAATGAAGAATGTGAGTTTTTTAGCATAATGAGTTATAGAATTGTTTCCTAGTTTTTTGTTGTGATGTGAATCTCTTGACTATGTGAAGTTGATTTCTTCTTCTTGAATATGAGTTATGTGTTTTACCTGCAATTGACATGGCCTTGTCGGGTTACTTTATGTAATATTATTAGCATGGCCTTACTGGCAACTACTTGATGTTATGTGGCTTTTTGTGTAGTTTGATTATGTGAATCATGACGTTATTTATCTACATGTGATGTTATATAGTCATATATGTATTCTTTTAGTTATTTTGCCTACATAATCATGTTAGAGTTTGACTGACATTATGAGTATAGTGTTCGGTTTAGTCTTGGTTATTTCTAATTGACTTTATAATTCTATGTGGAGTATATTAATGATGTTATGTTGGCATATATGATGAATTGAAGATGTTAGGTTGTTTTAGAGGTGTTTGTAGAATGACTTGCATTATGAGTTAAAAGTGAAGTAGGTAATGTCTTATCTTGATTGACTTGTATCTCTTGCTTGATGTATATATGATTATGAATATGCGATGTCTTGATTTAGTGTGTTAGAACTCGTAGTTTTGAATGTATGAATGATATGTGACTTTAAATGATGATATGAGAGTCTATTATGTGAAAACCTTGACTTAAGGGTAAGGTTAAGAATGATTGAAGTGTAAGCCGTAATGGTATCCTTCAAAGTAAAGGAATGATGGACTGAAGGTTAGTTGGATGGAACGGCGTAATATTAATTCTTACGGAAGTCATCATGAGCTTCTTATCAACATTGTTAGGTAGCCCCAGTGGACCTTCCTTGGTAGGGTAAATGTGATTGGGTTATGAACTAGTTATTGAACCCTTTTATGTAAACCTAATGTATGAATTACTTTATGAGAACGAAGGCTAGCACCGAGTGAGTATGGTAAGTGAAAGTAGTTCTAGTAAAGTATGAGACAAGATACAAAGAATCCCTTCATATTCCTTAACCATGTGCCTACAGGGATGTGTCCAAGTTCTACCATTGGAAAGTAGAAAAACCTCATCGGAGTAGGATAGAACTCCGGATTCCATGTCTTGCTATAATGTCTATGCCGGTTATTGCCTATTCTCATCATATGGAATAACTATTAGCATTTGAGGAGTTTATGGAGTTTAGGTGGTGGTATGGGACACTATCTAGACACTGCACAATAGAATTTTAAGGTGTTATGTGGAGTTCGTAGGTCTTGTTCAAGACCATTATTTGAATGTCCTTTATGTGATGTATGAGTCTTGATGAACTAATGAACTAATGAATTATGATAAGGAGTATGTAAATAAATGAGTACCTAATATAAAGTGACTTAAGGATTTCTTAGCTAAAGTGTGAAGATGGCATAAGGGATGATCTCTTCATGTCTTATCTTTGGAAGTCTTGAGTATGACTCTAGTTAGGGAATTTTGTTGATTTTGTGGACATTATTTAAGCCTTTGGTAGTCTTAAGGACTATTTAGGTAATCATTGATAGGTCACTATGGACTTTATCTTCTCGATTTACTTAAGTATGTCTTTTAATATACTTTGGAAAGAGAATGTCATATCATATATGTGTTGGTGATTTATGTGAGAATGGTTCTATCTTAGGGAGTCTATTGGATCTCTTAAGTGTGTGTTTAAGGAATTGTATGTGCGGTCGCTTCACAACTCACTCAAGTGAGACTTAGAGTTCACCTTTGGTAGAAGAATCTTACCTTGATATTTATGATTGCTTTGTAAGTATGTATGTGACAATATATAGGTAATCTTAAGGGTCGTTTAGGCATATTTTGAGAGGTTGTTAGGGCGGTCTCTCTTTGTGTGACTTAAGTGAATCTAAGGATGACTTTAAGTGAGGAAATTACATGCTAGAAGTATCTTAGGTGTTTCTAAATTCATTGATGATGTTATTATGATTCCAATATGATTTTAAATAAAAAGATGCATATTTCCAATAAAGCCCGTTTCATGATTTTAATACATAAACCTTACATCGTACATGTGGTTGTACTAACTCCATGCTTTTATGTATCCATATGGTTCTTGGTATGTGAGGAGCTTTGAGAAGTGAAGACTTTGACTTAGAAGATCATTCAATGGAAGTTTAAGTATGTTCTCACTTGATTCCAGGGCATCTATGTCTTTTATGTTTTCATTCAAAGTATTGTAATATTCTAAGTATTTCTATTTTCGTATTTTGAAGTATGGGTCGTGTCCCAAGTATTCATGTGTCTTAAGATAATGAGATTGAGACTTAGTATTTCCTATTACTTTTATATGAAAGAGATTTTGATGACTATATTATGTTTTGTGAAAAGTTTTAATTCCGCACTACTTTTCACTATGTATATTAAATGAATGATATGAAAGAGGCTTGTCTAAGAACACTGAGAGTTCGATGATGCCATACCACAATCCGAGAATGTGCCCTAACATCTAGGGTGTGGTTTTGGGTTGTGACAAACCTTGGTTTTAGGGCATAGGTTGGTTAAAGTAGTTCTAGGAATCAATAAGTCTCATCAAGTAATGTCTAGTAGAGTATTGACAATCGATGTGAGTCGCAACACACCTATGGGCAAGAGGCTATAAGATGATAGAGTTTCCCTTCTTTTCTACTCGTATGTCCTGCGGTAGAGTAAATGTTATGGTTGTCCTTCTTATGAGTTCCCTTGTGGCCTCTAGAAGGATGGAAGAGGAGAGGGTGAATGAGGAGGTTCCCTTCAAGTTGAGCAAGTGGAGAAAGTTCTTCAAGATGGGTCAGGTTTTCAGGGTGCTTATGATGCCCAAATGACTCCCCAAGGTGATCCTACTCCTAATGTGGAAGGAGGTATTGAGGTTCTGGAGATGTCTAATATGGAGATTAGAGAGTCTTTGATTGATATTGCCCGAGTTGTGACTACGCAAGCTAATTTGAATATGATGCCTAAGGTTGTGGAGAGTACTATGACATCTAGGTTGAGAGATTTTTTGAGGATGAATCCTCCTATCTTTATTGTATCTAATGTAAATGAGGATCCCCAAGAGTTTCTTGATGGAGTGTAGAATGTTTTGAGTGCTATGGGGTTACATCTAGGGAGAAGGCGGAGTTGGCTTCATACCAATTGAGGGATGCTTGTCAAATTTGGTACACTCAATGGAAGGATAATAGGCTGGAAGAATCTGGTCCTATTGAATGGGAAGAATTTAAGGAAGCTTTCCTTGGTAAGTACTTTCCCCGAGAGAGGAGAGAAATTAAGGTGGAAGAGTTTATCAGTCTCAAACAAGTACATGAGTACTGCAGAGTACTCTTTGAAATTCTAAACTTTGTCTAGGTATGCCCCTTCTCTTGTGTCCAATCCAAGAGATGAAATGAGTCATTTTGTGATGGGGGTAGCCGACTTAGTGATAGAAGAATGTCGTACCGCTATGTTCCATGATGATATGATCCTAGAAAGACTCATGGTGTATGCACTATCAATTGAAGAGTCTAAGATTAGGAGGATGGCTAGAAGTTTGAAAAGTAGTGGTTCTAGTGATCAAGAACAAAGTAGGTTTAAGAAGAAGGTTCAATACCAAGGACAATCTAGGAGTGCTAACTTCAAGGTTGATAAAGGCGGTGGTTCCAAGAATGGCAAGCCTACTTGTGCAAGTTATGGCAAGAAACATTATGGTGAGTGTTTATTGGGTACCCAGAGTTGCTTTGGTTGTGGTAAAGATGGGTACAAAGTGAGATATTGTCCCATGATTGCTTCTAGAGGAAGGGAGGGTAAGAAAGTTGCTCCTAGTGTTCCAAAGGAAGATGTTCCGACAAAGAGGCATTTCTATGCACTTCGTTCTAGAGTGGAGAAGACAGATGAGAAGGAGAGTGATGATGATGTTGGTAAGTTCTCTTTCTTTTGTTAATATATGAGTTCCTTCTGAGGGTGGTAGTATGGTTTGTAGATGGGACAGAAGTCCTTGAAATTGGTTCTTGTGCATGATGTTTAGGAGTTTTGTTGAAATTGAATTTCATTAACTTCTTGCATTGTGTGTTTTATGAAGCTATGATTATTTTTTATGATGTATTTATGTTATGTTACTTTGCATATTATCATGTCTATATTATGAATTGCTTAAAATTTGGATTTTTGAAAAAAATTATCTTGAAAGTCACTGTTTGTCTAGAAACTACATGCGTCCATATTTTTGAGAAAATGATTAATTGATTTGTTTCCCTAAAAATATTGTAATGTGGTTAGAACTGATGTATATATGAGTAGGGTATTAAGTATATAGATTAGTTTTTTTTATTATTTGGAATGAAGAATGTGAGTTTTGTAGCATAATGAGTTATAGAATTGTTTACTAGTTTTTTGTTGTGATGTGAGTCTCTTGACTATGTGAAGTTGATTTCTTCTTCTTGAATATGTGTTGTATGTAATGTTTATTATATTCTAGATTGATTATCTATTCTTGGAATTGTTCGGAGGGTGGCATGTGTTATTCGAGAACAAATGTTGTCGAAGTGGGGGAGATTGTAAGATCTGGAATATGAAATAGGTTAACTAGAGCCTAACATATAGGTATTGATTTTCTAAGGTCCTGAATATGTCTAATATATGGTATATTGTAAGTAGTTAAAATATTAGAGGTGTTGGAAGTCAAACGTCAAGGGACGACTAAGACGTTCGACAACTAAGTCACCTAAATGTCTAAATTGTGGTTCTATGTGTTTATGTGTGTTTCTTAGTTTTTTAAGGTTCTTAATTGAGTTAATATATCATTTATAATCATTGGTTAAAGTTTCGTGAAGTTTGAAGGTCAAGCAACCAAGAACGTCCATGACGTTCGATAGATATGCTTTGAATCGACCTTGTACGTCTAGGCGAGTTTCGTTGAGTTTTACGTGTTTGTTTAGGATGAAATTAATGTTAGAGGTGTTAAAATTATAGATGATCGTATTTGGGTTTGAAACGTTTGGGAAATTATCCCTAAGGACCATCTAAGGGTCCTTGAGGAAAGACCCAAAACTGTTGGCATGGCAGTCACAGGAAGACCCCAAACGTTGGAGCAGTATACGACCAGTCATGGATGTGACGCCCAATCAAAGGGTGTCGTCGATGGGGAATTAAACATGGGCGAGGTAAGGAAGCTTTTCCATCAACTGTAGCTAATGACGGAGGGTTCTGACGCCTCATCATGGCTGTGACGCTCCGTCAAGGGCAGGCATCGCATGCACTGCCTTCTTGCGCAGGCTGCTGCCAAGAGGGGTGAATTAATAAATTCACCCCACTTCTAAATTAAGTTATGGACGGTTTATTAAGGTTTTTTTGGTATTTTAATCAAGTATATAAAGGGTAATCACATGGAAGACGTCATTCTTCAAATTCATAAACCCCAAAAAACACATAGAATATATTCCAAAACCTCCATTGAAGTCCAACTTGAAGAGTCAGCCTGGTGAGGGATTTTTGTGTCAAAATTATTCATCGATGTGAAGAATTATCATCCTTGAGGTATGGATTTTGATACTTGAAACTCGCTTCATCAAGGAGCCCAATCCTCAACATGTTTTTCAAAGTTTTCTTAAGTAAATTGTCCAATTTCATGATTCTACCATGGGTTCTTGCATAAATGATTTCTAAACATTGAATAATGATCAATTTGATATTGTATTTATGACTTTTATGTATTTATATACCTCTTAGTAGGTGAAGAGCTTTGAGAAGTGATGACTTGGACTTAGAAGATCGTTCAAGTGAAGTTGAAGTATGTCCTCACTTGACTCGAGGTCATATATGTCTGTTATGTTTTCATTCAATGTATTGTAATAGACTAAGTATTTCTTTATTCGTATTTTTAAGTATGGGTCGTGCCCCAAGTATTCTTGTGTCTTAAGATGATGAGATTGAGACTTAGTATTTCCTATAACTTTTAGATGAAAGAGATTTTGAAGACTATATTATGTTTTGTGAAACGTTTTATTTCCGCTCTACTTTTCACTATGTATATGCAATGAATGATATGAAAGAGGCTTGTCTAGGAACTCCAAGAGTCCGACGACACCGTGCAACAATTCTAGATTGTGCCCTAACATCTACGGTGTGTTTTTGGATTGTGACAAGAGCAAAGATAGCATGCTACGCCCGACGTCAGATGACGATGTATGCTGTCAAAGATCGATGATTTCATTCCACGCATGACATCGTCCGACCTTGTGTGCTGCCAAAGGGGGATGATGGCATGTCATGCCCGACGTCATATGATCGTGTGTACTGCACAAGGGCGATAATAGCATGGAACGCCTGACGTCATCCGACCATGTGCTGCCCATGGGCCATGCGGAGCGATGATAATATGTTACGCCCAACGTCGTCCGATCGTGTATGCTTTCTAAGGGGGATGATGACATTCCACGCGCGACGTAGTCCGTCCATGTGTAGTCCAAAGGAGATTATGGCATTCCACCTTGACGTCGTCTAATAGTGTGTGTTGTCCAAGAGCAATGATGTCATGCCACGCTCGTCGTCGTCCAACCATGTGTGCTGCCCAAGGAACCAGGATTGCATGTAATGACTAACGTCGTCCCACCGTGTGTTCTATCCAAGGGCGACAATGGTATGCCATGCTCATCATCATCCAATCATGTGTGCTGCCCAAGAACCCATGATTGCATGCCACACCTAACGTCGTCCGACCTTATGTGCTGTCCAAGGGCAATCATTGAACACCATATCTGATGTCATTTCTCAGTGTGTGTTGTCCAAAGGCAATGATGGCATGCCACGCGCGATATCGTCCGACCGTGTGTGCTGTCCAAAGGCGATGATGGCATGTCATGCCCGACATTGTCCGACTGGGGTGTTGCCCAAGCGCCATGTGGGCATGCCACACATGACGTCACTCGACTGCGTATGCTGTCCAAGGGCGATGATAGTATGCCACGCCCGATGTCTTTTGATCGTGTATATTGTCCAAGGGCAATGATGGATTTACATGCCCGACATCGTGCGTCCAAGTATGCTGCCCAAGGGATATGATGGCATCTAACCCTCAATGTCATTCGACCGTGTTTGTTGCACAAGGGTGATGACGGCATGCCACGCCCAACGTTATCCGTACGGGTGTGCAGTCTATTGCCCAATGATGGCATGCCACGTCGAAGTCGTCAGACTATGTGTTCTGTCTAAATGCTATACAGGCCTGCCACGCCTAATGTTGTTCGACCGTGTGTGCTGCCCAAGGGTGATGATGGCATGCCACGCTTGAAGTAGTCCAATCATGTGTGTTGTCCAAGGGCGACTATGGCATGCCACGCTTGAAGTAGTCCAATCATGTGTGTTGTCCAAGGGCGACTATGGCATGCCACGCTCATCTTCGTCCGACCGTGTGTGTTGCCCAAGGACCATGGTTCCATGCCATGCCTAACGTTATTTGATCGTGTGTCCTATCCAAAGGCGATGATGGCATGACACATCCGATGTCATTCTTCAGTGTGTGTTGTCCAAAGGCGATGATGGCATGCCACGACCGATGTTGTCTGACCTGTGTGTTGTCCAAGGACGAGATGGCATGCCACGCCCAATGTAGTCCGACCGTGTGTGCTGCCCAAGTGCAATAAAGGAATCAAATGCCCGACATCGTCTGACAGTGTGTGCTGTGCAAGGGTAATAATGACATTCCATGCCCGATGTCGTCAATCCTTGTTTGCAGTTGAACGGTGATGATGGCATGCTACGTCATTGTCGTACGACCGTGTGTGCTGTTTAAAGGTGATTATGGAATGGTATGCCCGCTGTCGTCTGTCTAGTGTGTTGCCAAGGGCCATGTGGGCATGTCACGCACGACGTCATCCGATAGTGTATGTTGTCCAAGGGCGATGATGGCATGCCACAAGCGACGTCGTCCGACCATGTATATTGTCCAAGGGCAATGATGGCATTCCATGCCCTACATCATGCGTCCGTGTGTGCTGCCTAAGGGAAATTATGGCATCTAACGCCCGACGTTGTCTGTCCGTGTGTGCTGAACAAGGTCGATGATGGCATGCCATACCCGACGTCATCTGTCCATGTGTGCAGTCCAATGGCGATGATGGCATGCCACGTCGACGTCGTTCGACTGTGTATGCTGTCCAAAGGCCATACGGGTATGCCACTCCAGACGTAGTCTAACCATGTGTGCTGCCAAAGAGCGATGAAAACACGCCACGCCCAATGTTGTTCGTCCGTGTGTGTAGTCCATGGGCATTTATGGCATGGAACGCCTTGTATCATCCGAGCATGTGTGCTAGGGCGATGATGGAATGCCATGCTCGAAGTCATCCGATTACTTGTACTGCCCAAGGGACATGCAGGTATGCCATGCCCAATGTCGTCTAACCGTTTGTGCAGTCCAAGGGCGATGATAGAATTCCACTCCCGACGTAGTCCGATTGTGTGTGCTTTATAATGGCGATGATGGCATGCCTCGCTAGTCGTTGTCTGATCGTGTGCTTCCCAAGGGCCATGTTTTCATGCCACACCCGACGTAGTTCAACGGTATGTTCTACCAAAGATATATGATAATATGCCACGCCCGACATCGTCTGATCGTGTATGTTGTCCAAATGTGATGATGGCATGCCACGCCCGCCGTCGTTCGACCATGTGTGCTGTCCAAGGGAGATAATGGCATGCCACGTCCAACATAGTATGACCATGTATGCTGTCCCAGGAAAAAGATGGCATGCCACGCCCGATGTTGTCCCATAGTGTATGTTGTCCAAGGGCCATGATGGCATGCCACACCTGATGTCGTCCGACCGTGTGTGCTGCCCAAAGGGGATGATGGCATGTCATGCCCGACGTTGTTTGACGGTGTGTGCGTCCCAAGGTACATGCGGGCATGCCACGATCGATGTCGTCTAATCGCATGTGCAGTGCAAGGGCGATGATGGCATTCCAATACCTTCGTAGTCCTATTGTGTGTGCTTTCCAAGGGTGATGATGGCATGCCTCGCTCGACGTTGTATGACCGCGTGCTGCCCAGGGCCATGCGGGCATGCCACACTCAATGTAGTTCGATGGTATGTTCTATCAAAGGGCGATGATAATATGCCACGCTCTAAATCGTCCGACCATGTATGTTGTCCAAATGATATGATGGCATGCCACGCCCGACGCCGTTCGACTGTGTGTGCTTTCCAAGGGTGATGATGGCATGCCACATCAAACGTAGTCTAACCGTGTATGTTGTCCAAGGGCGAAGATGGCATGCCACGCCCGACGTTGTCCAACAGTGTTTGCTGTCCAAGGACAATGAATGCATGCCACACCCGACGTCATCCGACCATGTGCACTTCCCAAGGGCGATCATGGCATGTCACGCCCGACGTTGTCCGACCGTATGTGCTGCACAAGGGTGATAATTGCATGCCACGCCCGATATCATCCGACCGTGTGTGCTTCCAAAGGTCTAAGCGTGCATGCCACGCCCTTCGTGGTCCGATCGTGTATGCTGCCCAAGGGCGATGGTAACATGCCAAGCCCGACGTCGTCTGATCGTGTATACTTTCTAAAGGCTACGATGGAATGCCATGCTTGACGTCGTCTGACTGTGTGTGCTGCCCAAGGACCATGCTGGCATGCAACGCCTAACGTCATCCAACCGTGTGTGCTATCCAAATGTGATGATGACATGCCATGTTCGATGTCATTTGTTAGTGTGTGTTGTCCTAAGGCGATGATTGCATGCCACGCCCGACTTCATCAGACCGTTTGTGCTGTCCAATGGAGAAATGGCATGCCACGCCTGATATAGTCCGACTGTGTGTGCTGCCCAACGACAATGATGGAATCTAAACCCCAATGTCGTCTGACATTGTGTGGTGCAAAAGGGAGATAATGGCATGCCACACCAAACGTCGTCCGTCCTTGTGTGCAGTCCAAAGGCGATGATGACATGCCACGTCAACATTGTCTGACCATATGTATTGTCCAAAGGCGATGACATGCGGGCATGATATGCCCGACGTTGTCCAACCGTGTATGGTGTCCAAGGGCAATGACGTCATGCCATGCCCGACGTCATGCCATGCCCGACTTCGTCCTACCGTGTATATTATTCAAGGGCAATGATAGCATTCCATGCCCGACATCGTCAGTCGGTGTGTGCTGCCCAAGGGCAATAATGGCATCTAACACCCAATATTGTCCGATCGAGTGTTCTGTCCAAGCGCAATGATAACATGCCACGCCCGACATCGTCCTACCGTGTATGCTTTCCAAGGGAGATGAAGGCATGCCACGCCCGACATCGTTTGACCTTGTGTGCTTCCCAAGGGCATGACGGCATTTCATTCCTAACGTGATCCGTGTGTATAGTCCTATGGAGATTATGGCATGCCACGTTGACATCGTAGGACCGTGTGTGCTATCCAAAGGCTATACGGGCATGTCACGCACGACGTATTCCGACCATGTGTGCTGCCCAGGAGCGATGATAATATACCACGCCCAACGTTGTTCATCCGTGTATTAAGTCCAAGGGCGTGTATGGCATGCAATGCCTGACGTGTCTGAACGTGTGTGCTGTCGAAGGGCGATAATGGAATACCACGCCTGATGTCGTCCAATCGTGTGTGCTGCCCAAGGGATATGCGGACATGCCACGCCGATTTTGTCCAACCGCATATGCAGTCCAAGCGCAATGATGGCATGCCAGGCCTGACATAGTCCGATCGTGTGTGCTGCCCAAGGAAGATAATGACATGCCACGCTCGATGTCGTCTGACGGTGTGCTGCCCAAGGGCCATGCGGGCATGCTACACCCGACGTAGTCCGATCGTGTATGTGATCCAAGTGCAAAGATGGTATGCGATGCTCGACGCTTTTCGACCGTGTGTGCTGTCAAAGGACGACGATGACATGCCTTGCCTGACGTCGTTCAACCATGTGTGCTGCCTAATGGCCATGATAACATGCCACGCCTGACGAAGTCTGATCGTGTGTGGTGTCCAACAGCGCTGATGGCATTCCACGGCCGACATCGTCTTATCGTGTTTGATCTCCAAGGGCGATGATAACATGCCACGCCCGATGTCATCCGATCGTGTATGCTTTCCAAGGGCGATGATGGCATGCCACACCGATGTCGTCAGACCGTATATTCTGTCCAACGGCGTGATGGCATGCAGGGGACGACGTTGTTCGTCCGTGTGTGTTGTCCAAAGGCGATGATGTCATGCCACGCCCGACGTCGTCTGACCGACTATGCTGTCTACTTAATTTTGTTTAGTTTTTTTAAAAAATAATATTATATTTTTATGTATATAGAATAATATAAGTGTAAAACTAGAAATGTAATATGTTTCGAGCTGCAAAGATAAAAATGAAAGACTAGTACAACACGATGGGAAAATTGAGAAAATATAGTAGACTAGTATGAATGCGACTACCATGATCGATGATGGCATGTCACACTCGATGTAGTCCGACCGTGTGTGCTGCGCAAGGGCAATGATAGCATCTAACGCCAGACATCATCCGACTGTGTGTGTTGGAAATGGGAGATGATCGCATTGCCACGCGCGACATCGTCCAATCAAGTTTGCAGTCAAAGGTCGATGATAACATTCCATGCCCAACGTTGTATGACCGTGTATACTTTCCAAGGGCGATGAAGGAATGCCATGCATGACGTCGTCCGATCATGTGTATGCTATCCAAGGGAGATGATGGCATGCCATGCTCAATGTCGTCTAATCGTGTGTTCATTCCAAGGGCGATGATTGCATTCCACGCCCGACCTGGTCCGATTGTGTGTGCTACCCATGGGTTATTATTGCATGTCATGCCCGATGTCGTTCGACGGTGTGTGCTTCCCAATGGCGATGATGGCATGCTATACCCGACATCATGTTATATGTGTTGCCGAAGGGCAATGCGTGCATGCCACGCTTGACGTTATCCGACAGTGTGTGCTGACATAGGGCGATCTTGCCCGACGTAGTCCGATCGTGTATGATGTCCAAGGGCAATTATGACATTTAACACCCGACGTCATCCGACCATGTGTGCTGCCCTAGGGAAATGATAGCATGCCACGCCCGATGTTGTCCGATCGTGTGTGAAGTCCAATGGAGATAATGACATGCAACGCCCGATATCGTCCGATTGTGCATACTGTCCAAGGGAGATGATGGCATGCCACACCTGATGTCGTCCGATTGTGTGTGCTTCCCAATGGTGATGATGGCATGCCACACTGCCGTCATCCGACTGTGTGTGCTGCCCAAGGGCGATGATGGCATGCCACGCCCGACATAGTCCAATCGTGTGTGCTATTCAAGGGCGATGATGGCATACCACGCTCGACGTCGTCCGATCGTGTGTGCTTCCCATGTCTAATAATGGCATGTAATACCCGATTTCGTTCGACCCTTTGTGCTGCCCAAGGGTCATATGGGCATGCCACGCCCGATTTCGTCATACCGTTTGTGCAGTCCAAGTGAGATGATGGCTTGCCACACTCAACGTCATTCGTCCATGAATGTTGTCCAAAGGGATGATGACATGCAACTCCTGACGTCGTACGACCGCCTATGATGTCCAAGGGCGATGATGGCATGCCACACCCGATGTAGTACGACCATTTGTGCTGACCTAGGGCAATGATGACGTATAACGCCCGACGTCTTCCTACTGTGTGTACTGCCTAAGGGCGATGATGGCATGGCTCTCTTGACGTCGTCTGACCGTGTGTG